>NW_016107417.1:2122926-2220274 GCF_001604975.1 Cebus imitator | reverse complement strand
AAAAAAAAAAAAAAAAAAAAATCCCAAGAGGTGCCCAGGATTCATCCTGGCACCAACAAATCTCAATCTCTAGAGAGAAAACCTTCTAAGAAAGTTATTTCTCAAAAGATTTTGAAACCTAGTGTCATGAAGGAGAACAAAAGTGCCATGTGCTCCAGTTTCTGTTTCCTCCCTGTGAACAGAACATGCTGGCCAGATGGGAGTCCAGTCATGGTGGGATGGAGTCTGTGTGCACAGAGGCAGACTTACCAAAGTGCAATCAGCACGACATATATATATGTATATATTTTGAGACAGGGTCTGGCTCTGCCACCCAGGCTGGAGTGCAGTGGCATAATGTAATCTCTGCTCACTGCAACCTCCACCTCCTGGCTTGAGCCATCCTCCCACCTCAGCCTCCTGAGTTGCTAGGACTATAGGTGCACACCACCATGCCCTGCTAATTTTTGTTTTTGTTTTTTTGAGATGGGGTCTCATTCTGTCACCCAGGCTGGAGTATAGTGGCATGATCTCAGCTCACTGCAACCTCCCTCTCCCAGGCTGAAGCAATTCTCCTGTGTCAGCCTCCCAAGTAGCTGGGACTACAGGCAAGCACCACCATGCCTGGCTAATTTTTGTATTTTTAATAGAGACAGGGTTTCACCATATCGGCCAGGCTGGTGTTGAACTTCTGACTTCGTGATCTGTCTGCCTTGGCCTTCCAAAGTGCTGGGATTACAGGCAGGAGCCACCTCACCTGGCCCAATTTTTTTTTTTTTTAAAGACAGGGTTTCACCATATTGGTCAGGCTGGTCGTGAACTCCCAACCTCAGGTGATCCGCCCGCCTTGGCCTCCAAAGTGCTTGGATTATAGGCATGAGCCACCAGGCCCTACCATATTTTTTGTAGAGATGTGTTTTCACCATGTTCCCCAGGCTAGTCTTGAACTTCTGAGTTCAAGCAATCTGCCTGCCTCGGCCTGACAAAGTGCTGGGATTACAGGTGTGAGCCACTGAGCCCCGCCCAACCAGTGGCAATATATCTGGAAAATAAGGCCAATGTGAGGGCTGAAGGACCACAGATCCCAAACACAAAAATCCCCCACCTCAGGGGCCCTGGAGGAAAACTGGCCAGCTGAAATGGACAGGGAAAGTTCAGCACTGTTGCAAACAATATAATCAATGAACATAAGAAACAATGGACGGTGCTTCTGGAAAGGGGAGCTGGATGGCTGAGAACAACAGTCACAGATAACTACATTTCACTGTGACTTGCTTGTATGCCTTTTTCTTTCTTTCTTTCTTTCTTTTTTTTTTGAGACAAAGTCTTTCTGTCGCCCAGGTTGGAGTGCAATGGTGCAATCTGGGCTCATTGAAACCTTCACCTCCTGGGTTCAAGTGATTCTCCTGCCTCAGCCTTCCCAGCAGCTGGGACTACAGGCATGTGCCACCATGCACAGCTAATTTTTGTATTTTTAGTACAGACAGGGTTTCACCATGTTGGCTCGGCTGGTCTCGAACTCCTCACCTCAGATGATCCACCCACCTCAGTCTCCCAAAGTGCTGCGATTACAGGTGCGAGCCACTAAGTCCAGCCTTTGTATGTCTTTTCAATGTTGCACATATGAAAGTATTAGCTATCTGGAAAAAATCATGCCAGGCACGGTGTCTCATGCCTGTAATCCCAACACTTTGGGAGGCCGAGGTGGAGGATCACTTGAGACCAGCCTAGGCAACATATCAAGAACCTGTCTCTAAGAAAATAAATTGGAAAAAAAAAAAAATAGCCAGGTGTAGTGGAATGTACTTGTAGTCTTAGCTTTTTGGGAGGCTATGATGGGAAAATGTCATGAGCCTAGGAATTTGAGGTTACAGGCTGGGCTGAGGCCAAGGTGGGTTGATCACGCCAACATGGTGAAACCCCATCTGTACTAAAAATACAAAAAATTAGCCAGGTGTGGTGGTGGGTGCCCATAATCCCAGCTACTGGAGAGGCTGAGGCGGGAGAATCACTTGAACCCAGGAGGCAGAGGTTGCAGTGAGCCAAGATTGAGCACTGCACTCCAGCCTGTGAGACAGAGACTCCATCTCAAAAAGAAAAAAAAAAGGAGTTTGAGGTTATAGTGAGCTATGATCACACCACTGCACACCAGCTTGGGCAGTAAAGTAAGAACCTGTCTCTTAAAAAAAGTAATTGGCACAGCACAAGTTTGAGAAGAATCTGGTTGGATGTTACTGAGATGTGCACAATAGAGGGTCTTCACTTGTGGCAAAGGCAGCCTGATTTGCGGCTTTTTTTGTGGACAGGTGGCATTCTCATTATGGGGGGACCGTCCCTCTGATCTGTGCAGTTAGACTCTTTGTCTCTGGTCATTGGGCCCTGGGCTGAGCACCACCTTCTGAGCAGGACCCGGACTGATATGCTAGACTACACCCAAAAAGGAGAAACTGGGATGGGGAAAGGTCAGGAAACTGCCTCAGGACTGAGTGAAGGGACCAGGGGCAGCCCGGGGAAGAGATGACAACACGCCGGGCAGCATGAGCTGCCTTCTTCCTGAAGACAGAGCTAGGGCTGTGGGTGAGCAATGCAGAAAGGCACTTCGGTTCTATGCGAGGAAATTTGTGCTAACTTTTGGAGCTGTCTCAAAGCCGAACTAGTAAGCTCCCTGTCACGGGATGTACTTGAGCTAAGGGCGCTGAACCACCTCTGTCAGAGATGGTGCATCCCCCACCAGATATGACTCCAGGATGCGGAGCCTGGGGACAGATCTGCGAATCAGGTAACAGCGGCACTCACTTCCCGGGTCTTTGTAAGCGTTAAGTCAATGCACTCAAGTCACCAAAGCGCGCAACACGCAGTAGGCGCTCATTTAGTGATAACTGCCTCGCTCTGTACTCCGGGAAGCCCAGCCTTCTCTCTGGGCCTGTTTTTCCCGCCGTCCTCGATGGCGCCACAGTAGGTACCTTCGGGTTCGACCTCCGGAGCAGCTCCACACCCTGAGGCCCCGCGACATTTTGCAGCCGAGGCACCCCTCGGAGCTGGCGGCCACTGGGAACTGCGATCCGGGTGGGTCCTAGCCCCGCCCCCTCCCCGATGGCCCCGCCCCGTCCCTCTTTTGCTGGAGCCAGCCGGGCCCGCGCTCCTTTAAGACAGCAAGCAGGCAGAGAGCTTGTTTCGCCCCCTCCGACGCCGCCGAGGTAGCGGCTTCACCTTTAAGGCGGCGCGGGGGCTGCTGGGAAGTCCGGCGAGATGGAGGCGGCGGGACCGGCTCGCGATTTCGGGTCCAGGTGAAGCGGCCGACAGCGGGAGCCGGAGCCGGAGCCGGAGCCGGAGCCGGAGCCGGAGCCGGGCCCGAACAGCAGGCGCAGGTCGGCGCGGACCGATCGGGGCGGAAGAGGGGATCAGGCCCTAAAGGTGGGGAGGGGCTCCGGGTCGGCCTAGGGGAGGGGGTCGTCGTGGACGCGGCCTTTGGGAGGGTCGGGCCAGCCCTGGGAGGGGGCGCGGTCCCAGGTGTCTCGGGGCGAGGGTTCGGCCTTTTCAGGGGAAGCCGCAGGGCGTTGTGCTGGCCTAGGGGAGTGGTACGGCCTGAAGGGCCGCGGTCTCAGCCCCTTACCAGGCGGTCCTCTGCAGGGTCGGCCGGTCGTGGGGATGGGCTCCGCGGCTTGGACTGCCTGTTGGGGAGGGAGCTGTCCGAGGGGCTGGGCCGGGATCGCCGGAGAGGCCGGGGTCCCCCGCAGTGGAGTGAGCTCCCACGATCCCCATACCTGCCCTGGTTAGAAGGTCCCCAGGGAAACCCGGACACTGGGCCACCTAACTCGGCCTAAGCCGGGGGGGCGGTCTGGGGCCGAAGCAGGGTCCGGCTGCACCGCATTGCGTCTCCCTGGCCCAGACGAGCCGGGCGCGCCCTCTGTAGGCCAAGCGTGGGCACTGTGCGGGCTGGCGGCTGGCGGACCTGGGCACACCGGGGACCCAGGCGTCCGGGGACCGCTTGTGTTTACCTAATCCGAGGTGGACGGCGGTGTGGCACCAGGCCTGGCACCCGCCTGCCCCCTCGTCCTCACAGACGGCACAACCATGGCCATGATGGTGCTTCCGCGGGAGGAGAAGTTGAGCCAGGATGAGATCGTGCTGGGCACCAAGGCCGTCATCCAGGGACTGGAGACTCTGCGTGGGGAGCATCGTGCCCTGCTGGCTCCTCTGGTTGCGCCTGAGGCCGGCGAAGCCGAGCCTGGCTCGCAGGAGCGCTGCATCCTCCTGCGTCGCTCCCTGGAAGCCATTGAGCTAGGGCTGGGGGAGGCCCAGGTAGGTCAGTCTGGGGTACTGAGGTGGGAGGTCACTGGAGGGATTGAGCCTTCCAGAGGAATCCGGTAATGTAGGAGCAAAATCTGAGCAGGGAACCGTCTGTTTCCTGGAGCCCATGTTAGGACCCCAGAAAATATCTTTTGAAGAAATAAATGCACTTCAGCGATCCCAGCCCTGTCTCAAGAGACCGTGATCGCCCTTGCCCCCACGCGGAGCCCCATTCCGGGCTCCCCTCTACCTAAGGGAGACTGGATGGCATAAAAGAACAGAAGGAAAATCCTTAAGGAAACACTGCCCCCCACCAATTCATTCTGCTATTCACATGTTAACAGATGAGTTATTTAGTGCCTGTGATGGGCCACTCAGGGTGTTAGGTGGATACAGAGCCCAACAAAATAGACAAGATTCCTGCCCTATTTGGAAAAGAAACAAAAACGCACATACAGAAATAATTGGTTGTTATAAATTATGATGAGTTCTACAAAGAAAAGAACAAGATCTTATGATCACTCACAGCAACGAGTCTTGTCCATTAGTCAGGTAAGACTTCTATGAGGAAATGACAAATTGAAACCTGAAGGAAGAAAAGAACAAGCCTCCAGGAAAGGGAGGTGGGGGAGAGCTACATGTGCAAAGGACCTGGGGTAGGAAAGAGCTTGTGGTGGGGGAACTGTGTGATTGGAGCTTCATGGGAAGGCAGAGAGGGACAGAAGAGGCCTGGGGAGAAACCAAGAGCCAGACTGTGGCCTGGTTAGTTTGGGTTTTATTCTCAGGAAATCAGAAAGCCTTCGGAGGGCTTTAAGCAGGCAGGCAACACAGTCTGACTTGGGTTTCTAAAAACTCTCTGGCTGAGATGTGGAGAATAAACCTGAGTGGGTCAAGGATGGAATCACTCTGCAATGAGTGGTTAGGAAGCCACTGCTGGAATTCAAATGAGAGCTGGTGCTTGCGATTAAGGGTGGCTATGACAGTGGAGAAAAGGGATCAGTTCTGGATGTTCTGGAGGTAGGTCTAGCAAGAGCCGGGGGTGGAATAAGGGAGAGAGAGGAGGGGAGAATCATTCCCAGGTTTGTGGTTTTAGCAAATTAAGGAAGGAGAGGGCCTGGGTGGATCAGAACTCTGTTTTGGCCCCCTTTAACTGAGGCTGCCAGGATGACAGACAGATGGAAATGTCCAGGAGCCACTGGGATGTACAAGGAGTTAGACTTGTTTTATCCCCTCAGAGCTTGGCTGAGCCCCTGCCTGGCGCGTGAATCCTGGGGAGGTTGTATCATCTTGGTTTCCTTGTCTTTAAAATAGGGATCATGCCATCTGCTGTGTACACTTCCAGGCTGTTGGGGGAATTATTTTTTTTTAAGCTAGTGGTTATGGAAACACCTGTCACTTAGGCATTTGCTAACCAACTAGAAAGTGCAGGGTCCCAGACAGCCTGGCCCGCTGCAAGGACATTCACTCCTGTGCCACTTGGCTGTCAGAGGCGGAGAGGACCACTCAGGGGCCCTGCACCTGGTGGAGCACATGCACTCTCACAGAGGGGGGACAGTCCGCATGGAGTGCATGGGCATCAAGGTGATGTGTGAAGCTGGAGCAGAGTGGGAGGTGTGACTAGCTGGAGACATCACTGCAGAAATGACCCTGGACCGTGAAGGACCAGGAAAGGGTGAAGGGCTAGAGTAAGGCCAGGTGTGGTGGCTCACGCCTGTAATCCCAGTACTTTGGGAGGCCCAGGTGGGAGGATTGCTTAAATCCAGGAGTTCTAGATCAGCCTGGGCAACATCACAAGACACCATGTCTACAAAAAAAAATTTTTTTTTTTTTTTTTTTTGAGAAGAGTCTCTGTCGCCCAGGCTGGAGTGCAGTGGTGCGATCTCAGCTCACTGCCACCTCTGCCTCCCAGGTTCAAGCGATTCTCCTGTCTCAGCCTCCTAAATACCTGGGACTAGGGGCACATGACACCATACCCGGCTAATTTTTGTATTTTTAGTAGAGATGGGGTTTCACCATTTTGGACAGGATGATCTCGATCTTCTGACCTCATGATCCGCCTGCCTCTGCCTCCCAAAGTGCTGGGATTACAGGCGTGAGCCACTGCCCCCAGCCAAAAAGTTTTTAAAATTAGCCAAGTGTGGTGGTGTGCACCCGTAGTCCCAGCTACTCAGAAGGGAAGGACCACTTGAACCTGGAAGGTAGAGGCTGCAGTGAGCTGTGATGGTGCCATAGCCCTTCGGCCTGGGTGACAGAGTGAGACCTTATCTCAAATTAAAAAAAAAAAAAAGAGAGAGAGAAGGGAGGGTGGAACCTAGGCAGGAAGAGACTAGAAACTCAGGAAAGGAGTTATAGAGGCTGGGCAGAGGGGTGGAGTTTGAGGCCAAGGCTTTTCCTGTCCCTGTGGCTCCTCATGCCAGCTGAGCATTTGGGACACATGCCCCTTCCCTACCTGGGAGCTGCAGAAAGGCAGGGGATGCTGTGGCCCCTTGGCAGAAGTGGGGACAGTCTTTGGGTGGCCTTTCAGCCGTCTAGCAGAGTTCTGTGGGCAAGCGCTAGCCCTGGGACAGGGAGCAGTAACCTAGTGGCTGTGGCAGCAGGAGCTTGAGTACAACCCAGGGAGAGATGAAAGAAGGGGCTAGGAGCTCAGGGAAAGCATAGCACCCCAACTAGCACTTTTCTGGGGTTCTCCTGATCCCAGAAGGAATGAATTGGGGATTCCCAAGCCTCCTGGGTTTGGGCCTTGGACTATGGTGCGTTTGGGGCCTTGAGGAGATTCTCCCTTGAGGAGGAGAGAACCCCAAGGCCTGCAGCTTCTCACTGTAGGGTCAGGCCTGGCTCTTTACAAGGCCCAGGTTAGAGTCATAAGCGAGGGGATCGACAGGGCTCCAGCCCTTACCTGGGCTGTTTGCACAGGTGATCTTGGCACTGTCGAGCCACTTGGGGGCTGTAGAATCAGAGAAGCAGAAGCTGCGGGCGCAGGTGCGGCGCCTGGTGCAGGAGAACCAGTGGCTGCGTGAGGAGCTTGCAGGCACACAGCAGAAGCTGCAGCGCAGTGAGCAAGCCGTGGCCCAGCTCGAGGAGGAGAAGCAGCACCTGCTGTTCATGAGCCAGATCCGCAAGTTGGACGAAGACGCCTCCCCTAACGTGAGCCCCTACCATGGTCACTGTTGCCCAGCAAGGGGGCCTGGGAGCAGGGAGGGGGCAGCATGGAGCAGATCTGGCTCCACCCCAGCCCGTGGTCACCTTGGCCGCCCTGCGCTTCCTTCCCTGATGCTCATCCTGTCTTCCTCCCCAGGAGGAGAAGGGGGACGTCCCCAAAGACACTCTGGATGACCTGTTCCCCAATGAGGATGAGCAGAGCCCAGGTGCGGATGGGCAGTTCTGGAGTGGGAGAAGGAAAGGTTGTGTGAACTCTCAGTCCTTGGGACCGAGTGGCTGCCATGTTCCTTCCTGCCTTACTTCTGCTCATGACATCCTAGTGTTAGAGCTTCAAGAACAGTCGTACGTGCTGCTGCTTCTCACATCCCCCAGTTCTGGGGAGCAGACATCACAGTTAAGAGCTATGGATTCGCCAGCCTGGCTTCCAGTGCTGCTCTGCCACTAGCTCCCCAGATCCCTGGGAGAGTTATCTTCCTCTCTGCGCCACCTCTGAGGGAGGCACGTGCAGACAGAGCCACACCGGGGCCAGTGCCTGCCTTGCTCAGGTATTGGGCGAGCATTGGGGCTTCCACTCTGTACACAGGGACACAGGCTCAGAGGTTAGGTGACTTACCCCAGGATACTGAGCCTGACATACTGGAGCTGGGCCTCTACTCCCTCTTTCTATGGGGTAACTAGACCCACTGGGGAAACTGAGAAACAGTGCTTAGTGACTTGGCCAAGGCCATGTGTCAAGTGGCTCAAAGGCACAGCTGGCATGTGCCAGCCCAGCCCAGTGGGCAGATGGTACATCTGACCTCCTGCCCTTGGCCTGCAGCCCCTAGCCCAGGAGGAGGGGATGTGTCTGCTCAGCATGGGGGATATGAGATTCCAGCCCGGCTCCGCACCCTGCACAACCTGGTGATCCAGTATGCCTCACAGGGCCGCTACGAGGTAGCTGTGCCACTCTGCAAGCAGGCACTGGAGGACCTGGAGAAGACCTCAGGCCACGACCACCCTGACGTTGCCACCATGCTTAACATCCTGGCACTGGTCTATCGGTGAGGGCTCCCTGGGGGTGCCCGAATTCTTCTGGAAGGCTCTAGCCCTGGATCACCAACCCTTGGTGCCTGCTGTGGGCCAGGACTTGGGCCCCGTCTGTGTGGAGCTGGGCTGTAGATGCGAATAAAACTGCCTAGTGTAGGAGAGAGGCTTGGCCAGAACCTCGGAGGGACTGCACATGAGGACTCCGAGGGTCCTGGGGAGTCCGCATGGCTTCTCCAGGTACCAAGGCTGGAGGAGGGGCTTTGGCAGAAAGTGAGTTTGCCCAACATAAGAGGGCTGGAAAAGGTTCCCATGGTAAAAAGCCAGGATGAGCAAAGGCACTGGGACCTGGAGAGCAGGACATGCTAGAGGGGCAGCAGGAGAGCCGTGTGGCACCCAGGCCACTAGGCAGTCGGTGGGACCCCAGCACCACACACCCCAGTCAGTTGTGAGAAAACTGCCCACAGCCCCCAGAGCTCAGAGGGCAAGAGCTGAGCAGGTCTTCCCACACTGTCATACTCCTCAGTGAGTACAGGAGTGACCACAGGGATTGAAGGCCACTGGGGAGGGCCTTGAGCTTGAGGACAGCCCTGACCGTGCTCCTGCCTGCTCCCAGGGACCAGAACAAGTACAAGGAGGCTGCCCACCTGCTCAACGATGCTCTGGCCATCCGGGAGAAGACACTGGGCAAGGACCACCCGGCCGTGAGTGAGGATTGGGTGGGAGGTGAGGGCTGTGCTCCATCCCCTGCAGGTCCCAGAGTCCTGCAGGGCCTGGGTCAAGGAGCTTCCATTCTCCCACCCCCAGGTGGCTGCAACACTAAACAACCTGGCGGTCCTGTATGGCAAGCGGGGCAAGTACAAGGAGGCCGAGCCGCTGTGCAAGCGGGCTCTGGAGATACGGGAGAAGGTGGGAGCAGGCAGGGCTGGGCAGGCTGGGGGTCTGGGAGGCAGGGGCCCAGGCAGCCCTGAGCCCAGCCCCTGGCTCCCTCTCCCGTCTCAGGTCCTGGGCAAGTTTCACCCAGACGTGGCCAAGCAGCTCAGCAATCTGGCCCTGCTATGCCAGAACCAGGGCAAAGCCGAAGAGGTGGAATACTACTACCGGCGGGCACTGGAGATCTATGCTACACGCCTCGGGCCCGACGACCCCAATGTGGTTAAGACCAAGAACAACCTGGTGCCTTGGGGCTGGGGGGGCTGGAGGATGGGAAGGAGGGAGGAAGGGATGAGGTTGGGGAAGGAGGAGAGAATGGCTTGGCTCCATGCATCCCGCTCACTCTCTGGGTCCCTTGCTTCCAGGCTTCCTGCTACCTGAAGCAGGGCAAGTACCAGGATGCAGAGACCCTGTACAAGGAGATCCTTACCCGAGCTCATGAGAAAGAGTTTGGCTCTGTCAATGGTGAGTACATGATTGCCATGTGCCTCTGGCCCATTCATCCCAGGCCCGCTCTGCCATCAGCACCCAGGACAAATCCTTCAGCCAGCAGGTCCTCAGGCTTTGGCCTGGCTGGTCCCCAGCCTCACCCTCAGCTGGTGCCCAGCTACCTGTGTTCACGTTTGCACATGTGAACACACACCTGACTCAGGCAGCCCCCTTGGCCTGCCGGTGCCTCACACACTTTTGCATCCCCTTTCTCCACTGGTGACTCCTGCTAACTTTGAGGGCCTGGCCCCAGCGTCTCCCTCTCTGGGAAACCATGTCTGGCCCCGGATGGCTAGTCATCTCCTGCTCCTGAGTCCCTTGGAGCCTGGCCCGTCATTCAGGCCTATCACATGTCTTGGGCTATGGCCTGAGGTGTGTAAGGGTCTGTTCTGCTCATCTCTTTGTCCAGAAGAGGGTCAGTAGTGTTTTGGGTCTCGTTCCTTCATTCAACAAAGCTCAACCCTGGTCCTCCCTCCCCAGACCCCATCCTGTGTCCAGCCCAATCAGGTGAGGCCTATGTGGTAGGCTGGTGACAGTCCCCTTTCTCTCCCCAGGGGACAACAAGCCCATCTGGATGCATGCAGAGGAGCGGGAGGAGAGCAAGGTAGCTCTGTGGGGCAGGGCTGGGCAGTTGTCAGGGGAGGCTGGATGTGCACACAGGGCCTGGGCTCTCACTTCATGTGACCTTTCTTTCCTCCAGGATAGGCGCCGGGACAGCGCCCCCTATGGGGAATATGGCAGCTGGTACAAGGCCTGTAAAGTAGACAGGTGAGGAGGGCGGGGTGGGGCTGGGGAGCTGGGCACTGCAAGGTGGGCTCCGCACTCTGTACTCTCATCCCTGACACACCTCTCCTCTGCCGCTCATCTGGCAAGTCCCAGCCCACAGGTCACCTATCCCAAGAAGGTTCACTCTCCTAATTCTCAGCCTAATTCTCTTGCTCCAGGTCTCCCAGCTTTGGGTCCGGGTGACACATCCCATGAGGGCCCTGGGGCTAGGTCCCCAGCCCTGGGGTCATTCCCCTAGGACAGAAGAGGCTGGGTGGGCCCAATACAGGGCTTGACATGGGAGAGAATGGATTCTGGCTAGCCCAGTGGTCCCTGCTTCCTCAGGGCCCGTGTGGGCTGGGTACCAGGATAGGCCCTAGGTCTGGGGGAACATGGAATTTGAGACTGTCCCATCCACAGCCCCACGGTCAACACCACCCTGCGCAGCTTGGGGGCTCTGTACCGGCGCCAGGGCAAACTGGAAGCCGCGCACACGCTAGAGGACTGTGCCAGCCGCAACCGGAAGCAGGTGGGGCTCCATGCAGGAACAGGTCGGCAGACACCTGTGTGGCCCTGGGTGTGACCCAGTCATTCCTGATGCCCCTGCCCCTCCCTCAGGGTTTGGACCCCGCAAGCCAGACCAAGGTGGTGGAACTGCTGAAAGATGGCAGTAGCGGGCGGGGAGACCGCCGTGGCAGCCGAGACGTGGCTGGGGGTGCTGGGCCTCGGTCTGAGTCTGACCTCGAGGAGGCAGGGCCTACACCTGAGTGGAGTGGGGTGAGTTGGGGGGCTGGGGCGGACTGGGAGCCTAGGTGGCCAGCAGGGCCTAGAGGTGAGCCTGTCCATCTGCAGGATGGCAGTGGCTCCTTGCGGCGCAGTGGCTCCTTTGGGAAGCTCCGGGATGCCCTGAGGCGCAGCAGCGAGATGCTGGTAAAGAAGCTGCAGGGGGGCAGCCCCCAGGAGCCCCCTAACCCCAGGTGAGCCCCCCACCAAGGTGAGCCTCAAGAACCACCCAACAACCCCAGATGAGCCTCTGACCCACAGTGAGCCCTGCTGACCCCAGGCAATCTCCCTATCCCTCAGGCACCATCACCCACCAGTCTGCTCCTTCCCCAGCTCCACCCTGCTCCCTGCCCTCACCTCCCCTGAGTTTCACCTTGGCAAATCCCAGGCTGTCCTTTTCCCTCAGGATGAAGCGGGCCAGTTCCCTCAACTTCCTCAACAAGAGTGTGGAAGAGCCAGCCCAGGTAGGGGCAGGCAGGCTTGCGGGCACTGGGCAGCATGCATGCTGCCTAGCTTCCCTCCAGCATGCCTCTTCATCCAGCAAGAGTTCCCGACTCTGTCTCAGGCCTACTTTGGGCTGGACAATGGGGAGACACATGAGGAGGAACACAGCCCCTGCCTGTGGGTGGATGTGTAAGCGGCCAGTGCCAACACAGTCACGGAGGAGGGGGGTGGGAGTGTCAGGGCACCAGGGCGTGGCCTTGGGCTGGAATTGCCGCTGCCTCTGCCCAGCTCTCCAGTTGCCTCTGTCCTGCCTCTGCCGGGTCAGGCCCCTTCGGGCCAGGGAAGCACAGACCCGCAGCAGCACCGGGCTGAGCCGCCTGCTCCCTCTGCCCACAGCCTGGAGGCACAGGTCTCTCTGACAGCCGCACTCTCAGCTCCAGCTCGATGGACCTCTCCCGACGAAGCTCCTTGGTGGGCTAATGCTGAAGGGGCAGCCAGTCATCAGAGTGCCCACCTGGCACACCCCCCTCACCCCAGCCCTGCGCATGGGCCTGCTGCTTATCCCGCCTCTCTCCCCCATGGCCCCTGTCTTTTCTGTTCAATCTCAGGGTAACCTTCTCCCTTGTCATCTCAGCCTGAGCCCTGGAAGCTGGGCCTGTCCACTCCAGCTCGATACCTTATTTATTCCTTCCAGCAGGGCCCTCTCTTCCCCTAGGTTCGTGGTCAGCAGGAGGTGCCGGCTGGAGTCTCCACGATAGACTCAGTGGCCTGGCTTCCCCAAACCCCAGAACCAAGAACACTAAGCACTCGCCGGCCCTTCGGCACCCTCACCCGCCTTCCCAAGTCAACCCGGCCGTTGCTTCTGTATATAGAGAAATAAATTATTGGCCGCACCCCTCCCTTCAGTCCACGGTACTACCCGGGCCTCCCCTGTCCCTCCTCTAGTGGTACCGCCCAGGCCTTAATCACCCCCATTCCGTGCGGTGGTATCTCCCAGGCTCCACATTCTCGGGAGTGGCGCTTCCCAAGGGGGTACCTTGACCTTCTCGCTCTCCTACTGGGATGCGTCCTACCCCGCCTATGCCCTGTGCCCCAGGACGGGAGCCTCCTGTAGTCCGTCCTCCCACCGCCGGGCCCTGCCCCGCATCCCGGCCTTATGCACTGCCCCTCCCGCCCGGCCCCGCCCAGGCACGGCCAGACCCTGCCCCGGGCACCGCCCGCCGAGCCATCCTACCACGCCTACCCCCACGCCTGCAGCTTCTCGTGAGGGGCGGCGACGGTCCCCTGTGGCAGGAGGAGCTGCCGCTGTTGTGGGTGAGGCGGCTGCTCTCTATTTTCAGATGTTGCTGTAGAAATAAAGACGGTTTGAATCTGAGCAGGGCTTGTTTTGAGGCGGAGGTCGGGGGCCCCCAGCGTCTCCATACTTGGTGGAGCCGGGAAGGATCGCGCCTGAGTGGGTTTGCTCACCCACTGTCTGCGCAGGTGGGCCTAAGTATTCTGCCCCACCTGGGAATTGTGTGGCGAACCCACAAGTCAGGTTTTCCCTAAAACCCTCACTTCTGGGATTCTAGAGACGGCGGGCTCTTGTGAGCTCTGCTCCTGACAGTTTTTAACTTTGAGTGAGTTTCCTGAGACTCAGTTTTTTCACCTATGAAGTGCGGGCAATGATACGCGGCTGCGAGTTAGGAGTGCCCAGTACACGAAGAACCCTGGACAAATGTATTAGCCTGTTACTAGCACCCACTTTCTCATTTAATGTTACCAGTGTGGGTGCTGAGAGGGTAAGGATGACTGCCTCCGTCAGACAAATGTGAAACGAGCGAAGCGCAGCGCTGTATTGAGCTTTTTAACACCGACGCGCAGTCAGGCAGTGCTCCAGCCTAGGTGCGTCCACTGTGCAAACTACAAACCCCAGAAGGCAATGCGCCAGCAGTGATGGGAGTGGACGGGGAGGCGCGGGCTCCCCGACTACGCCTGCGCGGCTGGTTTGAGTAGGAGAACGTGGCCGACTACAAGTTCCGAAAAGCAGCGCGGCGAGGCCCCAGACGACAACATTTGCGCCTGCGCATCGCGGGCGGGGCCTCTGGGGCGGAGCGGCCACCATCTTGGAACGGGAGGCGGAGCAGAGCTGACTGGGAGCGACCGAGCGGGCCGCCGCCGCCGCCATGAACCCCGAATAGTGAGTGAGCCCCGCCCGCGCCGTCCGGCGCAGCCTCGATCCCGAGTACGGGGTTGTACGCTTACCGGGGTTGTCTGGCCCGGGTCAGGACTGTGCGGCGCCCCCACATCCGGGTCTCTCTTCCGCTGACCCCCCCCCCTTACATCCGGGTTCTGCCCCTCCCCCCAGGGGCCCCAGGACCCCGGCTCAACACCCCGAGTCCTCACCCGGAGCCCATACGTGGCGACCCCGAGGGGCAGCTCTTGGAGCCCGAGACAGGCCTTATCGGTCAGATGACCCCGCAGTCCTGGTCATTTCAGGCCTCAGTTTCCTCACCTGCTGCTTGACAACTGTCCCGACGTTTTGGAGCCCGTCTCGATAGTTTCTGGTCTCGGGTTCAGGCTCCGACCCTTTAGGTCGGGCAGTAAATCTCTCTGCCCTCTTCTCCCGAAGCCCGGCTCCTGGAGCTTGCCCAGAAGCTGGCCAACTACGCGGGAGGCCCTGAAGTGCCTCTTGGGTCGCGTCTCCTGCAGGTCCTCTCCTCCGGGGCTACCTCCTACCCCTTTCCTGGGTCGCGCAGTCCTGTCGCTCCCGGCTGTCCGTCCTTTCCCGCCCTCTCCTCGCTTTTGCTCTGGCCCCCATCGCCACCGTCACACCCCTTCCCTTGGCTGTCACGCTGCCGGTGAAGTTTAGATGAATACGGAATTTGCTCTCCCCCTACCAGTGGGGTTCTCTGGTCCTCAAACTCTCCTCACTCTTGGTCACTCGCCCTGCGGGTAGATGGCCTACATCGCATGCCCAGGACGAATAGTTTTCCCCAAGTATCAGTTATTTTCTTCCTCTTCTGCCACTTCCTTTTTCTCCTCCACATCCAGGTCTCAGGTTTCCTTGGGGAAGGGTGAAGCTCTGACCTGGATTGGGAGGGGAACAGAGAAGGGAACCAGCAGGCTCTCGCAGGGACTTTGGAGTCTGACAAACCTGGTTTGAGTCTTAAAGCGATAAACTGTGTAAGTTAGGGCAAGTCACTTCCCTTCTCTGGCCTCTGGTTTCCTCATTAGTGGACAATGACAAAAGTGACATCATTGGACTGTTGTGAAGATTAAATGAGATGATGCATTTTAAGTACTTCACACGGGGTCAGTCACAAGTTGGAACTCAATAATATTAAATGTGATTACCTTTTACCTTTTTTTTTTTTGAGACAGGGCCTCTGTCACTCAGGTTGAAGTGCAGTGGTGTGATCATGGCTCAGTGCAACCTCCAACTCTTGGGCTCAAGCAGTCCTCCTTCCTTGGCCTCCTGAGTAGCTGGGAATACAGAGGCACACCACCACATCTGGCAAATTTTTAAATTTTTTGTAGAGACATGGTCTTGATATGTTTCCCAGCCTGGTCTCAAACTCCTGGGCTCAAATGATCCTCGTGCCTCAGCCTCCCAAAGTGTTGGGATTACAGGTGTCAGCCACTGCACCCAGCCTTAAGTACAATTTTCATTGCAACTTGACCACCTCTTCCTGGTGACTTCATAACAGGTTGTTTGTTGTTGTTAAAGAGACAGGGTCGGCCAGACACAGTGGCTCACGCCTGTAATCCCAGCATTTTGGGAGGCTGAGGCGGTGGATCACTAGGTCAGGATATTGAGACCATCCTGGCCAACATGGTGAAACCCCGTCTTTAGCTGGGTGTGGTGGCATGTGCCTGTAATCCCAGCAACTTGGGACGCTGAGGTGAGAGACTCAATTGAACCAGGGAGTTAGAGGTTGCAGTGAGCCGAGATCACCCCATTTTACTCCAGCCTGATGACAAAGCAAGACTCCGTCTCAAAAAAAAAAAAAAAGACAGGGTCTTGTTACATCACCCAAGGCTGGTCATGCACTCCTGGGCTCCAGGAATCCTCCTGCTTCAGCCTCCCTGATAGCTGGGACCAGAGGCACACGCCACAGCACCCAGCCATCAGGCTCTTTAAGTGGCTTTTTCACTTAATAGGTTCTAGGCTGGGCCCTGGCTTCTGCTTCTGAGGCCTCTCCTGCTAAGCCAGGCACACCACAGGGCATGTACTGGGGATTTCCTAAATAGCCCCTACTGGACCAAACCATGAAGTCTCAGCAATCAGGGTAGGATATCCAGCTCTGTCACCCTGGCAGGTTCTTTGCTTCTCTATGTCTTGATTTCTTTCTCCATAAAGTGAGAATTTAGACAGCAAGCTGAGAACCCTTTGGGCTAGCTGTTTGTGGAGGGAGGCATCAGCCCTCCCCAACTGGGACTGGTGGGAAGATCTGGTGAGCACCATAGTATTCTAAACCAAGGAATGGCCAGGTGCAGTGGCTCACCCCTGTAATCCCAGCACTTTCAGAGGCCAAGGCAGGTGAATTGATTGAACCCTGGAGTTTGAGACCAGCCTGGGCAACATAGTGAGACCCTGTCTCAACAAAAAATAGATTAGCCGGGGATCAGGTGTGGTGGCTCATGCCAGTAATCCCAGCAGTTTGGGAGGCTGAGGCAGGTGGATCACCTGAGGTCAGGAGTTGGAGACCAGCCTGGCCAACATGGTGAAACCCCATCTCTGCTAAAAATACAAAACTTAGCTAGGCATGGTGGTGGGCACCTGTAATCCCAGCTACTTGGGAGGCTGAGGCAGGAGAATCACTTGATTCAGAGGTTACAGTGAGCCGAGATCGAGCCACTGCACTCCACCCTGGGCAACAAGAGCGAAACTCCATCTCAAAAAAAGGGTTAGCTTGTAGTCCCAGCTACTTGGGAAGCTGAGGTGGGATGATTACTTTGAGCCCAGGAGGTAGAGGCTGCAGTGTGCCACGATCACTTCAGTGCACTGCAGCCTGGGTGACAGAGTGAGACCTGATCACTAACAAAAGAAATAAACTGAGGGATGCCTCATGGGGTGGGGGGATCCTGTCATTGTGACTCCAACATGATAGTTGGTGGGCTCCCTGCCTTCCTTCATGCCTTCCCATCCTCTCTCTCCAGTGACTACCTGTTTAAGCTGCTTTTGATTGGCGACTCAGGCGTGGGCAAGTCATGCCTGCTCCTGCGGTTTGCTGTGAGTAAGAAGCCTCCCATACCATCCGCCTGGGGTCCTGACTGGCAGCTAGGGGGAGAAGGGACAATCCAGCGCACAGTAATTACGAGATCTGGTAACCAGGGCTGAAACTGTAAGACCTGGCAGCTGCACATCTGCCCTGAATAAGATACAGGGCTGGCCAGCTCGATGCTGGGAATTGGGGCTTGGTGGTTTGGAGACCCAGCTGGGGCAGGGAGCTGGAGGGAGGCTCTCCAAGCCTCAGCTCATTCACTCCATCATTACCCTGGCCCCTGAACTTCCAGGATGACACGTACACAGAGAGCTACATCAGCACCATTGGAGTGGACTTCAAGATCCGAACCATTGAGCTGGATGGCAAAACTATCAAACTTCAGATTGTAAGTGTTGCTCTTCCCAAAACCCCCAGTACAGAGGTAACCACTTTGGGAGGGAAGGGACTCTGGGCGTGGAGCCCCCAGCTGACCTGCTCCTTTGCCTACTGTCTCCTAGTGGGACACAGCGGGCCAGGAGCGGTTCCGGACCATCACTTCCAGCTATTACCGGGGGGCTCATGGCATCATCGTGGTGTATGACGTCACTGACCAGGTACTCCCGGACTAGCCTTTCTCAGCTTGGCCTTCTCAGTCTTAGGTCTTTGACTCTTCTTTTTCCTTCTTCCATCCTCTCTTTCCTGAAGCTTCCTGGAAAGGACACTGTACTTGCCTGTTTGCAAGAACTAACTAGGAAAAGGAAAAAAATAGGTGATTGCACTCGGACTCATTTCACAAGGAGCGAAACAGCCACAGACATGGATCCTCCCAGGGCCCTGCTGCAGCATCTTGTCAGGACAAGGGCTCACACATTCCCTCCCCACCAAGCCAGACCTACCACCTTATTGTTGGCCTTCTGGGCACCTGTGTATTGTGGGAGTTTAGTCAGCCAGTTGGCTGCTATGCTGGGCCTGTGGCTTCCTATGTGAAGACATGGTGCAGAGGACAATTAGAGAGCCTTACACAAAGAAGTGAGGAGGCTTGAGCTCTGTGAGCAAGGCTAGAAGCCCTGTGTCTCCAGCAGCAGCGTTAGCCCCATGTGACTGGCAGTGGTTGTAGCCACAGCCAGAAATGGTCCCATGAAACCTTACAGTTGACAGAATGTGGCCCAGCCCTCAGATTGCTTCTGATGCTCAGAAGAGGTCTGTGTTATGTTCCTGTCGCACAGGTGAGGAGTTGGGCTCCGGATGGTGAGGTGACTTGCCGAGGGGTCTCCAGCTAGTCCAGGAGGCATAAAGCCTGGATGGCTCATTCCACCTGCTTTGTTTTTTTCTACCAAATGTTGCTTAACAGGGCCAAGCTCTGGAGATGAGGAGAAGCTTAAATCAGCCCTGGTCTGGGAAGAGTCCCCATCTGAGGGGCAGCTGGGCTCTTTAGCTCACCAGGAACTCATGATGTCCCAGCTGTTGATGAGCTGTGGGGAAGCTACATACCTACTATCCAGACAGAGGTTACCAAGGCCCTCCTGACTGCCATGTCCAGTGACCTCATTTCAGCTGATCGACCTCTCATGGCTTTGAAGTCTGTTCTCTTCTCTCTCCTTGAAGAGCGGCCTGTCCCACCTCTCTCGTCTCCGGCAGCACTTGATTCTGTATTGTCAGCGGCTCTTGACTGTTTTTCCGGTGGTGCCTCCTGTCACCCATGTTTGCTGCTTCCCAGCTCTGCCCCGGACTCTCCTCCTCACTCTTGTGCATGGCTATGGCCACTCTGGTTTGCTTCTGCCTCGTATTTTGTGATTCCTGCATCTAACAGCTGTGGCTGTGGCTTCCCTTCTCTGTCCGTGTCTGCCCTGGCACTTTCTGTCTGTGTTAATCCTGATCTCAATGATCTCCTCTAGTAAACTAAATGGTGGGGCCTGTGTTTTCCAGATGAGGAGGCTTGGAGAGGCGTTAAGTCACTTGCCACCGGCCTCACAGGAAGGACAAAGCCGGTTTTAGAACTCAGGACTTTTAGCTTTTGAACACACCCTTTCTCATCCTCAGGCAGCTTCTGCAGAATTCAGATGTCCAACACTAGCCTCACTGTTTCTCTCCAAACCAGCGCCTCTATCCCCATTTTTTAAATTTTTATTTATTTTTTAACTAATTAATTAATTTTTTGAGACGGAGTCTCGAAGTGTTGCCCAGGTTGTAGTGTAGTGTAATCTCTGCCTCCCAGGTTCAAGCAGTTCTACCTCAGCCTCCCGAGTAGCTGGGACTATAGGCGTGTGCTACCATGCCCAGCTAATTTTTTTTTGTATTTTTAGTGGAGACAGGTTTTTATCATGTTGGCCAGGATGGTCTCGATCTCTTGACCTCATGATCCTCTCGCCTCAGCCTCCCAAAGTGCTGGGATTACAGGTGTGAGCCACCATGCCCAACAAGTTTTTATTTATTTTAAGACATGGAGTCAGCCAGGCGCAGTGGCTCACACCTGTAATCCCAGCACTTTGGGAGG
This sequence comes from Cebus imitator, assembly GCF_001604975.1. Taxonomy (NCBI): domain Eukaryota; kingdom Metazoa; phylum Chordata; class Mammalia; order Primates; family Cebidae; genus Cebus; species Cebus imitator. The sequence goes on along the minus strand of NW_016107417.1, from coordinate 2,200,726 downwards.
TCGAGGTGGGCGGATGACCTGAGGTCAGGAGTTTGGGACTAACCTGACCAACATAGAGAAACCCCGTCTCTACTAAAAATACAAAAAAAAAAAAAAAATTAGGCAGGCATGGTGGCACACGCCTGTAGTCCCAGCTACTCAGGAGGCTGAGGCAGGAGAATCGTTTGAACCTGGGAGGCAGAGGTTGCGGTGAGCCGAGATCACATGATTGCCTGGGTAACAAGAGTGAAACTCTGTCTCAAAAAAAAAAAAAAAAAAAAAAAAAATTAGGCAGGCATGGTGGCACACGCCTGTAGTCCCAGCTACTCAGGAGGCTGAGGCAGGAGAATCGTTTGAACCTGGGAGGCAGAGGTTGCGGTGAGCCGAGATCACATGATTGCCTGGGTAACAAGAGTGAAACTCTGTCTCAAAAAAAAAAAAAAAAAAAAAAGACTTGGGATCTTGTTCTGTCACCTAGGCTGCAGTGCAGTGGTGTGATCATAACTCACTGCAGTCTCAACCTCCTGAGCTTAAGGGATCCTCCCACCTCAGCCTCCTGAGTCACTGGGACTACAGGCGTGCGCCACCATGCCCATCTGCATCCCTGTCTTTGTGGCACAATCCTTGTCAGCCTGACCAGAAAACTCTTCCCTCCCCTATGCAGTCAGTCTCAAGTCCCCTTTATTCTCTCCCCATCATCCTTCTCAAATCTGTCCCCTCATAATAGCAGTGATGAGGATAATAGCAGCCCTTGCTAATTAAGCACTTGTTAGGAGACAAGCCTGCGTTCATTCTCTCATGCTCACAGCAGTCCTGGGAGGTGCTATTTTATAGAAATGAGGAAACTGAGGCTCAGAATGGTCAGGTCACATACCTGAGGTCACACAGTAAATGGCTGAGCCAGGGCTTCACCAGCAGTGATCTGACTCTAAATCCTGTGTGCTTCCCTGTCTCGGTGCATGTTCTCTTTCCTGGGTTATTCCAGCCACTTCCCAGCTGGTCTTCATCTTGCTGGTCTGATCTGGCCTCTGCCTCCTGCCAGGACTAGCTTTTCAGACCACAGGTGTGATCCTGCTGCTTCTGGCATAAGAAAATGTCCACTGGCTCCTGCCTGTCCAAGACTTAGCCAGGCTAAGACTGTCTGTGCTCTGCCCTCTGCCCACCTTCCCCTTCTCCCTCCCTCCCTCTTCTCCCTCCCTGCTGAGCATCTGCATCCCAGCAGCATTTCACTTCCTCCCATTCCCCAGAGACACCATGCCCCTCCCATTCTGTGACCTGGCACATGCTAGCTCCCCAGCTGGCACCTCTCCTGCACAAGGCCAGTTCCTACCTGTGGGCTTTGGTCTGCTGTTGCTGCCACCTAGAGCAGAGGTGGTCTGGGGACACCCCAGCCCCTGCCTTCTAACCTGTCTTGCCCTTGTGCGTGGCATGATCTATTCTTCTTCTGTCCCCTGGATGTGATAGGGCAGGGCCCAGGTTGATTTCCCCCTTTGTCCCCGGCACTTAGCACAGGCCCCAACGTGGAATGTGGCAAGAGGTCTAAGTGAGCCAGTGTGACATCACCAGGCCTCTGGCTCCTAAGGAGGAGAAGTGGCCCTAGTTTGAGCACTTTCCTAAAACTTCTGTCCTTTGTTTTCTCTTTTTTCTTTTTTTCCTGGTCTTCTGTCCTTTGTGTGTGGGGCAGGGGCAAGCTGCTGGGAGAGTCTGAAGCCAAGTGAGGAGGCTGTTGGTGTCAAGTAGGATGAATGTTAGGCTCTTCCCAGGATTCCTGTCTCCTCATGGGCCAGGGCCGCCTCTGAGAGGACCCTCAACCTCCGCTGTGCTCCAAGTGTTCAAACCTTAAAGGGATTCTCAGGCCATGCTGGGAACCGTGACTCTTGTGGACCTGTTAACTCTGTTCCTGTCTCCCCTCTGCTCTCTCTTTGCTTCCCACGTGTGGTTAGGCCTGCAAGTGTCCCAGGGAGAGAGACAGCTGCAGGGAGCACAGCAGGCAGGCCCTGAGGTCTGGACAGCTGTTGAGGTGTTGGGGCAACTGGCAGGCTGCTGGGGCTGTCCTGGGTCTCGGATGGAGGAGGCCGGGAGGAAGGTTCAGCCTGGAGCAGAGGGCTTCCTTTCCATCCCTGAGCCCAGGGGTCTGCCTTTTGCAGGGGCCCGGAGCTGCACTATTCCCTTCAGAGAAGCTTCTGTTCTCCATGCCTGGGGGTAGGGGTGAGAGTTGGAAGCAAAATAACTTTGGACCTTGACCCCCTCTAGGAATCCTACGCCAACGTGAAGCAGTGGCTGCAGGAGATTGACCGCTACGCCAGCGAGAACGTCAATAAGCTCCTGGTGGGCAACAAGAGCGACCTCACCACCAAGAAGGTGGTGGACAACACCACAGCCAAGGTAGCGGGCAGGCCGGGCGGCCTGGGGTGGGGGCTGGGGCTGCTGCTCCTCACCTGCTCTCCCCTCTTCTTCTCTCCTCTTCCCTTGTCAGGAGTTTGCAGACTCTCTGGGCATCCCTTTCCTGGAGACAAGTGCCAAGAACGCCACCAATGTCGAGCAAGCGTTCATGACCATGGCTGCTGAGATCAAAAAGCGGATGGGCCCTGGAGCAGCCTCCGGGGGCGAGCGGCCCAATCTCAAGATCGACAGCACCCCTGTAAAGCCGGCGGGTGGCGGCTGTTGCTAGGAGGGGCACATGGAGTGGGACAGGAGGGGGCACCTTCTCCAGATGATGTCCCTAGAGGGGCAGGAGGTGCCTCCCTCTCCCTCTCCTGGGGCATTTGAGTCTGTGGCTTTGGGGTGTCCCGGGCTCCCCATCTCCCTCTGGCCCATCTGCCTGCTGCCCTGAGCCCTGGTTCTGTCAGGGTCCTTAAGGGAGGACACCCAGGACCTGTGGCTGGGCAGGGCGGGGGCCTGCTCTGCTGCTGCCTCTAGGTAACTTTCCAAGATGCCCACCACACACCTTTTTTTTGGAATGAGGGCTCTTCTGTCAGTCTCCCACCCCCGGGTATGCTGCACTGGGTTTCTCTCCTGCCCTTTTTCTTCTCTCCCCCTGTCCAAGAGCTGACAGTCTCCCCAGCCTCTACTGCCCTGGCTGCAGTCAGTGCCCAGGGCCAGGGGGTCCAGGACCTGGGCTGGACCTCAGGACGGGCATGGGGGCCACAGAGGCCCAGCAGCCTACCTTTCCTCTCCCTGCTGCCTCCTCTCCCCTCCCACACTCCCAGCTCGAGCCATCTAGCTGTGGCGGGGTCTGAGTACATCTAGGGCTGGTGGGTGGGTAGTGGTGCTGGGCCTGTGTCTTGAGCCCGGAGGGAGTCTGCTCCTGCCACCCTCTGCCCTGCCAGAGCCAGGCCCATGCGCAGCCTGCCCACTGTGCCCCTTTGTCCCCACGTCAGGCGGAGGCGGAAGACCCACCAAGCCAGAGGCTGGCTACCAGCCTTAACCCTCACTCTGCCAGCACCTTCTCCCTTTCCCCGAGGCAGCACATCTGGCTCACTTTCCTCTCTGTCCCTGGAGCCTGCCAGGGCAGTCCCTCAACCTCTGCCGCTACTTGTCCTCTGGGGAATGTGGGTTCCACCCAGGGTTGTGGGGGGGCTTCTCTGCTCACCCCCTCTGTACCCAGGATCCTATCCCCTGTCCTCTGGCACAGCTGCTTCCTCTAGGAAAGCAAGTCTTTGGTCTCCCTGAGAAGCCATGCCCTTCATGCTGTCTCTTGCCTGTCCCACCTGTGCCCTGCCCTCCAGCTTGTATTTAAGTTCCGGGGCTGCCCCTCGGGGAGCCCCCTGCTCCCAGGTTCCTCTCTGGTGTCATGTCAGGCATTTTGCGAGGAAAAGCCACTTGGGGAAAGATGGAAAAGGACAAAATAAATAAATAAATAAATTTCCATTGGCCCTCGGGTGAGCTGAGGGTTTTTGCAAGGAAGTTGTGGTGGCTGAGTGTGGTCTGTGGTGTAAGCCCAGCTTTGGGGTGGGTGATGCATGGGGGTCCTGGCTTGGTTTCTGTGTTCTAAGGCTGCTGGTAAAAGCACTTGACCCCGTTTCCTGAGGCCAGGAGAGCTGCTTGTGCTTCTGTGGTCTGTCCCTAAGGGCCCAGCACCGTTCTGTCGGGGAAAGAGGCGAGTGGCCATCAGCGCATACCTGGCGAGCTGCTGCCAACTCCCGCGGGGCACATAGCTGAGGTGTGGGGTCGGTCGGCCATCGAGGGGGCCCCCACTGCACCTGACCCTACGTCTTTCAGGGTCCCCCCAAACGCCGCTACCCCCATTCAGCCCCTGTTCTGGCTTTGCTGTGGGTCCCAGCCAGGAGCTTCTGCCGCCTCCGACAGTGACAAGTGCCTCGCACTTAAGCCTTTTGCTCTGAACGCCCGCCCAAGGGGGGGCCCAGTGCGGCAGTGCCTGTGGCTGGAGTGCCGAGGCGGGCGGGGTGCCGGGTAGCGGCTGCGTCTACGCGGTCCGGAGAGTGGACGGCCGCTGGCTCGTCGGGGCTGGGGGTGGCGCCCGGGCCGCGCGGGCCGACGAGGGGCGCCCGGAGACCCAGCCCCGCCCGAGGCCGCTGGAGCGGCGGCCCCGCCCCCGGCTCCGCCCCGCCGGCTTCGCGGGCTGGAGAGCGAGGGAGCCGCGGGCGAGGGATCGCAGGATGAGCGATCGGGGCCCGGGCAGCCGGCAGCGGACGCGCCCCCCGAGTCCACCGGCCCGAGCCCCGCGCCCCCCACGGCCCCGCGGCCCCGGTCCCGGCCGCGTCGCCCGCCTCCCCCGAGCCCCAAGGGCCATGCCCTGCCGGCCCTAAGCGCGGGCCGGGGGGCGTCCCCTTGCGCCCGGGCCCCGCGCTGGCGCCCCCCGGGCTGCCGCCCGGCGCGGGGGCCATGGCGTTCACCTTCGCCGCGTTCTGCTACATGCTCACCCTGGTGCTGTGCGCCTCCCTCATCTTCTTTGTCATCTGGCACGTAAGGCCGGGCTGGGGCTGGGGGCGGGGTGGGGGGCAGGGGGCACGCGGAGCGGGAGGGGCCCAAGGCGGGTGGTCTCAGATCCCCGGGGAAACTTGGCGCCCCCTCTTTGCTATCCCCCAACCATCGGCTTGTCGGCTTCGCCCCCATTAACACCCCCCATGGTCGGCTTTCTTCCTGGGCCCCCCCTTCCTCCGCCGCCCCCGCCTGTCTGTGTGTGTGTGTCAGTCGGTCCCTGACCCCCTCCTCTGCCCCCCTTCTCTGCCCCATGCAGCCCGTGAGGTGGGGGGTGGAATTCAGGAATTTTTGATCCTTTATCTTCTACGTACACCCCCCCACCATTCAGCCGCCTCCATTAGTCCGTCGGGCAGTTTGTCTGTCTGCTGCCCCCCCTTGTGGGTTTTTCCAGCCAGAGTGATGGAGCTGGTTGCTATGGCAACTGCATCTGTTTACAGGACCCACAGATCTCAGAACCCATTAACCCTTTGCCTTCCCAGCCCCCTTCCTGACCAAGCAGCAATTGGCTCTCATAAGCTCCCAGAGACCTAGCCCCCACCACCGGCTCACCTTAGGTTTCCCCACCCCTCCTGTTGGGGGCTTCCCAGCCTCCCAGCTTTCCTCTCCATTTTCCAGCTTCCCTCCTCTTCCTGCCCCGCTTCCCTTTTGTCTCACATTCCCCTTGGTCTGTCCCTCACTCTGGCCTAGCCACACCTGGTTCTTCAAAATGTCCATTCCTCATCCTGTATCCGACCCATCACTTCCCCCAGGCTCCCTCTTCCTCCCCTTCTCCCGGGCCCCTCACCTCCAGGGCCTCCTCTGCCAGGCACCTTTCCCCTCACTACTGAACTATCCATCAGCCTCCAGCTCAGTGTTGGGGGTCCCTGGCCCCACTTTACTGCCCCCCCACCCCCACCCAAACCCTGTGCCTGTCTCTGTAATACCCTGCCCAGCTCGGCCCAGGCCAGCTGAGATCAGCATCCTCTGCTCACATCTTCTGCGCACACCTCCCTGACTGTCATTCCTTTTCGGGGGTCCTCTTACCCCTCCATCTCATTTCCCTTAGCTTTTCCCTCCTTTCTTCTGGTGCCTCACCTGCTTCTTTCCTGGGCTCCCCACTTCCTCTCTCCTTTCTCTTCCTGGGACCTGCCGCCTTGCTCCATGGTTCCCTCTGCTTTCCCTTTGCCATCCCCTGCCGCCTTGCTGTTTGACATCGGGATTCCATGGACTGACTGAACCCCTACTGCATGAGGAGTGAGCCCCCACAGGCACCTCAGCACATACCCTAGCTTCAGCCCTGTCACTCCGTGGCCCAGCTCTGTTCTCTCTCTGGGTCTTGGTTGCTTTGTCTTTCCTCCCTCCCCCACCACCCTGAGTTACTCTATTTTTCTTTCTGTGGGGTGGAGGCAGGAGGGCTAGGGTTCTAAGAACTGGAGGGAACTGGGGGCCACAGATGACCAGCTCTGGGAGGGCTTCTGAAATTCAAGGAGCCCCTTTTTGGGGCCTTCCCCACCCAGAGGCTTCCCATAGCCCCTTGGTGTCCCTGTCCTCAGGGGATTCTCAGCAGTTTTCCATCCCCCACCCCTGCATTGATGCTTCCCAAAGATGAGGCTCTGGGTGGCTTTGAGGGGTTCAAGGAGGAATGAAACTCAGGCCTTGCCCTTGTGGAGTGCCCAGGCTGGGTTGAAAGGCCCAAGCTTTGAAGAAATGTCTTTGTTCATTCAACAGATATTGATTGAGTGCTTGTGTGAGGTACTGTGTCCACACAGCCATTTAGCTGGACGATCTTAGCAAGTCATTTGTCCCGAGTCTGGTTCCTCTCCGTCAAAGTGGACCTGTGCACATCAGATGCCTAGTGCAGCCTGCTGGGTGTAGGGGATAGGAGGTGTGGTCCTCCGTCCACAGCTGCTGAGAACTAGAATCTTACAGGGCAGGACCCCAGATCCCACTCCAGACCCTCAGCCCAGGCCCCAGTGGTTGCTAGGCAACCCTGGTAGTGAGTGACGTGTGTCAGCTGTCACCGTGGGGGATTGTTTGTTCCGGGGGACTGAGTCAGCGCCAGGCAGCCTGGGGGGGTGGGAGGCTCGACGCCCGCCGCCTGCTGGTGGTGCCAGCTCTGGGGCACATACGGCACCCTTCTGCTCCCTGTGGACCCTGTTGCTGTGCGTGCCAAGCGGCGGCTGCCCAGAATCAATGGGGAGCTGGGGTGGGGTGGTCCAGATGGCCCCAACTCCCTCCAGGAAGCGCATGTTCTTTCTCTCTGTGCCGTCTGGGGCCTGGGATGCCAGGGGGTGGTGGGCCTGCTGTTTCATCCTAGGGCTGGAGCTGATGGGAGGGGACCCCATCAGGCTCCTCTGCCAGCCCATTTTCCCCAAGTCACCTGTCAGCTTCTCCCAGGCCCGTCCCATCATCTCATCAAACACTTGCTCCCCTGGAGAGTTTCCACCCGTAATGACACTGCCATCTGCCAGACACTCCCAACACCTGAAGGCACCTTAGGCTTCTCCCTTCACTTCACAGCCATTCGAACCCTCTGGAGTCGGGCTCCAAAAGACCTGTAGAACCCCATGCATACCTTCCGTCTCCACTACAACTCTACTCAGACCACCGCCAGCCCTGCTCCCAACCCTCCAAACTGTCTTCTTGTGGGTCTGGCCTGAGTATGACACAGTGGTTAGGAATTTTAACTGGAGTTACACTGGGTTAGAATCCTGGTTTGCCACTAACCAGCCATGTGGCCTTGGACAAGTCACTTAACCTATCTCAGCTTTCTCATCTGCAAAACAGACATGAAAATAAAACTAGTACCTAAGTCATTATTAGGTTGTCGAAAGCATTAAATGAGTTAATCCACATACCAGCCAGCAGAAGCACCACTTAGGTCTCAGCTGTGACTGTCAGCAAACTCGGATTCCCTGCCCCACTAATCCCGAGACACGGACCAATCCTAAGACATGGACCTGACCACCCCACTGTGCTGCTGTGTTCTCTTCAATGTGCCCCCCCCCCATATTTTTTTGTTAAAGTCCAAACTCCTGGTCTGGCCTCACAGGGTGCCCATGTCTGATTGCTGGACTCTCAAGCTCCTCTTCCACCATGGCACTGTCCCGCCAGAAACCTACAGCCTCCTGAATGTCTCACCCTTCTGCCATTGTACCTTCTGCTGCTTGGACTGCACTGCCCCATTTGCTCACCAACACCTACTAGTTGGGCCCGCATTCCATCACCCTGCACACAGGGTTAAGCACCCACTCCTGGTCCTCCCTCTACCCCAAACCCTGGTCACCTGGAATGTAGTCATCCCTCTGGGCCTGGGTTCCTCCTGGGCAGGGGCTGCGTCCCAGGCCTCTGGAGCTCCAGTGCTCAGCACAGGGCCTGAGACCCGGAAGGGTAGACACGAGGCCATGTCTTGGGATGTTTTGGAAGTGGGTGTAGTGGACATGGACCTGAACTGGGCATCCAGACGCTAGGGTTCCCTCTGGACTGTTGTGATGTCCTTGGACCAGGCCCTGCCCCTCCCTGGGCCTTGTTTCTCCACCTTTGCAACAAGCTCCACCTGGCCCGGTCCTCTTGTGTTAGCTCCTGTCCCACGGAAGGACTTGTGGGGAGGCCATAAACTGCAGCCCCAACCCTGACGGGCACCCACCCTCTCCCCAGATCATAGCCTTTGACGAGCTGCGGACCGACTTCAAGAACCCCATCGACCAGGGGAACCCTGCGCGGGCAGTAAGTGATACATGTGCTGTGCCGAGGTGTGTCCGTCCGTTTGTCTTTCCATCTGTCGTGGGCTGGGGGTGGGACACGGGAAGACAGGGGTGGGGTGGGGGGCCGACCGCCATGCCCCTTCCTCTCTGTCTCCGCCCCCAGCAAACACCTGGCGCGGGCTCAGGGCTGAGTTCCTTCTGGCGGGGCGGCGGTTGCCAGGCTCTGGGCCGTTGCCATGGAGACGCGGGTGAAGGCCCCTCCATGGTGACGGTCGCCATGGGGACGGCGCGGCTGCTTGCCGGCCGCGCCGACTGTGCCGCAGAGACCGTTCTGGCGCCCCCTGGCGGCCACATGCAGGGCGGTGGGAGCCGCTCCAGTACCTGCTTCTCTGCCTTCCCCCATCGCGGCCTTTTCCTTCCCCCAACAGCGCGAGCGTTTAAAAAACATCGAACGCATCTGCTGCCTCCTGAGGAAGGTCAGTGTCAGGGCTAGGGACAAGAGGCTCCTAGCCCAGCGCTGCCCCCACTGTCTGTGGCCCAGAAGCAGGCCTTCCTCCTCTTTGGGCCTGTCTGATCCACTGTGCTACTTGGGGGGGAGTGGGAAGCCAGAAGCCTTTTAGTCCCCAGAGGTCACGGTGGGTGGGCACCTCCAAACCCCAGCTCCTCTCTGTGCCCTTGAAGCTTGGGTCTGTCCTAGCACCAGGCCGCTGACCTCTCACCCTCACTCCCCCAGCTGGTGGTCCCAGAATACTCCATCCACGGCCTCTTCTGTCTGATGTTTCTGTGTGCAGCAGAGTGGGTGACCCTGGGCCTCAACATCCCCCTCCTCTTCTACCACCTCTGGAGGTGAGGGTAGCAGCTGCCTTGGGGAGGCTGAGACGGGGAACAGGGGCAGGATGGCGGTGGAAGCCCTGATGCCGACTCAAGCCCTTGTCTGCCGCAGGTACTTCCACCGTCCTGCAGATGGCTCTGAGGTCATGTATGATGCGGTCTCCATCATGAATGCTGACATCCTCAACTACTGCCAGAAGGAGTCCTGGTGCAAACTTGCCTTCTACCTGCTCTCCTTCTTCTATTACCTGTACAGGTGAGGACCTGCCCATGGTAGTCGGAACTCAGGGATGTCCTGGCATCATGCTTCCAACCCCAAATTCCTGCCCTTTGCCCTTGAGGAGTGAGGGCAGCCCAGGGTGGGGCCAGGTGGGCAGCTGGGTGGCTGTGTGTGTGCAGGGCTATAGGCTCACTGGTTCATCTTCCCACAGTATGGTTTATACATTGGTGAGTTTCTAAGGGGGAAGCCGGCCAGGGAGCAAGCCCAGAACGGACCGGACGCCTGTGCACCCCCAGCCCTGCCCCTTGGCCGCAGAGGCCTCAGCCCTGGGGAGGGAGGGGGCACTGGTGCCCCCAGCCTCTCCACACCCCAAACTGCTGCTGCGGGGACCCCCCCCTCCCGCCTTCAGAGCCCTCCCCCTTGGACTAGAGCGGCTGGGCAGAGCTCTAGGGGTAGGGGCTCCTCTGCCAGCCTGTGGGCATGGCAGTCAGTCCTGGAAGGGGCAGGACCTCCGGCCTTGTCCATTTCGGGGGAAACCTGGGCCCTGCCAAGGGGCAGAGTTTGACCCTGGAAATTCTGGGCCACCCCCCTCCACCCCCACCCTGAGGCTCCCCCTGCAGGTGGGGGGGTACCCACACCGGGAATGAGCAGGCTCAGCAGGGGGGCAGCCCCACCCCTAGTCTGCCCTCCCCTGTCCCCCAGGCTCTTTCTCCAGCCCTGTCTCCATTTGCCCCAACCTCAGCCCACCTTGTCTCTTGGACCTATTTTCTATGTCGCCTGGAGGAGTCCGGCACCCCCTCCCCGGCCATTTGTGACAAAACATGAATAAACTACTGCAAATATGCGGGCCCCGGCTCTGCTCCTGGAAAGCTTGAAGAGATGGGGGCTGGTTCAGGGGACTGTATAGGGGCAGCCCTAAGCTGAATCCCTAGCCTGGCTCATCTCATCCTACTAGCTCACAGATCCTGCCGGAGCCTCCCGCCCAGAGGGATCAGAGGCCTTCTGGGTTCCCTTGGCAGCCTCCTTCCATCTTCTCTTTCCCAGCTGAGGCTGCCGAAACCCTTACAAGGCAGTAGCAAGGTCACCAAAGTCATGAAGCCCTCTCTGGGTCCACCTTCCTCCTAGACAGCCCCAAACCTGGCCTCCTGGGCAATGCAGAGGCCCAGAGGTATCTAGACCTCCCCATCAGGCCCCAGGAACAAGGGTCAGACAAAGTCAAGGAAATCAAATCTTCAATGAATGAAAAACTCAGTGCCATCTGGAGCCAGGGGTCACCGGACCAGGTGGAAGGTCAGCCAGTATATGATAAGGGGCTGGAAGGCTGCAGCTCCCAGAGTCAGGTAGAGCTGGAGACGCTGCCGGGGGACAGGGCCCCCCACACTGTCGGGGCCCAGGGCTGCTGTCCGCAAAGAGCGCACCTGGAAGAAAGGAGAGCTGAAGCCTAGCCAGGAGGAGGAGGTTTGCCCCCAAGTGAAGGTAGGAGATGGGGGGATGCACCAGACTCACAATGAAGTACATGAGCGCTGACGAGGTCCAGGCCAGCGCCACATAGTAGCCATCGCTGCCGAACAGCAGCCCTGTGAGCACACTGAGGATCATTCTGGGGTGGGAGGAGGAGAGGGTTGCTGACCCCAGGGGTCCAGGCCTGGGATTGGCCCTACCCCCAACACCCAGAGCCCAGCTAGACCCCGCCTCCCACCAGCACCTTTTACTCTCAATCTGTCCCCACAGGGACCCAGACCCAAAAGGGATGTGGAAGGCCCAGGACTCAGCCCCAGGACCTGGATCTGAGACCCTGTTCTCTCCCCATGACTCTCACAGGGTGACTCTCAACACCTCCCCAACCTCTACATGGCACTCAGGTCTTCAGGAGATTGCTGGAGACAACTGGTTCCCCTTAACAGAGCAGTGCTAGCGGTCACCAGGGACCGAGACATGACCAGGGTCATGGTTTGAGGCTACAGCTATACAGGCCCAGACCAAAGGCCACCTCCCCCTGGCCCACAGGTGCTCACCCCACATATTTGTAGCCACTGTAGGCCAGCAGGTGAAAAGTGCTCAGGTCACTGCGCACAGTGGCCAGGTAGAGGCCCAGGAGCAGAGCCAGCACCTCCATCACCACCCACACCAGCGCTGTGCTTGCACACAGGCCCAGCACCTCCGGGGAGAACCTGTGCCGAAGGAGGGGCGTCTCAGAGCCGGGCATCCTGAGGCAGGGGTGAGGGTGAGAGGTTGGGGCAACAAAGGGTGGGCGGGAACCACCACATATGCCCTAGGGAGGTGGAGAGAAGAGCTCACAGGAAGGGGAGGGTGAGGGAGGGGGTTGGCACTGACCTTTTCTGAATGCCCAGTGCCATCCCAGCCAGGAGCACGTAGGTGATGAAGGCCATCGCTGCCAAGTGCCACAGAGATGCCATCAGCCTGGCTTCCTCAACCAGAGCTGCCCTACTAGGCATTTGGGGCTGCTAACGCATCCATCTTTGCCCCGTACTTCTGTCCCTGCATAGCCCAGCACGGCCTGACCTCCACATTCTGCTCCCAAATGCCCTGCCTCTGAGGCTTGGCTTCAACATGTAAAACAGGAACAACAGTTCCAGCCTTACACGGTGGCTGCGACGGGCAAACGGGATGGAGGGAAGAACCCCTGCCCTGCCCAGCACACCAAGGCTGGCTGCCTGCCCTCAGTCCCACTGGCTGCCCTCACTGGAAGCTCCTCTGGGCTGGCCCCTGTACACTCACTCCCTGTGGGTGTCTACGATGGTCCTAGCCCTGTGCAGCCAACAGGGCAGAGAAGAGTCAGCTGCACATGTGGGCAGCCTGAAAAATGCCATGTAGACAGGCAGTTGTGGGAACCCAGAAGAGAGCCACCACAAAGGGATAACAACATGCCTTGGAGGACAAGTAATAATGATGTCCTTCATTTCCTATGTCCTTCCTGTGTGCCAGGTGAGGTGTTGAGCCAGTATCACCTCACTGAATCTCTCCCACAACCCTTGGGGTAGGGACTATATTAGTCCTGTTTTACTGAACAGTACAAATAACCAGCCGGACGTTCAACAGCTAGAAGCTGCAAAGCCAGGCCTAAACCCAGAGCTCCAGGCTGGGGAGGGACACAGTCCAAATCAAGAGACAGGAAGGTCTCAAAAGGGTATCCTGGGGACACTGCAGACACATCCAGGAAGCTCCTTACAGGTCACCCTGCACTACCTCCCTGGTGTCTTGCAACTGCCACACATACACACAGCAGCAGCAGCCGGTGCTGCCTCGGTAGCTGAGCTTCTTCCTATTCATCCCTCAAGGCACAAGTCCCCGCCACATTCCCCGGCCCAGGTCAGAGACTCACTGGGGATATAGAGGTCAGGGGCGTTGAGGTCTTGCCGAGGGGGAAGAGGCACATCACGACTGTACTGCACTTCCCAGTTCTGGCAGTGGCAGTAGCGGCCACATCAGGAGGGGAAGAGAAAAGAGAGAAGGGGATTGAGGTCTGGGGGCCAGACTGGGGCAGGATGAGGAAGGCCCACCAGCTCCTTTGGTAGGAAGCTCACCTGGTGTGTGTAGGGGAAGACCAGCAGCCCTAGCTTCTTGGCCACATAGGCTGAGTCCACAGCAAAAAAATACTTCAGTTTGTTCACAGACACAAAACGGTGCAGCTGGGAGGGGAGAGAGGAGGCAGTGGGCAAGCCGCACCCCAGGCCACAGGGTGCCCCTCTGCGTGCTCCTTCCCTGAGGGCACTGTGAGGAATCGGGTAAATCCTGAGATACCCCAGCCCTAGCCAAAAATTCTGCCACCCGTGCCCTGGGGGCAGGCCACACCTCCTTGTGCACCATGTCCTTCCCATGGGATGCAATGGAGCTGCCATAGGCCATAGCCACATTGGCCATTGGGTCCCCAAGCAAGTGGTTGACACTGAAGGCCACGTCTGCTCCTGGGGCTGGGTATCCCCCGGGCTGGCTGGAATAACCACCGCTTGTGTCCTCGAAGAGGGGAGGGGGATCCGGAGCTGCCCGGGCCCTGTGCTTGGAGCCTGTGGGTTTGGAGAGATCAGAGTAGGTGACAGAAATACCAAGCATGAGCCCAAACCACCACCCCCTCCCTGGCTGGACGGCCCTGCACGGGTCTTGCAGGCACAATCACTGAGGGGATCCCAAGTTGGGCGAAGGGGAGCTAACTGAGAAAGAACTTTGATAAGGGATCCTTCGCGAGAAATCCGTTGCTAAATGTAGGCAAAGGAAGAGCCGAGGCAGTGCCTAGAAAGTTGTCCACTTGGGGTTTCTGGAGGCCTCTTAAGGGAAGTGACCTCTAAACTGAGACATAGTGAGCAGAAGTTTGCTATGTGAAAGTAACTGGGAGGGCATCCTAGCGTGAACAAAGCGGGGAGAGGCGACAGCTGGCTACCCGGAGTCCCTGGACAGTGCTCAGGGACCCCGCCAGGCTCACAACAGTAAAAGGAGTTTCTGGAGGCGGAGGCGGACCCCGTATGCCCCCGATTCCGGCATGGGACTCCCAGCTGTGCTGCCACAGCCCGGTCTCAGGACTGGGCCAAGAGGGCGAAGTCCAGGACGCGTGGCAGCGTCGCGAGGGGCAGGAACCCGAGTGACACCCCCGCCCTGGGCAGAGGTCCCAGTCGCTATATCCCTTGGGATGAGCGGGCCGCGCCGCCGACTCTCCCCGCGCCGGCCGCGCCGCGCCCCGCCCGCACGCGCCCCACGCACCGTGGGCTCCGTAGCCCGAGTGATAAGCCATGGCCGCGACGCTCGCTCTCCCCGAGGGCCCGCTGCGCCGCCTCGTGGGTGCGAATACTAATAAAGCAGCTGCTCCGCACCCGGGGTACCGACCGAGGCCACCGGGCCGCGCTACACGTCCCCCGCCCCGCCGGTCGCGGCCAAGCGGCGTCATCCCCCGCGCCTGTCATTGGCTCAACGGTGGCGCCGGCTCGCCTCTCCCCTCTCCCAATTGGCTACTGCCGGGCTCTGGACTGAGCGGATTCGGCAGAAGGCAACATCCGGGTTAGGGGCAGGCGGAGCGACTTCTGGTGCCTGGGATTGGATCACTGCCTTGCCAGTTGACGGTGGGAATACCCAATAGAAGGGTTAAGGGAGAAGGTGGGCGAGAATTATTTCCGCGCCTGCGCGGTGAGACACTTGACGCACACTGCCACGACTACACCAGGGAGACAAGAGGAGTCTTGCGGCAGGAGTCAGGAACGAAGCTTCCCTAGTGGGACGTACTCCAGGAGGGAGTACGTCCAGTTTCGACCAAGCCCTGCCCTTCGGGGCCCCTGTCCCTCCCTCTCTGGGCATGTTTTCCTCCTCTGTCCCCCACACTTCACCGAGTCCTGGAACGGAGCCCCGGAAGCCCCGGAGGTGGTGGTGGGAGGCTGGACCTATCAGGGACAGAGCGGCCCAGCAAGCCCCAGGATGCTGACTCCTCCCACCTACCATTCCTATTCTCCGCGTGGGTGCTGTCCGTCGTCCGGTGCTGAAAATGCCCTCGCACCTCTGCCGCCATCCTGTAGACTTTCGGGGCCCTGCTGATGGGAGGATTTGGGGTCTCGAACCACACACTCCTAGCGAGCACGTGGCCACACGCACACATACACGCATACTGCAAAACTGCGGCCCAGAGGATCCGACGTCCCAGAGATTGGGTGGTATAGGTGGGGCAGGACCCTGCCCTGGACCTGCCCATAGACTCTCCTGTAGTCCAGCAGATTTGGCGGCACAGGTGTCCTGATCCACCTCCTGAAGCTGCAGCCGAAACTCCTGAGTCATCACCGGGCCTGTGGTCTTCTCGAAATGAGGCCCCCGAGCCTCACTTGTAGTCCCAGGGGTTCCTTTCTCTCCACCCAGGTTCTGACCACTCCCACCAACCCTGGAGACAGTCTTCAGAGGCATCCCTCTCACAGACCTTCAGCCACCCCTTTCTAGAAAGCACGATCAGGTCCCCTGTGACCTCTCTAATTAGTTACCAGGTGTCTAGTTACACCAGATGACCTTACTGCTCCCCAAACTCAGCCCACGTGGTCCGATTGCAGTGCTATTGCCCAGAGGTCCCCTCCACCTGGGATGCCCTTCCCTCTCATATCCACTTGTCCACAAGCCTAGTTATCTTTAAGAGTCAGTTCAGCTCGTGCCTCTCAAAGGGACAAAGGGAGCAGAGACCTGACCTGGCCAGGGGTGGAGGTCATAGACTAGGTTCTAGGCACCCCTGGGTGCACTGAATTTGCCCTGCATGTAAGCTCCATGAGGACAGGCCCTGTTGTCATTCTCCACTTCTACCCTTGTCTTCCCAGTGCCAAGCACAATACTTGCATACAAAAAACACCCAATAAACATCTGTGTCCAATAAATAAATAATAAATAGATAAGACCCTGGACCAGTTCTTTCCTCTGTCTACATCTCAGTTACCTCATATTTAAGTGCATAGGGGTGTTTATTTTTATTTTTATTTTATTTTATTTTTTGAGGCAGAGTCTTGCACTGTTGCCAGGCACCAGGCTGGAGTGCAGTGGCACAATCTTGGCTCACTGCAACCTCCACCTCTGGGTTCAAGCAATTCTCCTGCCTCAGCCTCCCAAGTAGCTGGGACTACAGGCGTGCACCACCATGCCCAGCTAATTTTTGTATTTTAGTAGAGACGGGGTTTCACCATGTTGGCCAGGATGGTCTCCATCTCTTGACCTCGTGATCCACCCACCTCGGCCTCCCAAAGTGCTGGGATTACAGGCATCAGCCACCGCGCAGGCCTTTTTTTTATTTTTATTTTTATTTTTGAGATGGAGTCACCCTATCCCCCAGGCTGGAGTGCAATGGTGTGATCTCAGTTCACTGCAACCTTCACCTCCCAGGTTCAAACGATTCTCCTGCCTCAGCCTCCTGAGTAGCTGGGATTATAGGAGCCCGCCACCACGCCCAGCTAATTTTGTATTTTAGTAGAGACAGGGTTTCACCATGTTGGCCAGGCTGAAACTCCTGACCTTGTGATCTGCCCTCCTCAACCTCCTAAAGTGCTGAGATTACAGGTGTGAGCCACCACACCCGTTGGGGTGTTTAATTGAATGGTTTTTGAATTGCTCTTTGCCGGAACACGTGCACATACAAAACGAATTAACCCACCAGTATTGCAGCTCATTTTCGACCCAAATTGTCTAGTTTGGGAGCAAAGCCAGACCCAGGCACAGGTATGAAGATCTGAGGCCCTGGAGGGCCAGGAAGTAGTACTAGGGCCACGTGTACCTGGGAGGGGGTCATCCAATGTAAGCCAGTTCCCATGTCCCTGCAAGTCACGATGAATGCTTGTGAACTGAATCCAAACCCTTTCTATGTCTTTCCTTCCCTCCTTCCTTCCTTCCTTCCTTCCTTTCTTCTTTCTCTTTCTTTTTCTTTCTTTCTTTCTCTCTCTTCCTTCTCCCTCCTTTCCTTTCTTTCTTTCTCTCTCTCTCTCTCTCTCTCTCCTTTTCCTCCTCCTCCACCTGTTCCTCCTCATTCCTCCTCCTCCTTCCAGACAGGGTCTTACTGTGTCACACAGGCTGAAACATAGGGCATGATAGATGCTTATAAACTGAACCAAAACCTTTCTTTCTTTTTCTTTCTTTTTTTCTCTCCTCTTCCTCCTCCTCCTCCTCTTCTTTCTTCTTTTGAGGCAGGGTCTGACCCTGTCACACAGACTGGAGCACAGTGATGTAAACACAGCTCACTGCAGCCTCTAACTCCCAGACTCAATTGATCTTCCTATCTTAACTCCCAAGTAGCTGAGAATACAGGTGCACAGCCCAGCTCATTTTAAAATTTTTTGTAGAGGCAGGGTTTTACCATGTTTCCAAGGCTGCTGGAACTCCTGGGCTCCAGCGACCCTCCCACCTTGGTGTCCCAAAGTGCTGGGATTACAGGTGTGAGCCACGCAGTCCGACCTCTATCCCCATTTCTCAGATGGGAAAACTGAGGTTGGGAGTGGAGCCTTCTGGCCCAAGGTCACGAAACCTAGGGTCCCTTGTATCTTGGCCCCAGTCTGCCCCCCTTAAGTTGAGCCCAGCACCGCTTCCCAGCCAGTGAGACTCATCACGCCTTTCAGCTGTTACTGCCCTCTTCCCCAGCAAGTGAGGCTTCGGGGATGGGGTCTGGGTGGGCTTAGCTCTGGGCCTACTCCTTAGAGATGGGACCCCGCGGGCGCCCACCCACTTTGGAGATTCTCCTTCGTTTTACAGTCCCGGAAGCCAAGGCGACAGAGGGTTAGACCAGCTCAAGGTCGCAAGCGCGAGCGCGGCTGGAGGAGAACCCAGGGGTCCAGCCACCCAGCGGGGCTTCTCGGGGGCAGGCGGAGCGTCCGCGGTGCCAGGCGCTGCCGGCGGCGCCGCCGGTGCCGCGGGGGCGGGGTCAGCGGAGGGCGGGGCGCCGGGCACCCGGGCCGCCAACGCCGCCGCCGCCGCCGCCGCCGCGCTCGGGCTCGAGCTCCGCGCACTCCCTCCGCGGCCGCCGAGCCGAGCGGACGCCCCCGGGGGCCGCGCTGCAGCCCTCCGCGCTCCCCCCTATCATGCCCGGTGCCCGGGCTGGGGCCGCCCAAGCAGCCAGGACACCATGCCCGAGGACGGCGCTGGCGACGGCGGGGAGGTGCCCGCGCTCATCCCGGACGGCGAGCCGCTGCGGGAGGAGGTACCTGGCGCTGGTGGGGGGGCCGGAGCCGGGCCTGGGGCGGCGTGAGGGGGACCAGTGCAGAAGGCGACCCCAGGAGAGGGGCTGAGGAGGGAAGTCTCAGAGCCCCTATGGTCAATGACGTCATTGGGGTCACCTGCGTCCTGCCAGGGGTCCCTGGGCCCAGGGTCCCGCGTTGGGGGTAGGGGTGGGGCGGCTGGGCAGCTATGTGGGGGGCGACTTCCGCCCCCGGCGCCCCCTCATCCAGCCTCGCCCGTCCTGTGACGTCAGCGCCTGGCCCCCACAGGTCCCCATGCCGCAGCGCGGCGGGGGATGCTGCCCCCACCTCCAGGGCCGCGGGGTCAGGTCCCCAGCCCGGCCCAGCCGCTCACGAGGTGTTTGGGCAGTGCCTGCAATGCAGCAGCAGTCTCAGGGCCTGGAGGGGAGGAGGGGAAGAAGAAGGGTGGTGCCAGGGTACCCCTTCTCCTTGTCCCGGAGGTGAGGACTGAGGGCCCATTCTGCTGGCTGCGACCCCGATGGCCCCTCCTCAGCCCTAACCGGGAAGGTCTGCAGGACCTGGGGCCGAGTGATGTGTGGGGTAATAGGGTGGTGAGTGGGGCTGTACGTGCGTTTGGGTGAATGTAGCCTGCTTGTTTGTGTGTGCTGTGTGGGTGTGTGTGCCCTACACCTTGGGTGGAACCTGTGTGCCCTGTAGTCAGGTGAGGGGTGAGTGGGTGCCTGGCTCAGGTTGTCACCCAGTGGTCTATGTGTGTGCATGTGAGCAAATCCTGTCGTGGGTGGCTCTCTCTCTGTGGAGTCTGAGGGGCGTGGGTGTCAGATTGCTGTGGGGGGCAGGGAGACGTGCAGTGTGGTCAGGTGAAGGTCTGGTATGTCTCTGGGTTCACTGCATGTGTAACATGTATGTGTGTGTTTGTCCTGTGGTGGATGGGTCTGTGGCATGCCTGTGTATCATCCTACAGTTGTGGGAGTCTGTGCCCTGGGGACAGGTGAGGGATTGGAGTTTTCTGCGTGACCGGCAGTGTGGCCCTCCATGGTGGGTGGGTCTTTGATGAGCATGTGTTGGAGGGGCGTGGACAAGTGTGTGTGCACCCGACAGGCCTTGCAGGTCAGGTGGCGCTGTGCTCCGTGCTGGATGATGGGGACAGGCAGTGTCTGGGCTGGGCTGGGAGGTGGTTCCTCTCCTCCTGGGCCTCTGGAGGCCTGGTAGGTCTGGGGCAGGAGAGGTGGTCCCTTAACCCCTCTTTTGTTATTTCACTTTCTTCCTTCCCTTTGGACCCTTTCCCTCTCCCCACTTTATCCCTACCAGCTTCTCTCTCCATAGGCACCTGGGGGGTGAGGTGGCCAGGCTGGCATCTCTGCCAGGGAGGGTGTGGCAAGCCCTCTGGGCCAGGGAGTGGCCCCTGATGCCCAGCAGCTGTGTCTCACCCCCTCGTTTAGCACAGATGGGGAGTGGAGGACAGCCCTCCATCTGCTCCCTGCCCCAAGACTCGCACCTCCCCCGTTCTCAACACTCCCTCTTTCTTGTTGACTTAAAGCCTCTGCCGAATCTCCTGAGTCCTATAGAACAAGGGACAAGAGGGAGTCTCAGGGTAATGGTGATCATATTTATTCCCACGACCAGACCCTGTGCTAAGATCTTCACACATATGATCTCATTGAATCCTCACAACAGACTCAGTTTACAGATGAGGAAATTGAGGTCCAGAGAGGATGAGGGAGCTGCCCAAGTCATACAGTAAGTGGTGGTGCCAGCACTGGCTCCTGGGCAGTGAAACTCCAAAGACCATACTGTTTACCCCTCAGACCCCCTCCACCCTGGCTTCCCAGACCAAGGGGACCAGGAATCAAGGCCCAGAGAGGGCAGAGATGTAGCTAAGTCCACACGGCAAATCAGTGCAGAGCCAGGACCAGAACTCAGTTTTCTCAATAGCCAGTGCGAGGATCCATTCCTCCTGGCTGAGGTGGGCCTGGTGTGTCCTATGTGTGGTTGGCTGAGTGCTGGCAGGGCACAGTGGAGGATGAATTTGGGGCAGGGAGGCCTGGGTTTGAGTCTGCAGTGCCACTGTTGAGTGAGCTGGAAATGTGAGGCCAGGAGCAAGCTGCTCATCCCTCTGAGCCTCAGTTTCCTCCTCTGTAAAGTGGAGCTCACGGCATCACCTCCCTCAGCCAGGTTAAGCAGAGTGCAGGCCCCACTGATGGCCCCACCTGACACAGCTTCCCTCTCTCTGCCCACCTGCAGCAGCGCCCCCTGAAACAGTCCCTGGGAAGCTCCTTGTGCCGCGAGTCGCACTGGAAGTGCCTGCTCCTCACGCTGCTCATCCACGCCTGCGGGGCCGTGGTGGCCTGGTGTCGCCTGGCCACGGTGCCTCGGCTGGTCCTGGGGCCCGAGGCTGCCTTGGCCCGGGGTGCCGGGGGCCCACCACCCACCTACCCGGCCAGCCCCTGCTCCGATGGCTACCTGTACATCCCGCTAGCCTTCGTCTCCCTCCTCTACCTCCTCTACCTGGCCGAGTGCTGGCACTGTCATGTGCGGTCCTGCCAGGCGCCACGCACTGACGCCCACACGGTGCTGGCGCTGATCCGCCGGCTGCAGCAGGCACCGCCATGCGTCTGGTGGAAGGCCACCAGCTACCACTACGTGCGGCGCACCCGCCAGATCACGCGCTACCGCAACGGCGACGCCTACACAACCACGCAGGTGTACCACGAGCGCGCCGACAGCCGCACGGCCCGCGGCGAGTTTGACTACTCGGCGCATGGCGTCCGCGACGTCTCCAAGGAGCTGGTGGGGCTGGCAGAGCACGCGGCCACGCGGCTGCGCTTCACCAAATGCTTCAGCTTCGGCAGCGCCGAGGCCGAGGCCTCGTACCTCACGCAGCGGGCGCGCTTCTTCAGTGCCAACGAGGGCCTGGACGACTACCTGGAGGCGCGCGAGGGCATGCACCTGAAGGACGTGGACTTCCGCGAGTCGCTCATGGTCTTCGCCGATCCCCGCAGCCCGCCTTGGTACGCGCGTGCCTGGGTCTTCTGGCTGGTGTCTGCGGCCACGCTGTCGTGGCCCCTGCGCGTCGTGGCCGCCTACGGCACGGCGCACGTGCACTACCAGGTGGAGAAGCTCTTCGGCGCCAGCTCGCCCCCGCCCGGAGCCATGCCCAGCGGGCCCCCGCTGTCCCGCGTGGCCACGGTGGACTTCACCGAGCTTGAGTGGCACATCTGCTCTAACCGGCAGCTGGTGCCCAGCTACTCGGAGGCCGTGGTCATGGGCGCGGGCTCGGGCGCCTACCTCCGAGGCTGCCAGCGCTGCCGCCGTTCCGTCAGCAGCAACTCGCTGCCTCCCGCTCGGCCCAGCGGGCCCCGCCTGCCCTTCAGCCGCAGCCGCCTCTCGCTAGGCGCCGGGGGCCGGGCCACGCCAGGGGTCTTCCGCAGCCTGAGCGGGGGGCCGCTGGGGCGCCGTGGAGAGGACACCGAACCTCTGGAGAGCCCGCCCTGCTACGAGGACGCCCTCTACTTCCCGGTGCTCATTGTCCACGGAGACAGCGGCTGCCAGGGGGATGGGCAGGGTGCGCTCTGAGACCCCAACGGCCCCCAGAGTGGCCCCCTCCCACCATCCCACCATGGGCTTAGATGCCCAAGTGATTGTCGTCCAAAACAGGCGGGAAAACAGACCAGCCACACACAAGGGGCGGGGGTGGGGTGAGGGTGGGGGTGGGGTGGGGTGGGGGGTCTTTAAACAGACTAACATGCAGTGACCCGTGGTCAATTTGGAGGAAACGGACGCCACCTAAATTGAGCCTAAGAACCGCCCCCAGCATGGCTTCCCCCGACCATGTTGCACCCCCCAAGATGGCCAATGATGTGGCCTGGAGGCCTCTCAGGAACGGCAGGAGAAGCTTCCAGAAAGGCTGGGACAGAGGAGTCCCGGGGCTAGCTGGCCCCTGCAGCACAGGCTGCCTGTGGACACTTCCCTGCCGGGGTTGAGGCCACACTGGGAGCCCTTCAGCGATGTAGAAGCACAAATTGGCGGGTTGGGGCCATGCCCAGCCAGGTTGGCTTCCCTGGGGCTGAAGAGCTGGCTGTGGTGGCACCGCGGCCTTGGCCCTGCTACTCACCCAACATTCCGTCCTCCTCTGATAGGCCCCTCTCTGTCTGCCCTCTTGCCCGCTGCTCAGGGCCAGTCCTGATTGAACTTAGCAGTGTGGACCCTCCACTGGGAGCCTGGTTCTGGGAGCACAGCCTTGCCCCGCCCACCCGTACTGTTTCACCTGGTGCCCCCCACACCCTCCCCCTCACATTCAGCCACCCCTACAACCTGGGGTTTTTTCTCAGGGCCCCACCTGGTTGCCACATCCCCTGGCCTCTGCTCCTGCCTCCCAAAGTCCATGTCTGCCCCCATCAGCCATGCACACCCAGGATACCCTCTCCCCTCTCCTCGCCCTCCCGGCCTTATCTACTCCTCACTTTCCTGATGATCTGTGGAGCCCAGGCCCAGAGGGCATCCGAGGGGCCCAGCCTCAGCCTCAGCCTCTTGGACGATGCCCCTGCTCCATCATGCAGGCCCTTGCTTCTCCCATCAACAGGTCCTGGCCCAGGGGACACTGTCCCTCCTCCAGGGAGGAGAGAGGAGTTCCTTCCCTTCCAATGAGGGCTTTCACGCCCTCTGAGAGGTGGGGGAAGGGAGAAGGCTGAGAAAATGCAGATTAAATAAAGGTATGGAATGGAAGGCTTGTGCATTCCTGGGTCGTGGGTCTGAGGCCACCACTGCAAGCATTATGGGCCACCGTGGTTCAGGGCACGACTCAGAGTTGGGCTCCACGAACAACGAGGGGAGCCAAGGAGAGGAACCCTCCCCTACCCAGCCTGGAGCCTCTGAGACTCAAGTGTGAGTCACTCTGAGCACCTGGCTTCCCTGACGCTGGTGTCTGGGCCCGGATCACTTCTAAGGCATTGTCAAGGTGGCCCTTCTTCCAGCTCAGTGGGGGGGATTCCAGTCTGCTGCTGGGCATGCTGAGGGCTAGGGGTGTGGTGGCTGGTCCCCAAAGTGGGGAGAAAGAGCTGTGGTCTGTGACTAGAGTTCGGTGCCCCCCAGCAGCTAACAACATTATCAGTTTGAGGGAATGGGCGCGAAGCAGGTCGGAGGACACAACGCTGGAAAGGGCAGCTGAGAGCCAGGGCAGGCTGGCATGGAATCCAAAGGCAGAGAAAACATTAGGACAAAGGAAGGTCCTGACTCCCTGACAGGCTCTGAAAGATTCCTGGAAGTGGCATCATCACACGATCAGCAGTGCAGTGTGTTCACTGTGCAAGGGCAGTGGGCATAGGGGCAAGCGTGGGTGGAATCTAGCCTGCGGGCCACTCCTCAAGCTGTGGCATGGAGCTACATCCACCTGGAGAAAGGGGACCTTTTTCCCATCCACACAATGGTGCCATAAGGGCCAGTGGTGACCCTGGGAGGATGCTGAGAATGGATGAATTTCCCCAAGCAAAGACAGCGCAGGCAGTGTCCTGGACAGCCGATGCTGCCCAGACAAAGGCCTCGCTGCCAGGCATGAGGTGAGGTATGACGAGGAGAGAGAAGCCAGAAGCCGTGGAAGCCTTTGCTGCAGCTCCATCCCAAACCCTAGAATCTGTCCTTAAACTGAAGCAAACTGGGCAATCTGGAGCCATGGAAGGTGGTTGGGCAGGGACAAGATACAAGTCAAGGTGGCATTTTAGGATATTTAGCAAAAGTCCAGCGACATGCTGCCTCCGTGGGGAGGGTGGAGTGAAAGACCAGAGCTCTCCCTGTGCATTCGCCCACAGCCTGTCTTCTTTGGGAGTGAAATAGATTCCTCATTCAGAAGCAAATTAGGTGGAAAACCCTATGGAGCCCAAACATTAAAGAAGGCTGCAGCAGGTGGCCGGGTACAGTGGCTCACGCCTGCAATTCCAGCACTTTGGGAGGCCAAGGCAGGTGGATCATTTGAGTTCAGGAGTTCGAGACCAGCCTGGCCAACATGGTGAGATGCTCCCCCACCCCCCACTGCCCCATCTCTACAAAAATTACAAGAATTAGCTGGGTGTGGTGGTGGTCTGAGGCAGGATAATCACTTGAACCTGAGAGGCAGAGGTTACAGTGAGCCAAAATTGCACCACTGCTCTCCACCTGGATGACAGAGTGAGACTCTGTCTCAAAAAAAAAGAAAAAAGGAAAAGAAGGCTTCAGCAGGTAGGGAGGCCAGCATAATGGTTCCAGCTCCTTGCCAAGGGAAAGACTTCCCTCTTCCACCATTCTGCTCTAACACCATAGCCAACAACTGCCCACTGGC
The DNA here is from genome assembly GCF_001604975.1 of Cebus imitator. Classification (NCBI taxonomy): domain Eukaryota; kingdom Metazoa; phylum Chordata; class Mammalia; order Primates; family Cebidae; genus Cebus; species Cebus imitator. The sequence goes on along the minus strand of NW_016107417.1, from coordinate 2,176,114 downwards.
CACTACCCATTCTCCTCCCTTCCCCAGTAACAGAACCCCAGTTTTGCTGCATATGGCAACGTGCCCAGCTAAAAGGCAACACTGCCAGCTTTTCTGGCATATATGATGTGACTGTGTGGCTGAATTCTAGGATATGAGATATAAACAGAAGATATTGGAAGAGATCTCCAAGAATGTCCCTTGAATAGAAACAATATTGGTGAAGGCCATTTTTGTCCTCTCTGCTTTGGCCTGCAGTCAGCCTGGATTGCATATGTGATAGCTGGAACTCCAGCAGCTATCCTGGATCAGGAAGCAACCTTGAAAATTGTAGCCACATGCTGAAGATAGCAGAGCAACAAGGTAAAAGATACTGGGCTTCTGATGACACCATGCAAATTTCTGTATCATCCCTTTGGTTGCCTACCTCCAGACTTCAATGAGAAAGAGAAATAAACTATAAGTCTTCTTAAGGCCACTGTTTTTTCTTGTCTCTGTTACCAGCAGCCTTTCCTAATCATCTACTGCCACATAACAAATTATTCTAACCCTAGTGACTTAAAAAAGCAGTAATTATTATGCTCTCTCCTGGCTTCTGTGGGTCAAGAACTCAGATATGACGCAATAGGAATGGCTTCTCTGCTCCATGACATCCAGGGCCTCTGCTGGAAAACTCAAAAGCTGGGGCTGGAATCATCTGAATGCTCATTCACTCACATGTCTGGCAGTTGATGCTGGCTGAGAACTGAGGGCCTAACTAGGGCTACTGGTGGGAACCCCCACACAGGGCCTCTCCACGTGGCTTGACCTTCCTCAAAACATGGTGGCTAGGTTCCAAGAACAAGTGTCTGACAGGGAGAAAGCTGCGTTGCTCTTTATGATCTAGCCTCAGAAGTCACATGGCATCACTTCTGCCCCTTTCCATTGGTCAAGGCTATTATGAAGGCCCACCCAGTTTCAAGGGAAGGGAATATAGGATCTCATCTCTCTGAGGAGGCTTGTCAATGTCACATTGTTAGAATAGCATGTGGGATGGGAGATATATTAGTGACCATCTTCAAAAATGCAATTGACCGCTGACCCAAATGCCGTTTGCCATTCCTAACTGATTGATACCTGCAGAGTGGTCTGCAAAACGAACACCAACTTCTTTTTTTTTTTTTTTTTTTTGACAGAGTCTCACTCTGTTGCCAGGCGCTAGGCTGGAGTGCTGTGGCACAATCTCGGCTCACTGCAACCTCCGCCTCCCGGGTTCAAGCAATTCTCCTGCCTCAGCCTCCCGAGTAGCTGGGACTACAGGTGCACGCCACCGCGCCCAGCTAGTTTTTGTATTTTTAGTAGAGACGGGATTTCACCATGTTGGCCAGGATGGCCTCGATCTCTTGACCTCGTGATCCTCCCACCTCGGCCTCCCAAAGTGCTGGGATTACAGGCTTGAGCCACCGCGCCCGGCCCGAACACCAACTTCTTTACAGTGCCAGCTTAAGGGAGGAAGGTGGTGGCATGTCAGATGTGGGCCTACTCAGGGCAGAGTGACCTGCTCAGATCATTAATGGGGGCCTTCAGGCCTATGGTAGACTAAATATGGCCACAAATTCTTTGCCACTCCTCTCCTTAAGAGGTGGAATCAGGCCAGGCACAGTGGCTCACATCTGTAATCCCAGCACTCTGGCAGGCTAAGCCAGGTGGATCACTTGAGGTCAGGAGTTCAAGACCAGACCAGCCAACATAGTGAAACCCCATCTCTACTAAAAATACAAAAATTAGCTGGGCATGGTGGTGTGAACCTGTAGTGCCAGCTACCTAGGAAGCTGACACAGGAGAATCACTTGAACCCAAGAGGCGGAGGTTGTAGTGAGCTGAGACCACACCACTGCACTTCAGCCTAGGCAACAGAACAAGACTCTGTCTCAAAAAAAAAAAAAAAAAAAAAAGGTGGAATCTGTTTCCTGTTTCAATCTGGGCTGGACTTCTGATGTGCTGTGGCCAATAGGATATGAGGGAAGAGATGTTGGTCCACTGTGAGGCTAGGCCTCAAGGACTCTTGCAGCTTTCACCTTTGCCCTCTTGCAAACCTAAGACCACTATCTGTGAAGATGCCCAGCCAAGCCTCCTGACAGATTTGAGGCTGCGTGGAGAACTGAGGCCCCCAGCCAAAAGCCAGCATCAGCTCCAGGTATGGGATAACCGAAGCCATCTTAGACACTGGAGCCCCAGTTGAACCACAGATGACAGGAGCCTCAGGAAGATGAGACCAGAGCCCCAAGATGGAACCAGCAGATGAACTACCAAGCTGATCCCCGCCCAAACTACTGTCCTACAGAATGAGGGAAAATAAATCTTTTTTTTAATTCACTACATTTTGGAGTGTTTTGTTACATGCAATAGATCACTGTCACAAAGCTTTAAACCCACCTGCACCTCACGAGGGAGGACACTGGGCCTGCACAGCCAGGAAGAGGAGGGACCCAGAAGCCCCAGTGATCATGAAGCTCTTAGCTCACGATCTCCGGATGGGAGACAGGATGGTCACATGTTCAGACTCTCTTGGAGCCAACATCAAGCCAGGGTGTTCCATTATAAACTATTCTCAAGAGGAGAATTCCTGCCTGAGGAAGGGTGCAAAACCTGCCTCCCAAACCCCAGTGGTCTCTGCCTCTGCTCTCTGACCGAAGCCTTACATGGGCCACACACCATGGCAGGAACAGAACCCCTCATTTCCACCCCACCCCCACCCCCAACTGCTCTTTATCTTCATCTCAGGAAATAGCGCTACCATTCAGTCAGTTGCCTAAGCCAGCCACCTGCATGGCAAGCCTCTTCTTGTTTTTTTTTTTTGAGACTGAGTCTTGCTTTGTAACCCAGGCTGGAGTGCAGTGGCATGATCTTGGCTCACTGCAAACTCAGCCTCCCAGGTTCAAGCGATTCTCCTGCCTCAGCCTCCCAAGTAGCTGGGACTACAGGCATGCACCACCATACCTAGCTAATTTTGTATTTTTAGTAGAGAAAGGGTTTCTCCATATTGATCAGGTTGGTCTCGAACTCCCGACATCAGGTGATCCATGCATCTTGGCCTCCCAAAGTGCTGGGATTATAGGTGTGAGCTGCTGTGCCCGGCGACACCTGGCCAATTTTTGTAAAAAATAAAACAAAATGTCAAACATCACAAAAGCAGAAAGATTGATGCAGTGAGACCCCTTCTACTCAGCTCCCAGTGCTGTGGTGATCATGAAACCCACAGCCACTCTGGGCTCCATCCATACTCAGCCCCACTTCTCTGGGCTCCAACTGGATTATTCAAAGAAGATCTAGAAGTTGTAGCATTTCATCATTGCCCCACATGATATTGACCACCCAGGATTCTACCCACAACACAAAACACCCCACCTCCTCTCCACCCCAAGCCACTGCCTTGCTCCAAATGCCCAGGATTCCTCCCCCATGACTCCAACAGGCCTCCCACGCCCACTCACCCCCCCAGCCTATGCAGAGACCTCACGTAAATAAAATCACGTCCCCACTGGTTTCTATCTAAAGTTTTCTCCCATCGACTCTGCTGTTATTCTTTACCTCAGCTCCCTTTCCATTTCCTTTTGGGCACTCACCATAAGTTACAATTATTTTCATTTATTTTGCATGAGTTTCTTTATCTGTTTCTTCTACTAGAATTAAGGCCATGGGAGGCAAATAGTCACAGGTGCAGACCCTAGAGTTGGATGGAATTCCGACTTTCCACTGCAGCCAAAGAAGCCCTGGGCAAGTCATTTACACTCTCTCTGCTTCTGTCATTTCATCTGCAAAAGGAGAGATGACAATAGAACCTATTTACTTCAGGCAGGGTGCGGTGGCTTATGCCTGTAATCCCAGCAGTTTGGGAGGCTGAGGCAGGGAGATCAATTGAGGTCAGGATCAGGCTGACCAACACGGTGAAACCCAGTCTCTACTAAAAATACAAAAATTGGCCAGACGTGGTGTCAGGCTCCTGTAATCCTAGCTACTCAAAACGCTGAGGCAGGAAAATGACTTGAACCCAGGAGGTGGAGGTTGTGGTGAGCCATGGCACCACTGCACTCCGGTTTGGGCAGCAGAGTGAGACTCCCTCTCAAATAAATAAATAAATAAAAGGCCAGGCACAGTGGCTCACGCCTGTAATCCCAGGACTTTGGGAGGATGAGGTGGGCAGATCATCTGAAATCAGGAGTTCAAAACCAGCCCGGCCAACATAGTGAAACCCCATCTCTGCTAAAAATACAAAAAATTAGCTGGGCATGGTGGCAGGCACCTGTAATCCCAGCTACTTGAGAGGTTGAGGCAGGAGAATCCATTGAACCTGGGAGGTGGAAGTTGCAGTGAGCTGAGATCTTGCCATTGCACTCCACACTGGCAGAGGATTGCTTGAAGCCAGGATTTCCAGACCAGTCTGTGCAACATACTGAAATCCCTGTCTTTAATTAAATTAATTAAAAAAATTTTTTTTGTGACAGGATCTCACTCTGTCACCCAGGCTGGAGTTCAGTGGTGTGATCACAGTTCACTGCAGCCTTGACCTCCCAGGCCCAAGGGATCCTCTCTCCTCAGCCTCCTGAGTAGCTGTGACTACAGGTATGCACCATCACGTTTTTCAATTTTTTTTAGAGATGAGGTCTCACTATGTTACCCAGGCTAGTCTCAAATTCCTGGGCTCAAATGATTCTCCTGCCTCGGCCTCCCAAAGTGCCAGGATTATAGGCATGAGCCATCTCGCCCAGCCTAATTTAAAAAAAAAAAAGAAATGAAAAAAAAGATCAAGTTCAAACCTCTGTAAGTAACTGAAATAAAAACATAATTATTTAGAAACTCAAACAATGTGGACATGTATGAAGTCAGTAGTAGGAGTTCCCTGTCTCTTTCCAAAGCCAAACTGGGAAACCACGTGTGGGGGTGCTAGGACTCGTCATGCTTAAGGTGGTGGTGCTGGTGGTTTCTGGGCCTCTCCCAGCAGTGGGATATAATGGAAAGTCAAATCGGATTTTGAACCTGGACCTCGGTTTTGAGCCCCAGATTCAGGTAGCCAGATGCCTTACCAAGCAGTCCACTTGGATAACTTCCCAACACCTTGAACTCAACACCGCCCAAGCTGACATCATCTATCTCCCCAAAGCACCTTTTTCACCTGTGTCTCCATCTCTGTGCATGGAATTATCCAGGAGAGGACCTTTCTTCTCCTTCAATTCAGCCAGTCACTGGGTCCTGTTCAAATCTTCCTGCCGGTCACCCCTCAGTGTTGCTGTCTTCTCCTATTCCAACTCTGCCTCTGCCTAAAGTCAGGTCACACTCTCCTCTTGCCTGGATAGTGCCCTAAGTGGTCTTCTCATAAGTAGTCTTGCTGTTCTCCTATCTAGTTACTTTGGTATCCTTGATCCCTAGTGGAGTCTCTGATGCATAGCAGGCTCTCAATTAATATTGAATAAATTAATGAACAGCGGGCAGGGGGCGCTAGTGGCCTCTACCTGTAATAGCCAATATGGGGACTCAGTGTAAGTTACCCTCTTAGGAATCAGGAAAATAGCCCAGGAAGGTGCTCTGTGGGCAAGCCCTTCAGTAGCACACCTAGAAAGGCAGAAAATGAAATCTACACTTCATTACTTGCCTATTAGTGAGAGAAACTGCCACATAAAAGTTGCCTGCCATTTTTTATCCAGCTGGTATTAAGACAGAAGTAGATGAGCGCAGTGGCTCACGCCTGTAATTCCAGCACTTTGGGGGGCCAAGGCAGGAGGGTTACCTGAGGTCAGGAGTTTGAGACCAGCCTGGTCAACATGGTGAAGCCCCCGTCTCCACTAAAAATACAAAAATTAGCCAGGCAGGGTGGCAGGTGGCTGTACTCCCAGCTACTCAGGAGGCTGGGGCAGGAGAATTGCTTAAACCTGGGAGGCAGAGGTTGCAGCAAGCGGAGATCAGAGGTGGAGGCTGCAGTGAGCTGAGATCATACCATTACACTCCAGCCTGGGCGACAAGAGTGAACGCTGTCTTGGGGAGGAAAAAAACAGACACAAGTACTTCTTTTCTGTACAAATACTTTTTTATTTAATTAATTAATTTTTTGACATGGAGTCTTGCTATATTGCTCATGTTGGCCTTGAATTCCTGGCCTCAAGTGATCCTCCTGCCTCAGCCTCCTAAAGTGCTGGGATCACAAGTGTGAGCCACTGTGCCTGACCGACAAGTATTTCTTATGTTCTTTGGACCTAACTTTTTTTTTTTTTTTTTTNTTTTTTAAGACAGGGTCTGTCTCTGTTAGGCTGGAATGCAGAGGTGCAATATCAACTCACTACAACCTCCACTTCCTGGGCTCAAGCAATCCTCCCACCTCAGCCTCCTAAGTAGCTGGGACCACAGTTACATGTCACCACATCCCGCTAGTTTTTTGCATTTTTTTTAGAGACAGTGGCTTCACCATGTTGCCTGGACTGGCCTTGAACTTCCGAGCTTAAGCCGTCTGTCTGCCTTGGCCTCCCAAAGTGCTGGGATTGCAGGCGTGAGCCACCATGCCCAGCCAGACCTAACTATTTATGATATGGAAATGTGGAGTAATTTTTTCACGACATCCACAGGCCAAAAAATACTTAACAGCAGTTCAATCGTTAGTGTCATGGAAAAATTACTATGTCATTTGGACCTATTTATGAAACAAAACTGTTGGGTATTTTTGGCCTATGGTGTCAGGAAAAAATTACTGAGACACTCAAGACAAGTAAAGTACAGTGTTCAAAATCTCTGCCTCAGGGACGTGGTGGGCTTCAGACATTAGTTGCTGCCAATTCAGCTCTCTCTATGAACAGTTTCTGGTCTCCAGGGCTCCCCAGAGCCAGTTAAAGCAGACAGTGTCTTTGGTAGCAGGTTCCTGCACCATCCTGAAGATACTCGTAGGTTTCCAGCAGGATACCTTGGTTTTCCTCACATAGAGTCCTTCCTCCTCTATAGTATCTCCACTTTTCAAATGAGAAAGCAAACATAGAGCAATAAGAGAATGTCCCTTAGGTCCCCCAGCCATTAAGCAATGGAGCTGGCATCCAAACAAGGATGTCTGATACAGAGTGCTGGCTCTTACCACTGTGCTAGTTGGCCTCCCAGAAAAATCACTGGACTCAGTGAAGCCAGGCTAACACATGGGCTGACAGATGCCCCAAGGCTGCACCTCGCCTGGGCACATGGTCCAGATCCCACGATCCCAATAAATGCCTTATTTACCAGTATCACCTGTCAAAACCACAGATGACGAACTCTCCCTGGGGAAGGAAGACTTCAATCTCTCTGCTCAATCTCAGTTTCATCAGCCTCTCTGAGAGTCTGAGTCTTGCAGCCTCACTACTAAAATTGAGTTTCCCAGAGTGTGAGCAGTTTCTTTTCTTTTTTTTCTTTTTTTTTTTTTTGAGTCAGAGTTTCACTCATCACCCAGGCTGGAGTGCAATGGTGCATTCTTGGCTCACTGCAACCTCTGCCTCCCAAGTTCAAGTGATTCTCTTGCCTCAGCATCCTGACCACGCCTGGCTAATTTTTGTATTTTTAGTAAAGACAAGGTTTTGCCATGTTGGCCAGGCTGGTCTCGAACCTCTGACCTCAAGTGATCCACCTGCCTCAGCCTCTGGAAGTACTGAGCTACCGCGCCTGGTCAGTTGTGAACATTTTCTGATTAGAGACTTGGTTATCACATATGGACTGGCATTGCTGTAGGGAGTAGAGATCACAGGATCTGCCTGAGTTCAAACCTCCACTTACTAATTGGTCAACTAGGGCAGATGGCTTAATGTTCTTAGGCAAGTGCCTTCAGCTTCCTACTCTGTAAATTGTGGTAAGAATGACACTTACTTTGTGGAGGTTGTTATGTTTAAGCCAAGTAAAGCCCTTAGAAAAGGACTGGGCATCTAAGAAGTGCTTCAAGGCTGGGTGCGGTGGCTCACACCTGTAATCCCAGCACTTTGGGAGACCAAGGAGAGTGAATCACCTGAGGTCAGGAGTTTGAAACCAGCCTGATCAACATGGTGAAACCCTGTCTCTGTTAAAAATACAAAAATTAACCAGGCATGGTCGCGGGCGCCTGTAACCCCAGCTACTCGGGAGGCTAAGGCAGGAGAATCGTTTGAACCTGGGAAGCAGAGTTTGCAGTGAGCTGAGATTGGGCCGTTGCACTCCAGCCTGGGCAACAAAAGCGAAATTTCATCTTAAAAAAAAAAAAAGCTTCAAGCATTTACTATTATTATCGTCATTATTTGGCACCAAACCCTACTTCCATGTGTAGTGGCTAGGGCGTGAGCATTGAAACCTGGTCTGGAAAAAAACCCACCCCTTCGCAACACAGCCCCCAGGGAAAGTGTGGAGCTTTTGAAGCTCTAGGTGGGCGTCAGGGGAACCTGGTCCTAGGAATTCTAGGCCGCCAGGTGAGAGGCAACGCTTTCGCCCCTGAGAACAGGATTTGTAGGGGAGGGACAGCAAGAGTATGACCAGGCAGACCTGATTTGCCCGGAGGTGGGCAAGGGCAAGGTTGGAAGCTAATGCAGGAAGCCAAGGGCCCAGGTGGAGCTCCGTGGTGTCAGCTCCCTTCCTCCTCAAGGGTTGCTCCCTGTCTGTCGCAGTAATGTTTGAAAATATTTTACTGGATTCCTAGCCTTGAACTTCAGCGTCTTTTGCCCTCCAGGCAGGTATTTTCAGATGTCGTAATCAGCACTAAGATTGTGTGTCTCTTGAGACACTGTCCCTGAAATCTACGACCTTCAGCTGGGAATTAAGGGCTTCCCCGCCCAAACCCACCCCTTCACAACACACCCCCTAAGGAAGGTGTCCAGCCTTTGGAGCGCCAGGTCGGGGCGGAGGGGAAACTGATCCTAGGAATTCTAGGCCGCCAGGTGGGAGGCGACGCTTTCGTCCCTGAGGACAGGATTTGTCGGGGAGGGCAGCAAGAATCCGACCAGCCAGCCACTTTAGAGACTGTCAGAGGAGCCTCAGCTCATAGGGTAGCTGGGGGGCCGGTGCGAAACTCCCTTAGGGACGAATTTCCAAATACGACGGAGGGCATCTGCGAAGGGATGGGCTGTTCTGCGGGGGCAGTCTGCAGACATTTAAGTAACTCAAACATTTAATGAATTAAGCAGCTATTTACTGAGCAATTAGTACGCTTTGAGAGAGAAGTCCTACCTAGGCCTCGCAGTGGCGGTAAGTCCGCGGGGCCGAGGCCAGGTGGCGCCAAAGGCCCATCGACGCCATCTGCCAGGCTGTCGAGGCCCAGGCTACGAGCTAGTCTAGAGAACCCGAAATCTGGGCGAACAGAAACAGTAGGTGGAAGGAGAGGGCTCCAGGGCCGGGTTCAAGGGTACCCTGGTAAGAGATGAGGGGTTCGGAGGACTGGTGGGTCTGGGCATACCTGGAACAGGTATCCAGGCCTGGAGTGGGCGGGGCTTGCGCCCAAGAGGGTGGGGCGTGAGTATGGTGGAAGGGGCCAGAACACGCGGGAGACGGGCCTGCGATAAGAGTCTGGGTTGCGCTCTCCACAAGGCGTTATTGTGCCCTAGGCCACAGCCAAAACGCTCTGGGTAGGCGGGACTCGAGGGCCCGTCAGGGGCGTGGCTTGCATCTTCCGTGGGCGGCCCCTAGGGCGGGGCTCCGTGTAGGTGTAGGTGAACTGGGGCCTGGGTGAGGTGTGACAGCCCTGCGAGGGCGCAGTTCGTCCCCTTTTGTGAGCTTGGGAGGGGCGGGGCTTGTAGCTGCGGGGAGGAGCTGAGGGGAACTTAACGCGTTCCCTGGAGGGCGGAGTTTGCTTCATCCTGGGACGGAGTTAAGATCTCTGGTGGATTCTCTGCAGAGTCCAGGGCTCTGTGAGGCAAAGCTTGCAGCTGTGTTGGGCAGGGCCTGTAGCACCGAATGAGGAGACTGTGTAAACTCGGTGCGGAGTTCAAACCTCCGGGAAGCCGAGACCAATTGCTCTGCCAATCTAAGAGCGCCGAGCGGAGGGGGCGTGGCTGATGCGTTATGGGCGGGGACTGGGCGGGGCTGATAAAACAGTGGGGCGGGCACGAACGCGCTGAAATCTTTGAGTTGGCAGGGGCGGGGTTTGTGGTTTTGGGGGCGGGCCTCTGGAGAGCTCCCGGGGGCTCTCGGGTTCTGCAGCGGGTGGGCGTGGCTCGTAGCTCCCGGGTCCGGGCTGATACCACCGGAGTCTGCAGTTCTTGGCCGCGCCCGCATGAGGCGGGGCCTGCGAGTCAGTGGGCGGAGCCCGGGCTGGGCGCAGGCCGGGGCTCTGCCCTGGGAGGCCGTCGGTTTAGGCCCGCACGCAGCTCCGCATCTGGTGCTCATTACAAGATGACAAAGAGCCGGCTCTGGGCCCCCTTCCCCACTCCCATCCCCCGCCTCCGACTGCAGTGCATTTAACTCCTTCCTGCACTCTGGGGGCTCTGGATCCCTATCTGAGGTCTTGAAGGGGACTCCAGAACTTCCCGTCCCGGCTGGCCTTGTCGCTCCCCACGCTTGCTCACCTCCTTCCCAGACCCAGACGTCTGGGCCGCCTCGCAACCCTCATTCGCATCCAGCAAACCTCCTCGACGGCGTCTCCAAGGTTAAAGCTGTGCAGGATCTGGTGGGGGCGTCTGGTTTGAGTTAGCGGAACGTGAAGGCGGGAGCCGGCGGGCAGTACGTAGCATTCCCTCCGCCCCCTCCGCAACCCCCCGGTTCATCCCCAGCTCCGGCCCCTCCTTTCCTGGTTCCCTGGGGCCAGCCCAACCTTCCAGCTCAGGTCCAGGCCCTAGGCCAGAGGGTGGCTTAGGGCTCCAGGTAGGGAAGGAGGCGCTGGGCCACTCCTCGCCTGCCCGGGTGGTCGCGGCGGCTCTGCCCCGTCCTAATTAGAGGCCCCTGAGAGGCTGTAACTGAAAAATTACAGAGGAGGTGGGAACTGGCGTCTCCCCTGCCCAGGTCTCACTTCCGCCCCACAAGGCAGTGTGCCCGGGTTGAGGGAGGTCACCCCCACCAGGCTGTGATCTTTGACCAGTCCCTCCTCCAGTTCCTGGGACACCTCAGTCCTGAGCAGCCGGAGCCCTCGCTCAAGCTCAGGTCTGCTGAGTTCTGTCTGTCCCCAACCAGCCCCAGCCAACACAGACAAGAGCAAAGTGTGGCCCCCCGCAAAAGAAGGCCTTGCTCCTGTGGCTGTCCAAGCAGTTAGCATGGGATCTCTCTGGGTTCCTGGTCCTTCCCATCCCAGCCTCATCCCCGAAGTAAGCAGAGGAACGCCTCCAAGAGCACCTGAAAACCAGGAGCGGCAGTCCCCTTGAGTGACCCTGAGCCCCAACCCCAACTTCTGTGAAGCCTGCAGGGGTGGGAAGAGAAGTGTCTGAGGAAAGTTAGGAGCAACGCACCCACTAGACCCCTCCACTCCCATAAATCACCATTCCCAGAGCCTACTTTGACCCCTAAGCCCCAGTTTGGCTCCAGTTCAGCAAAAGCCCTCATTCCACAACCCTCCCCCAGATTCAGCCCCACCTTCTTAGAGCTTTGGTAAAATGAGGAATAAATATGAAAATTTCCCCATGCCAAACCTCCCACTGCTGGGCTCAACTGTGTGACCTTGGGCAAGGCTCTGCCCTCTCTGGGCTCCTGCTAACCTAAGAATCTTTGAGGCATACCCTCCCTTAAAGGGATCTTACCTTACCTCCTTGAGGACCCAGACAAACTGAAGGAAGATCCTTCCTTTTTTCTGAGTCCTCCCAGAACCCCCTCAAGCACCAGTAGGGATCAGAAGCCTTGGGCAAGGTTGGCATCCCATTTATTGGAGAAGACCCCAGCACCCGCCCTCCTAAGGTCTTAGGGGCTTTGGTGTATCCTTGGTCACGAGCTCTGGGCCAGGAAGCAGAGTTCCTGAAAGCCAAGTCTAGTGGTTGAGAGAGAACCCTGGCTGGGCCCGGGGAGCAGGAAGCCATCTGTCCAGCTGGGCGCCCCCATGGGTCCCTGGTGCAGCCTCGGCCATGCGTCCAGCACACACCCCTTCCCCGTCCTCCACGAGGGGGGGTCTGTACCCCATCACACGCTGGTTCTGCAGGTCTGCACCCCTGTGAGGCTGCCCCTGGGGGGCATGGGTTCCGTTGGGCTCTTGCTCCCGGCGTGGGTGACCCAGCGATAGCAGTCGGTGATTCGCTTGTTGGGTGCATGAGGGCCACAGCGGGTGCAGTACACGATGCCCAGTGCAAGCAGGACCACCAAAAAGACACACGTTGGCACCAGGAGTGCCACCAGCAGCCACCGGTCATCCCTCTGGCTGTGCCCAGTTAGACCGGCCTCCCCCAGGGCTGTTGGGGCTGCTGTGGGAGATGCTGAGGGCAGCCACGGGGCCAGTTTGGGATGAGGGCCATCTTCCCTTGGGATTTGGGGGGCTTTGGAATGGGGATGTGTAGGGCTGATGGGTAATGTCTGGTTAGTGGGGCTCTGAGAGGGCAGGAGGGTGGGGAGGGCTGGGGGCTGGGTGGCAGCAGGCACAGAGACTTGATGGGCAGGGGACACAGGGGACCTGGAGGTGATGGTCACAGAGGCCTGGGCATTGGGGATAATGGGAAGCTGGGTGGCCTGGGTTCTGAGGATAGGGACATCTGGGGCTAGAGGGGGTTGATGGGCACTGACGGTGGTGATCAGAGGGGCACGGTTAGGTGGGATTCCAGGCAAATGAGTGGTGGTCTGGGTGCCAGTGACCTGGTTGTCTGGAAACATGGGGGACCGGTGGGCAGGGAACAGCTCAGGATATTTGGTTGAGATCATGGGGGGCTGGTGGGCTGGGGGCTGTGCTGGGTGAGAGACAGAGAGAATTCCGGGTTGGTAGGCAGAAGGTAGATCTGGATAGTTGGCTGCAATCACAGGGATCTGGTGTTCACGGGGCAAATCTGGGTATGTGGCAGAGATCACAGGGGGCTGGTGGGCAGAAGGCAGTGTGGGGTGCGTGGCAGAGACCACCACTGGTCGGGTGATAGAGAGCACTGAGGAGTGGTAGGGGACCCTGGGGGCACTGAGCGGGGGTGGCCAGGTGGGCTCCGGGTGGGGTTTCTGTGGGTCTCCGTCCTCTGGAAAGCTCGGTCTATAGGCCAGGGCAAAGTCAGGTGGCTGCGTAGGCTCCATCCACAGAATCCCAGGCATCTCCGTCCAGCCACCATCGATGGCCTCCCAGGCCTCATCTTCATCTTCCTCATCCTCCCCATCAACCAGCAACACATCCTCCCCGTCAACCAGCAACTCATCTTCGAGATCGTGGGAAGCCCGGGCACCTATGGCCCCTGCAGGGCTGCAGCTGATGCCATCAGCCTCCAGCTCATGACCCTCGCTACAATAACACTCAAAGCCACCAACGTAGTTGACACACATCTGCTGGCACACACCGGCAATCTGGCACTCATCTGTGTCCACGCATCGGTGCGGATCATCCTCCGCTGGCCGGAAACCCAGGCGACAGTGGCAGCTGTAGCCTTGTGCCCCACCGGGCTCACACTGCTGCTCGCAGGGAGCCTGGGCACAGGGGTCCTCACAACTGTGCCCGTCTGCTGCCAGGCGGAAGCCCTCAGTGCAGCGGCAAGACACGTGACCATCCACCTCCTCCACACATTCATGTTCGCAGCCCCCGTTGTCAGGGCCGCAGCCAGTCCCTGGGCACAGGGGCCCAGCCCGTGACCAGCCCACACCTCCCTCCGGCTGCTTCACGCAGAGCAGAGAGGCTCCCCTGCCAGCCTGGCACTGCACAGCGGCCACGGAGCCGAAGGGCAGCCACTCAAACTCTGTAGAGACCAGGTGGAAGGGTGTGGTGTAGACCGCTGGGCCGGCCTGGCCCGCCTCCTCTTGCAGTGCGGGGCAGGCGCCCTCGAAGCCAAACTGGCACAGGTAGCCGTCGACAGCCAGTGTGCACGAGCCCTCGAGCCAGCGGTGCTCGCCACCGGCCTCCAAGGCCACACAGCGCTGGGCCGGGCAGGGGCCTCCAGTGGCTGGCTGGGCCCAGTTGGTGAAAGCCGTGTCCTGGTCCCCTGTGGTCCACGTGAAGCCGCGTAGTGGGCGCTGCGGCTGGCATTGCCGGGCCTGCCGCTGCAGCCCGATCCACAGCAGCCGGCTGGCCGGGCCTGCACCCACCAGGCTGTCCACGCGCCGGGCCTCCTCGGGGGTCCGAGGAGTGGCCAGGTTGCCCCCCAGCTCGCGGCAGGCCCGCCAGGCCTCGAGGAAGGTGCGGCGCTTTGGGAAGAGCGCGTAGCAGCTGCCGGGGCTGCAGGCGGCGCGCGGCTCAGCAGCCCGGGAGTCTTGGCCCAGTGTGGGCCCTGCGGCCGCCCAGGCCAGCAACAGGCGCAGCAGCATCGCGATGCCCCACGACTGGTCCGGCCCCGGCCCGGCGGCAGCTCTTGACAGGGGGAGGGCCTGGGGCCTCCTGCGGGCGGGCTGGGGGCGGGTCTGGGGCTGGGTCCAGGCCTTGTAAGGAGTGGGCTGGGGCGGCTGCCAGCTCCCTGCTCCCTCTCCCCCGGGGGCCGCCGGAGCAGGAAGCAGTGGGGTGGGGGGCGCTAAGGTGGGGGGCGGAGGAGGGGAGGAGGCGCGGTTGACGGCCGCCGCAGGCCCCATGGGGCTGAGAGTCAGGAGGTGGGAAAAGCCTGCCTGCAGAGCTCTGCGAGACCCTCTAGCTGGGGCTCAGGGCGGTGGGGTGAGGTCGCTTCCCAGAGACTCAGAGACCCAAATCTGGACACGGCAGCCTCGTCACACCCGTGAGCAGTCTCAGCCCAGCTGCTCACCACGCACAGGAACATCCTCATGCCCTCCTCGCCCCACAGACTCGCGCATGCGCCTCCTCCAGCCCCAGCTCGGTGCAAAAGTGCTCTCTCTGCCAAGCTGTTTGTACCTTCACCTCACCGCAGACATCTGCTGGCTTGCAGACGACTCCCTTCCCACACGTGCACACATTCTGACATGCTAAGACCCTAGATGTACATACAAAAATGGTGTGGCATTCTACATGGTCTGACACATGAAGACATCCGATTCGGGGGCAGACCCTGGATGGAATCGTCTTGGTCACCCAGGCCCAGGCATCCTCCGCCTCTCATTTATTTACTGAGCCCCTCCCTACCTCAGCCTCTCCCCCTACCCTCAAGCTTTCTGGTTCCAGCCGGGCCAATGTGTGGGGTGTTGGGGGAGTGAGGGGGCCAGGGGCTGCCCTCTCTTCACTCCAGCTCAGCCTGGGGCCCTGGGAACCTGGGCTTAGAGGGAGAGAAAGCAGCCCCTAAACAGGAAATGCCTCTCTGGGCTCCTGCGTCAGGAAGGCAGGATGCATGGTTTAGGGGGCTGGGTGGGGGCTGGGCTGCACTCAGGATGTATAAGGCTGTGAGGGGACCCATGCAAGGCCATGTATGGGCATGGGGCACACAGTGACACATATGTGTGTATGTGACACAGGCATCACATGTGTGGAGCCCTCCCTGCCCCCTTGGCCTGCTGCGTGGGCCTGGCCAGGGTCCTCTTCCCACCCTTCCTGAAGGCCTCTGGAGGCATGTGCACTGAGCCCACCACCCAGGACAGCCTCTGGGGAGCTGGCTGGTGGATTAACCCTTGCACACCCACCACACTCTTAGCAGAAGCTGGAAACAGGGTGGGGAGGTGGGGGAGAGGCTCTGCCCTGTGGTGAGCTGCCCTGGTGCAGCTTCCGACTCTGCCACAAGTGGATCGGCTTTGTGACCGCAGGGGAGTCACTGACCCTCTCTGGGTCTCCTTTTTTCTCAGTTGCAATATGGGGGTAATGAGTCCAGGAATTTTAGCTCAGCAGGGCTGTGATGTTGTGTCACAGCACTCAATGTTTGCAAATGTGCTTTGTCAGCTGCGGAGCCTGAAGCAAATGTTCCTCAGTCTTCTGAGCGTATGTAGTGGGTGGGACCAGGGTGCATTTTGTAAACCACCTTCCAGTGCCTGGGCTGGCCCTGCAGACCCAGCCCCCCACCACCCCCCTGCCCCACCAAGAACCAGGACTTGCCATATGCCTGGAAGTCCCTTCTTATAAGGTCTATGCCTGTGAAGCACACAGAATGACTCTCCTTCTCAGGAGACAAAAGTCAAGATGGAGCAGTTCACCCTGTTGCTGGCTCAGGCCCCAAACCTTGAGATCATGCTTGACTCCTCTTTCTCCCACACCCCACATCCAGTGTCTCAGCGAATCCTGTTTGCCTCACTCTCAAAACAGATCCAGAATCTGACCACTTCTGGACACCTTCTTTGCCGCCCACCCCTGGCCCAGGTGGCCATCAGCTCCCATCTAGATTTCCCCAGCAGCCTTGCCCCTAGATTCTGTCCTGTCCTCTCCATCCTGCCACAGGGATCCTTTCAAAATCCAAGTTAGGTTTGGTCACTTCTCTGTTCAGAACCCTCTGAGGCCCCATCTTGCTTAGAGGAAAGGCCACATTCCTTGCCGTGGCCTCCAGGTCTATGTGATCTGTCTCCAAACTACTCATCCATCCCTCCCGCACACTCCCCTGGCTGCAGCCACGCCAGCCTCTGTTGCTGTTCCTTAAACGCTCCAGGGACTCTGCCTCAGGGCCTTGGTTTTGGCAGTTCCCCCTGCCTATAATGCTCTTCCTGCAATATCCAAATGCTCTGCTTTTTTACTTTCTCCTGGGCTCAGCTCAAGTACCAGAGTCCCTGACCACCTCACCCCACCCTACACTTCCCTTGGGGGTTCCTTGACCACTGGATCTTCCTGCATTTTCCCCCTCTGCACTTATCACTATCTGACATAAAATTTACTTGTGAAGTTAGCTGGGCATAGTGGTGCACCAGTAGTTCCAGCTATTTGGGAGGCTGAGGCAGGAGAATCATTTGAACCTGGGAGAGGGAGGTTGCAGTAAGCTGAGATCACACCAGTGCACACTCCAGCCTGAGTGACTTAGCAAGACTCAGAAGGAAGGAAAGGAAGGAAGGGAGGGAGGGAGAGAGGGGAAGGGAGGGAGGGAAGGAGGAAGGAAGAAGGAAGGAAGGAAGGAAGGTAGGAAGGAAGGAAAGGAGGGAGGGAGAGAGGGGAAGGAAGGGAGGGAGGGAAGAAGGAAGGAAGGAAGGTAGGGAGGGAGGGAGGGAGGGAAAGAAAGAAAGAGGATGAAAGAGAAAAAGAGAGAGGGAGGCAGAGAGAAGAGGAAGGAAGGAAGGAAAGAAGGAAGAAGGGAGGGAAGGAGGGGAGGGGAGGGATGAAGGGAAAGAAAGAAGAAAAAAATTTACTTGTGTATTTGCTTACTGCTTATGGCCCAAATCTCCCTGTGGGGAGTCAAGTTCCTTTTTAAAGTTTCCTTTCTTGTTAAAGAATAAGTGTGTTAATAACTTTTTAAGCCCTATCCTATGTAGCTGTTAGACATGCCGTGCTTACAGGAACAGAGTACGTTCTATGTCCTTGTACTTAAACCAAGATATCTGTGCTGGATGTGCTCACAGGCATGTCCCAGCTCTCCATTGCTTTTACCTGTTTAGAAA
Source organism: Cebus imitator (assembly GCF_001604975.1). NCBI lineage: Eukaryota > Metazoa > Chordata > Mammalia > Primates > Cebidae > Cebus > Cebus imitator. The sequence goes on along the minus strand of NW_016107417.1, from coordinate 2,158,660 downwards.
AGTTTTAAGTTATTAGCCAATCAAGTTTTAGTTTAGATTGTAAGGTCTGGCTCCAGCCAACAGAGATCAGATACAGCAGTAAGGATAACCCCAAATGCATAAGGGATAAATTTGTCTGTTTTCCTTTGTTCATTGTGCTCTCGTGGCAAGATGGCTAGTGGGAGTATCCTTCCTGCAGTCCAGGATGTAAAAATTATGCTGCTAAAAAATCCTTTGTCTCAGTGCTGTTGTTTCTTTGCGCCCCCAAGCATCTATTTTCAACATCCCCTAGCCAAGGTTTCCCAACCCCATTGGCATCATTGATATTCCGGCCTGGATAATTACTTGCTGTAGGGACAGCATTGTACATTGCAAGGTGCTTAGCAGTGTCCCTGGCTCCTACCTAGATACCGGTGGCATCCCTCCAGTTGGACCATCCAAAATGTCTCCAGACATTGCCAAATATAATGTTCCCTGGAAGTAACATCATCCCAAGAGGAGAATTTCTGCCCTCGGAGACTGTGAGCTCCATGAGAGTAGGGTTGTTATTTTGTTCCCCACTCTATGCCCAAGCCTGGAAAGCTCCTGACTCATTCACAGTGCCTCGTGAATAAACTTCAGAGACATGAAGAACCTGGCTCGGGTAGACGCAGTCAGGGAGCTGGGATTCTTCCTGCAGCCAAAGCCCACTTGTCCCCAACACTTGCTGGCCTTCCTCATGAAGTCAGACCACCTCTGGAAATCGGTAGGCTTTTTTGCGGATGCGGAAACTGAGGTACAAGGGATTTCAAAGAGTGTCGGTGGCAGGAGTGGAACTAGAACCAAGGTCTCCTATTCTTATTCCAGTTCTCTTTATGCTGTAGCTCCTTTAGGCATCATTTGAGGAGAGTCTGAGAGTTAGGCCTCAAGTCAAAAACCAAAGATTGGGGCAGGGCACAGTGGCTCATGCCTGTAATCCTAGCACTTTGGGAGGCCGAGGCGGGCCGATCACATGAGGCCAGGAGTTTGAGATCAGCCTGACCAACATGGAGAAAGCTTGTCTCTATTTTTGTTTTGTTTTGTTCTTTTGAGAAAGGGTCTCGCCCTGTCACCAGGTTGGAGTGTAGTGACGCGACCTCGGCTCACTGCAACCTCTGCCTCCCAGGTTCAAGCAATTCTCCTGCCTCAGCCTCCTGAGTAGCTGGGACTACAGGCATATACCATCATGCCCAGTTAATTTTGGTATTTTTAGTAGAGACGGGATTTCACCATGTTGTCCAGGCTGGTCTCCATCTCCTGACCTTGTGATCTACCCACCTAGGCCTCCCAAAGTGCTGGAATTACAGGTGTGAGCCACTGCGCCCAGACCCTTGTCTCTATTAAAAATACAAAAATTAGCCGGGTGTGTTGGTGGGTTCCTGTGGCCCCTGCTACTCAGGAGGCTGAGGCACAAGAATCGCTTGAACCCAGAGGCAAAGGCTGCAGTGAGCTGAGATCACACCACTGCACCTGCACTCTAGCCTGGGTGACTGAGACTCAGTCTCGAAAAAACAGAAACAAGATGGGAGGAAGGCATACCAGGAAGAAGGCACAGCCCGGGCAAAGCGACTGAGGTGGCAGAACTCAAGATGGGTTTGGAGAATACAAAGGACTCCACTAGGCCGAAGTAGGGGACATGGTCAGGGATCATGAGAAGGAGTGAAGAGAGAATATCAGAAAGGGAGTAGGGGCCTGGCTTGAAAGGTGTTGAAGTTGTCCCTGAAAGTCTGAGACTCCCTTCTGTAGGCCACAGGGAAGAGAGGCATGATAAGAGACCTCCATGGCTCGTGTGTGGTGGGTGGAGGGGGCCTGGAGGCAGGAGACCAGTTAGGAGGCTGTTGCAATAGTCTGGGAAAGGGAAGGGAGCTGGCTGGAGAGCCTGGCGGCAGGGCGGGCCGGGTTGGGGGAGGCAGCCTCTGGAGGCTCCTTAGGGGCAGCCCTGAGCCTGGTCCAAGGGTGTGGTGAGCCCAGTCATGATTCAGGCAATGGCCAGTACTGGGGCGTCTAAGGGGACAGACGGCTGCAAGCCGCCTGGCAAGTGGGTGGATGGGATCAGAGGTCAGGAGCCCAGCCTCTGTGGGGGTGAGGGGTTGGGGGGCAAGCAAGCAAAGCAGGAGAAGAAAGATCAAAGGCCAGATTCCAGATGTCTTGGCTGGGCCTACTTGCAAGTGGAAGGAAGCCTGAGTCAGCATGAGGGATGGGGAAGGCAGGAGGGGGCACCTCTGGCCTCTGTGAGGCTAAATGTCTGTTGGGTTGGGAATGAGACTTGGAGAGGCATCTGGTTGCCCAGTTTGGGAGGGTGCCCAGCACTCAGCAGCCTCCCCCAGATTGTGTGAGGTAAAGTTGAGGCTGCCCAAGAACTGTTTCTCTAGTGGGGCTGGGGAATGCAGTGGGCATAGCACCAGGGATCTGGGTTTGAGGGGCTGGAGAAGGGTTGGTTGAGATCTTGTTCTTCTTGCTAGTCTGTTTGAGCCTAGCAGAGAGAAGATGCTAATTGATATTGTAAATGCTTGGAGGATGGGCAAGTGGATATATGGATGGATGGAGGCATGCATGAGTGGATGGATGGATGAACAGATGGATGGATGCATGCATAAATGATGACTGAATGGGTTGGTGGCTGTGTGGATGGATGGATGCATGGATGGATGGAGGCATGCATGAGTGGATGGATGGATGGATGGACGGATGCATGCATAAATGATGAATGAGTAGGTGGCTGGCTGGGTGGATATATGGATGTTGATGAATGGGTGGGTGTGTGGGTGGATGGATGCATGGATGGTGCATGGGTGTGTGGGTGGGTGGATACATGAATAGATGGGTAGATGGATGGATGCATGTATGCACAGATGCATGAGTGGGTGGAAGGACGCTTGGGTGGAAGATGGATGGAGGTATGGATAGATAGATACATGCATGGGGGTTGTGGATGGACAAATACATGGGTGGTAGATGCATGGATGCATGGATGATGCATGGGTGCATGGTGGGTAGATGCATGAGTAGATGGGTAAATGGATGGATGCATGGGTGGGTAGGTGGGGGGGTGGGTGGAATACAGATGCATGGGTGGGTGGATGGAAGCATGGGTGGATAGACTGATGGATGCCTGGGGGGTGGATGGATGGAGTGTGGATGCATGGGTGGGTGGAGGGATGCATGGGTGGATAGATGGATGGATGCATGGGTAAATAGATGGATGGATGCATGGGTGGGTGGGAGAATGATTACGTGTAGAATAAGTGGATAGGTGGGTGGGTGGACAGGAGGCTAAATGGAAGGATGTAAAAATTAGTAAGTGGATGGATGGATAGCTGGGTGGGTGGGCAGATGTGTGGATGAGAAGATGTTGAGTTGCATGGTTAGATACAAGGCCACAGGCAGAAGTGGGAGGTCCTGAGTCATACCTAGCAGCCACCATGAAGAATGACATGCTCAGAACAGAACTCTTCGGCTCTGCAGAAGTGCAGCCCAGGAGGGCAGAACAGCTTAGGCTACCAATGGCAGGGATCACTCATGATGCTTCCCCTGGTACCACACAGCCTGTTTTCTGTTGGCTTCTGAGGCCAACATGTCTTCCTGGCTGAGGGTAGGGACAATGTACCTTCCAAACTCAGGAGGCCAGGTTCAGCTCACATCGGGGGTCAGGAGGCTGGGGGTCCCTGCTCTGATCATGGCCCATATGAGGGGAGCTCACCTGAAGAAGAACAGGAAAACAGAAGCCCATGGCCCAAGGAGACTTGTCTTGCAGCTACTGGGATAGGCAAGAAGCAGATGGTAGTTTTGGATGCCGTGTGTGGGCCTGTGAGGGTGAGGGCAGCCTGAAGAGGGGCTGGCCTAGAGAGGGCCCTGTGGAACAGCCAGGGTGGGGTATCAAGTGTGATTGGAGGGCGCCCCCTAGGCAGGCGTCCTGGACAGCCTTGGCATGCTAGGCCGCTGAGCCAGCACATTGTTTTGTGTACAAATCACCTCCTTTTTCCTTTTTCTTCTGTTCCCATCCTCCACCTCCCTCCACGTCTAAATTCTTCCCAAACCACCCCAGCCTTCAGGCTGTCAGGAGGAAGGGCTGACGAGTGGTGGGTGGGAGGCGCCTGGTCTTGGGTAGGAGCTGGGGGTCCCTCCCATTCCAGACCAGGCACCTACCCCAGGCAGGAGTTGGGAGGGAAGGGAGCAATTCCAGCGTTCTCCCCCTCCCCACCCTGTGTGCTTCTGGATGGGAGATCCCTGCAGGAAGGGGAGGCAGTGGTGCTGGGAACTGGGCCGGGTGGGAGAAATAGTCTTGGGGAAGGGGGGCTCAGGAAAAGTGTGGTCCAGACCAGGCCTAGCCCCTGAGGGTAAAGGATCCTGCCAGCTGAAGGGGGCTGAGGGTGGGGGGTGTCTTTACTATGGCGAGAGGCCACATTGTGTTCCTGGGTGCCTATGTGTGTGCGTGTGTGTGTGCATGTGCACATGTGTGCTTGCAAAGGCCTGGGACTGCTGTGAGTGCACAGCTGGGTGATGTGTGTGTGTCCCCACAAGTCCATACTTGTGCCCACAGCTGTGACGGAGCAGCATATGGCTGCCCCCAGATTGTCCAACCTGGGCCCAGCTGGGACCCCAGTTCCCTCTCCTGGCAGAAGCCTGACCTGAACATCTGGCCACAAGAAAGGGAGTCCCAGAGCACGTGTCAGAGCTAGAAGGGCCCAGGCCTCCCAGCCCACTGTCAGAGCAGCCCTTCTCAGGGTCACAGTTTCCTCACCTGTGCAAGGGGTGCCTATGGAGTGGACACTGTGGTCCCCATGGTGTCTGCCAGAGGCCTAGCACCCAGGGCGACCAACTTGTCTAGATTTGCTGAGTACTTTCTTGGTGTTAGCACTGAAAGTCCCATGTCCTAGGACACCCCCATGCCCTCGCCAATCCCAACCAAGAAATCGAGATGGCTGGTCACACTTTCCAGGGACATTTCTGTTTCCACCACATCCTTCCCCCTGCTACCCCATCCCTGCTTCCCCCCACCCCGTCTCTGGAAACTTCTCTGAAGGTTCTTATTTTCCCCTTTGCTTCCTGTCCCGTGCCCTCTTTCTCCTGCCCCTTACTGTCCCCAGGGATCTACTGTCTCCAGTGTCTCACTCTGTCTCTCTGGCTGTAGGGTCTTTCTCTCTGCTCCCCTCTCTTCCCTCTCTGTCTCTGGAGTCTCTCTGTCTCCTCTCCTGCCTCAGGATCATCCCGGGTTGGTTTCTGGGGTCTGTCTCTCTGTTCTCTGCTCACTTTTGTCTGCCCTCTCCATGTCCTGTGTCTCCCTGTCTCTGTCTCAGGGTCTCTGGCTCGCCACCTTCCCTGGGTGGTCCAGGCCTCCCTCCTGTCTCCTGGCACCGCACCCCCTGGGGCTGGCTGGGGTGGGAGCCAGGTCTGGGGGCTGTGACCAGGCTGGGAAGGGGAACCCAAGCAGACATGATATTTATGTTAGGACTTCAAAGTGGGGCAGAGGCCGCAGTGGGGGTGGAGGGGTGGAGGGTGGAGGGAGGGAGGTGCTAGCAAAAGCCAGACTAAGGTCAGCACTGGCCCCTCCCAGCTGAGGGTCTCCTTGGTGACACACACCTCCCAGTGGGACCCTGAGACTCGGAGTAGGGACAGAATGGACTATTTTGGTGCAGAGTTCCAAGGAAGGCACTTCCTGCACCCCCGCCCTGCCCCCAGCCCCATCCTTTCTTCCTGTCACCCTGCAGCTGGGTCTGGGCGCTGTGGGCCCCACCTCCTCTGAGCATCAGCCTGGCCCAGGAGGCGAGGGTTGGGGGTGGGGTCTGGGGGTGGCAGGAGCAGAGGGCTCGATCTCAGCAGGAAAACATCCCTGACGCGGAGACAGCCCGTGCATTCCCGCCTCTCTGGCAGAGGCCTCGCCTGGCAGGGCTGTGCAGGGCTATAACCCGGTCGGCCCCGACCCAGCCAGGCGAGCCCAGCCCTTTGGAGCCTCTGGAGTCCACTTGAGCTGAGAGCCTGAGGGCCTGAGGGGCCAAAATGGGCCAAGAGGGTCACCTCACCCCTGCCCCCCACCCTTGGCCTAACCCCTGCTAAAGACACCCAGCTGCTGGGACCTGGAAGGCTTGGGGTCAAGGGCCCTGGCCCTGGGTGGGGTTGGTGGGAAGGGCCGATTGTCTCATCCTGCGGCTCAGCTCTGAGCCCCGAGCGCCTCCCAGGGGCTGTGGCCAGCAGGCACACTTCAGGCTGAGCCACCCCCCAGGAAGCCCTCTGCCCCCAGACTCAAGGCTCACTCTGGACCCAGTACCCTGTGCTCCAAAGCCCACTCAGGCCCCAAAAGCCCCAGCCCCTGGGCCAGTGTCTCCACCAGGGTCCTCCCCAGGCTCTTCCCGTGAATCACTCAGGCTGGAATCTGATGAGCTCAGGCCTCCCGGCCCAACGCCCAACACTGCCTGCCTCTGCCTCCAGCCTGGCTGGTGGGGTCGCCACGCCCCTCATGGGGGTCTTCTCAACAACCCACATCTCCCGAGGGTCCAACATGGGCTGGGGTGTGTGAGTGGTGGTGGGGCAGGCCAGGGCTGGAGTGAGGCCACTGAGGGGAGGGCATCGACCACTTCTGTGTGCTCCAAAGTATAAAAGGTCTGTGTGTGTCTCTGTGTCTGTGTGTCTATGTGTGTGTTTGTCTTTATGTCTCTCTGTATGTGTCTGTGTGTGTCACTGAGCGTATGTGTGTGTCTTTGTGTGTGTGTCTATGTGTGTGTATGTCTTTATGTGTGTCTCCACGTGTGTGTATCTTTGTGTGTCTCTGTGTCTGTGTGTGTCTGCCTTTGTATGTCTCTGCATGTGTGTTTGTCTTTGTGTGTGTCTCTGTGTGTGTATTGGTCTTTGTGTGTGTGTTTGAACTTCTAATGCTTGGAGAGTGGGAAGTGGCAGACGTGTGCCATGTCTTGGGAAAGTGTGCGCCACTGCGTCTGAGTGGGGGGGTTGAGTCTGCTGGTGGCGGGGTTGAGTCTGCTGGTGGCGGTTCTGCTCCGGCAGGTCTAGTGCTTCATGAGGTCCCCGTGTAGGTGGTCCCCATGTGTCTCTGTCAGCCTGTCCCCATGCGTGCATGTGTGTCTGGGAGTCACGCTCTGAGCCCAAGAGCGAGGGTGCTGAAATATTTCAGTGTTTGCAGATCGAGGGATGTCTGCGTGGGTGGCTGGTCTGTGTCAGGGTGTGTCTGGGAGGAGGGGCACTAGTGTGTCTCTGTGTCCCATCCCGTAGGAGTGAATGGCTGACAGTGTCAGGGTGTGCCTGTTCATCCTGGGGGTGCCCCAGGGTGGTTACACGTGCCTGTGGCTGGCAGGGTGTGCACCCTGTGTGGGAATGTGGGTCAGACGGTGTCACTGTGTGTTAATTGTAGGCGTGAACATGGGTTGCAAGGCCATGGCAGGGTGCTAGACAGTCTGCGCTGAAGGTATGGCAGGGTGGGGTGGGTCTCAATGACTGCCTTTCACTGCACCCCTTTCAGGCCACCCAGTAGGCCTCTGGCTCCTGGAGCACCCTGGCCCACAGAACCAGAGGTATTTGGCCCTTCTCTCACCCCCATTCGCAGGGTCCCCATTTGGAGGACAGTCCCAGGAACTCACTGCCAGGCACTTTCCTCCTAGCTCCAGGCCAGGAGCACAGAGTCCCCTGGGTCCTCTGGACAGCCTTCTCAGTGGAGGGGACCCCACACAGGGCCAGGAGTGAGGCATACTCGCCCCTGGTGGCAGTGATGAAGGACGCACCACCCTGCACCCCAGGAAAGCAGAGGGACAGTTTAGGCTGCGTCTTTCTGAATCAGTCATTCCACATAGACTCACAAGTGCCAATTCCGGCCTGGGTATTGTTCAAGGCCCTTGAGATTTAGCTGGGAACAAGGCGGGGTTGGCTCTGACATTCTAGTGGGGGAGACAGACAATAAACTTGCATACAGAACCACCTTGACATTAGGAGTGATAAGGGCAGCATTTCCAAGTAAGGAAATGACTTGGCTGCTCTTTAACAGATCCGAACGTCAGAGTTCCAGTCTTGCCCTGCAGCAGGGGATGCTGGACCAGGCACATCGCTTTTTGGAGCCTTGGCGTCTTTTTCCATAAGGACAAAGGCTGGGGGAGGGGTGACATGGACTCCCTAGCACACAGTGGACTTTCAGCTTCTGCCCAGATCACACCATGCAGATAAAGAGATGTAACATGTTTCCCTTTGGCTGGAGCTGGGGGTGCTTGGTGCTTGGTCTGTAACAGACGTTTCTGTTGTTGTTGTCTGATTTTTTTCGGAGTCTTGCTCTGTCTCCCAGGCTGGGTGCAATGGCACAATCTCGGCTTACTGCAGCCTCTGCCTCCCAGGTTCAAGCGATTCTCCTGTCTCAGCCTCCCAAGTAGCTGGGACTACAGACACAAGCCACCGTGCCCAACTAATTTCTGAATTTTTAGTAGAAACGGGGTTTCACCATGTTGGCCAGGCTGGTCTCGAACTCCTGACTTCAGGTGATCCGCTCACCTTGGCCACAGAGTGCTAGAATTACAGGCATGAGCCACCTCACCCGGCCTATAACAGATATTTGATAGGAGGGCTGAGTAGACAAATCAGTCCCTCTGCTTTGGAGAACGGCAGAACCTGGTGTCCGAGCACTTTGCCCTGTAACAAGGCACTTTTCCTGAGCAAACCTGAGTTTCCTCATCTGTAAAATGGAGCTAATGAGACTGCTTTTACACTGGCCCATTATTGTCTGCCTTGCCTGGAGGCTCTGCCTCAGGATCATGTCCTTGTTGATGCTGATTTGACCTAGACTCCTGACCAATCAGTTTCTTTCTTTCTTTCTTTCTTTTTTGACTCTGTTGCCCAGGCTGGAGTGCAGTGATACGATCTCAGCTCACTGCCACCTCCACCTCCCAGATTCAAGCAATTTTTTTGCCTCAGCTCTCTAGTAGCTGGGACTATAGGCACATGCCACCACGCCTGGCTAATTTTTGTATTTTTAGTAGAGATGGGGTTTCACCATGCTGGCCAGGCTGGTCTCGAACTTCTGACCTTAGGTGATCCACCCTCCTCAGCCTCCCAAAGTGCTGGGATTATAGGTGGGAGCCACCGCGGCTGGCCCAGAGTTTCTTGAGAAGAAAAACCACAAGACTCAGGCAGCGGCAGCCCCCTGTGGTGCTCCATCACTGGGGAGGGTGGGAAGGGGGATGGTCAAGTCTGCTGAGCCTGACAAGGGTAGGAAGGGCTTGCAGAGGCCCCAGAGCCTCATTCCCGTGAGACTAGCTGTACATCCGGCCCCTGGGATCCTCAGAGCACCCTCTATAAACATTCCAGGTTCTTCCTCTGGGACTGAGCTTGACACATCCTGTGTTTGATTCCCAGAACCCAGCCCTCCCTTATACTCCCCAGGTTTCTGCCTCACTGTCCCTCACTCCTGGTTATCAAACTCCAATCAGTGGACAGTATTTATTGAGCACCTATGGTGTTTGTGCTTAGCATTAGACTATGCGAGGCACTGCAGGGGGTCAGGGGAGGGGGTGAAACAGGGAAGGAGGAAGAAGAGCCAAGGGGACACCTCCTATCAGTGAGGAGCTTGGGAGGGCATGGAAGTGGGGAGGGAAGAGCTGCCAGTGGCCTAGTGAGAAATTTGGGAGCCCTGCAATGGGACTGTGTCTGGATTGCTCATCTGAAAGCCCATGTCTGGCCACGCACGGTGACTCACGTCTGTAATCCCAGCATTTTGAGAGGCCAAGGTGGGCAGATCACCTGAGGTCAGGAGTTTGAGATCAGCCTGGACAACATGAGGAAACCCTCCTCTCTACTAATAATACAAAACTTAGCCAGGTGTGGTGTCCCATGCCTGTAGTCCCAGCTACTCAGGAGGCTGAGGCAGGATAATCGCTTGAACCAGGAGGCGGAGGTTGCAGTGCGTCGAGATCACACCACTGCACTCCAGCTAGGCGACAGAGCAAAATTCTATCTCAAAAAAAAAAAAAAAAAAAGCCAATGTCCACGATTTCCACCACCCAGTTGTCATGTCTGACATGTGGACCGATGTCCCTTTGTGCTCGGTGCCCGAGGAGAGAGCCTCTGGGGTCGTCCTCCAAGGGGGGACAATTCCTTCCTTCCTGGGGATGGCCCCAGAGAGGTTGGCCTTACCGAGACCCAGACTCTAAGGGACCTGAGGGCCTGAAGCCTCGGCCCCTACACTGTCCCCAGGTTGCCTGATGCCTGAATGCATGGCCAGGGACTCCCCTCCACACCCCCCACCGCGCTGCTGCAGCCCTGGAGGTGCCCTTGTCCCTCGGTGGGTGGTCACCCTCTCAGCAGCTTCCTGGGCCGTGCATGCCCCCTTGTGGTTGGTTGTCGGCACTTTTTCCTTGTTTAGATTTGCCGCCTGCTCTGGGCTCCCTTGGGGGCTCCCCAGCCTTTGTAGGTGGAGTTGGAACCTGATGCCCTGGTTTGGGTGGGGGAACACTTGAGGACTTGCTGTGTGACATCCTGGGAGTCACTTTCCTGAACCTCGGTGGGCCCAACAAGCCATGGCCAGGTAAAGCTTTCGTGAGGGCCAAGAGTGTTGTGCAGAGAGCATGGTTTCCTAACGCCTCTCCATTCTGGAAGCTTATTTGCCGGCTAGTGGATCTCCTGGAGACGCTGGAGGGACTGGGAGGACTTCCAGTCTTGGGGAGAAACTATAACTTGGGTACTTTCTCCCCAGGGCCTGATTTCTAGGGGAATAGCCTCCCTGGACTGGGCATGAGCAGGTGGGAGCCCTGTCTGGCAGGGACCAGACTCCAGGAGAGTTAGCAGCCCAACTCCCCCCCACCGTTTCTGCAGTGAGGTCCGCTTGTAGCAAAATCACACATTTTGATTCCTGGAACACTTCTGGGAGCCGGGGAGGGCAGCAATAGTGTCCCCGATTTACAGATGAGACTGAGGCTCGCAGTGCAGGTCCTTTCGGTTTCAAGGGCAGGGATGGGCCTCAAGCCTTTGCTGCTGTTCTGAGGCCTCTAAATCCTCCTGACCCCCAGGAGGAGTTGGAACCTTTCAGGGCCCAGAAGTCCCAGCCTGGCAGGGGCTGCTTGGGTAGAGCCCAGCCTGAGCTGCACACATGGGGGTGGGGGTGAAAGCAGCCGAGACCACCACCCTCCCCACATTGGAGGTTGGCCATCGGTTGGTTGGATTTGTCCCCACTTGACACACTCCCCGTTGTAGGCTGGCTCGCCCTCAGCTGGGAGAAGAACAAGAGGCAAGGGGCCTCGGGCACACAGTCTGGGAGTCCTCCAAGCCCCCTCAGCTTTATTCTATTTCCTCAGTTGTGGCAGCTCCCCCAGATTCCCCAGAGACAAGTATCAGACAAAGGTGATGGCAAACACAGGACGGAGCCTGGGGTGGGGCTACTGGCGCTGAAAGGACTTCTCAGCAGGCTGTGGGTCTCCCGCCCCAGTGACCCCTTCTGGCCACTTCAAGCTACTCCTCTGCTTCCCGGCTTCCCTCTGCCTCTGGCTCCCCCGGCCGAGCAGGCCCTCCCCTGTCCCAACCCTGGCCCCCTTCAGCAGTTGTCTCAGACTCTTCACGAGTGTCCCTGGGGCTGGCTTTGACCCCAGTATCCCCATCTCCCCGGCACCCTTGGTCCTCCCCTCTGCTCCCTGCCTCTGACTGCCCACTGCCCTCCTCCTCTGTTGCAGGCCCCTGGGTCTCAGGCCACTCTGCTCGGCGGTAGATGAGGTAGCCTGTGGTGGGCAACCTGTGGGCCAGGGCTCCAGGGGGCAGGCGGTGGTAGCCCTGCTCCTTGTACAGGAAGAGGCCGAAATTGTTGGGCTGGGTCACTCGGAATTTGGTGGCACAGAGCTGGTTCAGGGTGGCGATCGAGGCCTCTGGGGGCACGGCCAGGGTCTTGGAGGTGCAGCCACTGCTGGGGTCCTGATAGGCTACTCGGAGAAGGTGCTATGCAGGAAGAGAAGTGAAAGCAAGTACTCAGTCCTGGCTGGCATGCATCTGGGCCCAAAGCTGAGGGGCCAGTGTGGGCTGTGCGGGGACAGGTGGGGAGGTAGAAATCCATTGGGAGAACCAAGTGGCAAAAGCTCTGTGAGCTCCAGGGGTGGGCTTGTGGGCCACAGCTGTAGGTGCAAGGACAGCCCAGCAGGGAGCCCATGAGCCTGAGACGAAGCTTTGATAGCACACAGTCTGTGCCCCAAGCGCTCTCCTGCATTCACTCATTTAATCTTCACATCAACCCCAGGAGGTAGGTCCTATTACCCCATTTTACTGATGAGAAAACTGAGGCACAAAGTAGTTAAGTAACTTGCCCAAGTTCCCACAACCCAGTGGCAGAGCTAGGATTCAAACCCAGGATCTGGCTACAGAGTCTGGACTCTTCACCCGGGACAGGAAGGTGAAGGGCGGGGATGGTGTCTGGCTCTGAGGACACGGTGGAGGGCCTGTTACCTGGAAGCAGTGGATAGCAGGCAGGCGGCGTTGCTCCCAGAGGCTGAGGGAGCGCCGCAGCTCCTGCACGGGGCTCAGTGGGAGGGTGTGGGCCTGGCCCAGGCCACTTAGCAGGGCCAGGCTGGCAGAGAGGCTGGTCAGGTAGTAGCCACCTGGGACACAGTGTGGAAGAACACAGCTCAGGCTGGGTGTGGGGCACCCCATCCCCTCTCCCCTTCCCTGCTTATTCAGGGCCCACCCGGACAGGGAAGTTGGCGGGGGTCCCTCACCCTCTCCGGTGAGCAGAGTGGGCTCCAGCAGCTCCGACATGTACTCGGCCTCCAGCAGCAGCTCAGGAAGGTCGCAGTGGGCCAGGACGAGGCTCAGCAGAGGCAGGAACTCGTCAGCACCTGCGCCCTCCCCTGTGGGAACACAGTGAGAGGAAGGAGCTTCAGGTGCAATCCTTGCTTTAGGCAGCAAACCCTCCCCTCGGCCTAGCAACCGTAAAGGGGCTGCGGAGAGGACAAGCTGCTCTCTGGGCCTCAGTTTCACCATTTGTGAGACAGGATGGTGGGCTCATTCTCCCCCACAGTGCCGTTCCAGGGTCCTGGGGACCTGCCGCTGGGGGGCCTGCCTCTGACTCAGAGGGGCAGGGCAGGGTGAGGTGTGGCAGGGACATACCATCCTGGGTCCTCAGGGCTGTGTAGAGCAGCTTGCAGGCCTGCAGAAGCCGCTTGACCTGGGCACTGGGTGAGTATGTGCGGAGCAGCTGCAGCAGCTTCTGGCGCACCTGCTCCATCTCTACTGGGGAGGGCAGGCTCAGGTGTGACCCAAAGGCTCCGGGCCCCTGTGCCCGGGCCAGGCGGAGGCCCTCAGCTAGTCGGCCCAGGGAGCCATCTGCAGCAAGCCGGCGCCGCAGGCGGGCTGCCAGGATGGGCCGGAGAGGCTTGAGCACAGAGCGATGCAGCGACTTCTCCAGCACATGCTCTGCCGGAGGAGGGGCAGGGAGGGGTCAGGGGAAACAGGGCAGGACTGGAGGTGGGGGCAGAGGTCATGAGAGAAGGGAGCAGGGGTAGAATTGGGGAGGAGGGGCAAGGAAAGCAGGAGGAGGTAGACTGGGTGAGATGGGAGAGTTGGGGGAGAGAGGGGATGGAAGTCTCCCGAACAGTAGTAAGAAAAGGTGGGTTTGTAAAGCAGCAGAACAGAATCAGACAGGCTGGCACTGGAGGGGAGCAGAGGGTCGGATGGGGCAGTGCTGGAGCTATGGAGAGATGGAGCCTCACCCAGCCTCTTAGGCGGCAGCAGCTTCTCAGGGCCCAGCTCCGCGCTCAGCATGGCCCGGGCCCGGCTCAGCGCCTGGCGGATGCCCTGCAACTCCTGGGGCTCGGGCCTGGCCCGCACCTGGGTCAGTAGGTCCTGCACCAGCTGGCCCGCGGCTGTGTGTCGGTCCTGCATCAGTGCCGCTGCAGCCCGGCCCACCTGCCGCTCTGGCCCAAGTAGGGAGCAGAAGGCGGCGCTCATGGACCGAAGCAGAGGCCGCCGGCGGCCCAGGTGGGGTGAGGTCGCTGGGCTCCCTTGGGACCCTGGCGCCCCCTCCTCCTCAGAGCTGCTGGGGGAGCCGCAGTCCACCTCCTGGAGGGAGGGCAGGGGCGGAAGGCTAGGGCCGCCACCTGCTGGCACGCGATACCCCACTGAGCTCTCCCTCCGCAGCAGCTGGCAAGGGGGCAGCCGCTCTGCCTGGCTGGGGGCTGCCCCTGGCAGCATGGGGACAGGGGGAGGCGGCACGGCAGGTGGAGACAAGGGACTGGAGGTCTCTGTGGACACACGCACTTTGAAGCTTCTCTTGAATTTCTCCCGCTTGGTGGGCCCCAGGTCCCCTGGGAACAGGGGGTTGAAGAAGCACAAGGCAGCTCCGGTGCCCTGGTCCAGCTCTTGAGGGGACCGGGCCTTCAGCTGGGGCAACACTGGGCCTCCAGCTGGGCCCCGCTGAGCCTTGATGTTGAGGGAGGAGCTCCAGAACTCTAGGGAACAAGAAACTAACTGGTGCCTCTGGGATTGGTTAGGGGAGGGCTCCTAAGCAAGGAAAGGCACATGCTTCGGGCTGTGTGCTGCGAGCCTTCCCTTCCCCTCAGACTCAGCTTGTCCATCTGTGCAATGGGTGGCAGGGAGCCCTTACCAATGCCCAGATGGGAGATGGCCTCCAGCTCTTTGTGGGTGGCTGCCTGCTGGATGGCTGTGGGGAGCTGGAGCGGGAGGAGAAGGATGTCCCTGAGGCCAGAGAGGGGAGCAGAAAGGAGTGAGGGATGTTTGGGCCGAAGGGGGTGGGGAGGATGGGCTGTCCTAAGGAGCAGGGCCCGTGGACACCAGGCACCCTGTGGGCAGACTCACCGGGTGTGGCAGTAGGCACAGATGAGCTGGACTAGGTCTGGGAACATGAGCTCTGAGCCCTCCAAGGAGATGCCTGAGAGAGGAGGGAAGTGAGGTGCTTCTCTGGGGAACCTCCCTGCTTCCAGCCCTTCCCGCCAGGCCAGGCCCTCACCGCCAGGGCTCTCCAGGATGTAGTGGCTGGAGACGAAGGAGGGGCCACTGGCTTCGGGCAGCCGCATGCACAGGGCCTGGCACTGGCGGGTGTTCGATTTCCGCACAAGGAATGTCTGCAAGTGGATGGGGCTCAGGCAGCTCAGGACCTTGGCATCCGGCCCCTCTCCCTCCCACCCCTGACTGGCCAGTCCCTGGATGTCGGGCAAGACTCACCCCCGGGGGCTCTGTCCTTAGCACGTGCAGAGCAGCCGCCGCATTGGCTTGTAACTGTAGCCACACGGGCCGGGTGAGCAGCAGGCGCTCCCGCAGGCTCACAATGCGCCCCGGCCGCTGCGGCCCGCCTGCCTGCCTGCCGCTGGCATCGGGTACGTCGTACAGTGGATCCTGGGCTGGCCTGGGGGCAGGCACCCAGATCTGAGCAGGGGCCAGGGGCTGGGACCTTTACTCACCTCTTCCCTGCTCCCGGGATAGGCTCTCCTCTCACAGCCCCTCCCTGCCCCACCTGGCTGCCATGCCAACTTCACTAACTTTTCTCTCTCCGGGTGTCCAGGAGTGAAGCTGGACGGGCTAGGGGCTCCAGGAAGGCCCCAGTCTGGCTCTCCAGGGCTTTCCATGGCTGGGAGCTCCTTCAGCTTCAGGAAGAGAATCCAGCCCCAAGGCAAGGCGCGCACATCCCCAGTGAGTAACACTTCCTGAGGGCGGTCCGCCTGTCACACCCGCCAGTTAACTCTTGTGTGTCCACCCCGCCTGGCCAGTGCCTGCCTTTTCTGTTCTGGACCCTGCTCAGTGGTCAGGGATCCCCTCCGTGCTAGCTAGCCCCACTCTGAGGGCCCCAGCTGGGGGGTGCCACCTCAACACAGGGCCTCCTGCAGCCTCCCCTTAAAATTGCACAGGTGGGTGGGAAGTGGTTAAGCAGGCCAGACTGGGTCCCCACAGGCCCCAGCCACGCCCTTCGCCCTTAGGGCACCTCTGGGTCTGTGGTCAGTTGCTCATCTGCCCCAGCCTCAGGTCAGCCTTGTGGGAGAGCACCCTCTACTGTCCATAGATGACTCATTCCTGAGCCTGGGTTTTGGGATTTCAGGTTGCCATGGAAAAAAGATGCTGCATCTCCATGGAAACCAACCTCTTTGCTTAACTGAGGTTCTGGGGGTGGTTCTGACACTCAGAGCTAACCAGGGGGAGTCTGGCTGTGAGGTCGCCAGCACATGGTGCTGCTGTTGGCTGCCTCCCACGCACACAGGCTCTGCCAGCCTGCCTTGCCAATCTGCCAGGCAACTGGGACAGGTGCAGACATGACCCAGGCTCCAAGCACATGCACCCACCCTCCCCACCCGAGGCACTCTGCCAGCAGCTTCCGACTCTGCCCAGCACCCACCTCCCCACCTCCCCCTCCCCTGCCTGGCCCTATTCACAGTGCTCCAGCCACTGCGGGGTAGTGCGAGGAGTGGTAATCTGCCGGCACCCCAGAAGTCAGCCTGGTTCACGTGCTCCCCACAGAAGCTTTGATTCTCTTGCAAGGTAAATCACACACACACGGGGCACGCGGAGTTCCAGGAAAGGTTTTAATTCCAGTCCTTGAAATCTGGGAGGCAGACACCAAGAACTGCCCTGAGAAAACCTGGGGGCCTGGCTTCTTGCCTCCAGCTCCAGCCAGGGTGGACAGCCCTCCAGATACCACGTCTGACTCAGAGTTCCTGCCAGTGGGGCCTGGCTTCCTGGCCCAGAGGCCAGGGAGCCTGCCTGCATCCAAGGTCAGCAGGAGGATGTGGCTTCGACTTCAGCTGTCTTCTGTCAGGGGAGCCCCAAGAGGTGGATCTTCAGGAGCGGGAGGAGGCTCAGGGATGGAGAAAACAGCTTTGCCTGGCCAGGTCAGCTCCACGGCCACAGCTGTGCAGGCCTTAAGGAGGGCAGAGGACTCCAGTGCCAGCTGGGGCGGTTGCAGGGGAGGGCCCTGCAGCACCACAGGAGCCTGGCTGGGTGGACCCTGAGGGGCCTGTGGATCCACCTGTCTGCAGCAGGAAGAGGAGAATCCTGGGTGCTGTGCCAGCTGCTCTGAGGGTCCCCTGGCTGTGAACAGCAGAGTCACGGTCCTGTGCATATGCAGGAAAGAGAAAACTGTCACCAGTGAGGAAGCTGAAAGGAGGCAAGTAGCCACTTACTGAGGGGAGTGGCTTTGGGCTGGCCCAGGACAGGCCTCCTGAGCAGCTCCCCGGCCCTCACTGAGCCCTCCTGAGTGGGAGCTCCATCAACCCCATCCTGGTTCCTGCTCCTCAAACTCCTGCAAACCCCTCAAATCTAGATCATCTTAACTGTCTTGGGCCACTGATTGTGACAGCCACAGCCCCTCTGTGCTCCCTCCTGGAGGCTGAGCTGAGGGAAAGTGATGGTGAGGGGGAAGGGACAGCCATGGTTCTTACCATCCGATTTTCTCTTCTGAGGGGACACAGCTGCCCTAGCCTGGGTGGGTGAGAAGAAAAGACCCCCTGAGAACCCACCTCCAGGCTGGCAATCCCTGTCCCCACCCCCCACCTCTGTGGCATGCCGGCTGCTGCCTCAGTGCTGCGCCCCCAGGGCTGGGAGCATAGGCCCTCCCAGGCAGAGCTCCCACACACTTGACCGCTGGCCAGCTCAGTTGCTCTCCTGCCTTCCCACCACCCTCCCACTCCAACAAAACCTGCCCTGGAACAGGAAGGGGCTGACACAGACTACAAGTCCCTTATCCCAGGGCCTCCTCGAGCAAGAGGACTTGTGAGCCGACTGCGATCCAGGGACCCTGGGCTAAAGGTGGGGGAGCCTTGGTAAGCAGAGAACTCCTAGGCCTGCAGATGGCAGAGCTGCTGCCAGGGTTGGGGGGCCCTGAGGTGTGTCAGGGGACATGGGCGGCAGCAGCCCCACCTTTTTGATAGCTGTCCAGTCCTCCAGGATGTCGATCTCCTGTAGCATGTACACGATGTACGGGCCTGTGGTGGGGGTCAAGGAAGCCCAGTGGAGGCGGCAGGTGATGAGGGCAGGGGCAGGGTCACCCACCAGACATTCGGGAGTGGGGGTGCAGCAGACAGCATGAACTGGGAGTGGAGGACCTGGGTCCGAGCTCAGGTTCCACCTTCTACCTCTTAGACCCTGGTTCTGGGGGTCCTCCTGGAACCAAATCCATGGAGGACACCAAGTGTTGCCTGACGTGTCACCTCGTCTTGAGGTCAGCTGGCCGAGGCCCATCCCATCTCACCCTGTAGCACTGGCCCTCACCTGGCCCCATCCCCCATCCAAAGACAGATTCAGGGCTTGTCCCTCCAGAGACAACTTCTCCCTTCCCCCAGTGCTCCCTACATGCTGTCTCCATGCCTTCACCTCCCATTCGCTCAAGCCACGGCCTTCCAAGATTCCTCCCTCCCTGCCTGGGCCTGCTCTCCAGCACCAAGTGGCCGTAATGACTAAGACTAGCTGTTGCAGGAATGCCCTCAGGGGTGCAAGAGGACTCAACTCTGCCAGGACAGATGAAGGCACAGCAGGCCCTGGACTAAGCATAAGCTAACCCTGCCTAGGGAGGGGCAGAGGCAGCTGGTGCCCTCTGGAATGTGGGCACCCCAGAGTAAGGCACAGGCACTGGGGGAAGACCAGGAGAGGCCTCACAGAGGAGGTAATGTTTGAGATGAGCCCTGGTCAGGGGCAGGCAGGACTTTCAAGAGGGGGGTAGGAAATACGCAAAGGTGCCCACAGAAAGCTGGGGACCCACTTGGACAACCCTGGGAGACGGAAAGCTCTCAAAGACCAAACCTCACGCAGGCTCAAGTATAGTGGCACCATCACGGCTCGCTGCAGCCTTAACCTCCCAGGCTCATGCAATTCTCTTGCCCTCAGCCTTCAGAGTAGCAGGACTATAGGTGTGCACCACCATGCCTAGATTATTTTTGTTTTTTTTCTAGAGATGGGTTTCACCATGTTGCCCAAGCTGGTCTTGAAATGAACTCCTGGGCTCAAGCAATCTACCTGCCTTGGCCTCCCAAAGCGCTGGGACAAGAGGTATGCACCACTGAGCTCAGGCGATTTCTGTTTTCCTAGGGTCCACACAGCCCAGGGAGACCCAGGACCCCGTAAGAAACTGCTGACAACTGGATTTGCCTGGACATGGTCACATGACACCAAGCAACCAGGAGTGCGTCTATGTGACTGTCTTCCATGTCCTCTACACCCCCACACCCCAGGTCTGGAGCTGATCCTGCCCACTTTTAGGCCACCTTGGGTGAAAGGATACCAGAAACAAGAGGTGCCTTCTTCCTTTTGCTGGGCGGCAGGGAGTCCCAAGACCTGGAGCTGCCTCTGGCGTGCAATTTGTCGTCCCACCACTCTGCCCCCAGACCCAGAGTCAAAATTGGAGTGCTGGCCCACAGGACGCTCCCTCTTCTGAAGCCTCTGCCCCCACCATGAGCCAGCCTGGCCTCACCTCCCCTGCCCCATCACCACCCTGGGCTTGCGGTAGGAAGCCCCTTAGGGCTGTTCAGGTCCCAACTACACAACCCTGGGAAGAGGCTGCTGTACTTCTTGAGCCTCATCTGTTTAGTGGACAGTGGGATAGTGACAATTTCTGCCACCCTAGGACTCCACATGAACACTGGTACTGTGAACATGGAGGGGACTACAGCTACTGTATGGGACTGCATGTCACACTGATACCTGTTTTGGAAAGAGAGCAGGGGCAGAAGAGGGCAGGGGGACCCACTCTGCCTGAGCCCCCATTGTGTGCCAGGCCCTTTCCAGGCCTGGTCTCCTTCAGTCCTCACACTGACCCCAAGAGGCAGGTCGTCTGACTGTCCCCTTGTGCAGTTAGGAAAGCTGAAGTCCAGAGCGGGGTGGGCATTGACAGAGCCGGTCTCTGGCGCTCACCGGAGCTGAGGTCCAGGCTCTGGCGGTCCTCCTCCAG
The DNA here is from genome assembly GCF_001604975.1 of Cebus imitator. Taxonomy (NCBI): domain Eukaryota; kingdom Metazoa; phylum Chordata; class Mammalia; order Primates; family Cebidae; genus Cebus; species Cebus imitator. Next base: position 2,138,817 of record NW_016107417.1, on the reverse strand, counting down.
CCTCTGGATCCGCTCCTGCAGCTCCCCCTGCAGCGTGTCATAGAGCAGCAGCTTCTCACTCTAGAAGAGGGGCAATAGCTCAGCAGGAGGAACAGGGGGAGGCCACTGCAGGCCTTGCGCCCGCCTCACCCCGTATGCCGTCAGGCCCACCTCCAGGTGCTGTTTGGCTCCCTGCAGCTCACACTCGTACTTATTCCTGATCACATCCAGACAGAAGCCCTTGTAGATCCCTGCAGAGGGTGGGAGGAGGGGCCCTGCTTGGCTGGGGAGCCCAGTGCCCACAAAGGAGGGCTGAGAGCAAAGGGTAAGGCTGGGCAGGAACGAGAAAGGAGGGTGACAGGGTGCCATGGATTCTGGGAGGGGAATAGGGCACAGAACCACCCACAGACCTGCCACCTGAATGCGAATCTTGAGGCTCCGCTGCAGCCCCCCAAGTGGCTCTGTGTATTCAGGGGCTCTCTCAGCCCCCACTTCCTCCAGCCGCAACCGCAGCTGACTCAGTCGTTCCCTGAACAGCCTGGGTGGGGAGAAGGCAGCAGTGCACCCATTTGCTCACCCATTACTCTTGGGCAAACACATACCCAGCACTATTGCACAGCAAGCCCCATGTCAGGCATGCACTCCCTGGGCACCAGCCATGCCTGCCCAGTTCCAGGTCCACCACCTCCTCATCCCAGATCCTCGCAGACCCAGCCCAAGGTATCTCCACACTCACTTCTCCTTTAGCTCCGAGAACTGCTTCTCTAGGTCCAGCATCTCACTGACACACTCACTGCGGCGCCGCTCATAGTCCTCATCATCCATCTCTGGACAAGAGGCCAGTAAGGGCTAGCTCTGGAGAGGAGTGGCGGATACCCACGTGTGTGTGCATGTGCGTGCATGTGTGTAGGTGTTGTGTGTGCATATGCATGTGTGTGTAGGGGCTGTGTGTGCGTATGCATAGGTGGTGTGTGTGTGTGCGTGTGTGCGCGTGTGTGTGCGTGCGCGCGTGCGCGCGCGCGTGCGCGCGCGCGTGCGTGTCCAGGCTCTGGCGGTCCTCCTCCAGCCTCCAGCTCTGCTCTTGCAGCTCCCCCCGAAGTGTGTTATAGAGCAAGCTGGTGTGATCTTGCGTGTTTGTGTGTAGGGGCTGTGTGTGCATGTGTGCTTGTGTGTAGGGGCTGTGTGTGCATGTGTGCTTGTGTGTAGAGGCTGTGTGTATATGTGTGCATGCTTGTGTGTAGACGCTGTGTGTGTGCATGTATACTTGTGTGTAGAGGTTGTGTGCATGTGTGCTTGTGTGTATAGGCTGTGTGTGTGTGCATGCGTGCTTGTAAGGGCTGTGTGTGCATGTGCGTGTGTGCTTGTGTGTAGGGGCTGTGTATGTGTGTGTGCTCCTGTGTGGGGGTGGTGTGTGCATGTGCATGTGTGCTGTGTGTAGGGGCTGTGTGTGCGCGTGCGCTTGTGTGTAGGGGCTGTGTGTGCACGTGCATGTGTGCTTGTGTGTAGGGGCTGTGTGTGCGTGTATGCTTGTGTGTAGGGGCTGTGTGTGCATGTGTGCTTATGTGTAAGGGCTGTGTGTGCGTGTGTGCTTATGTGTAGAGGCTGTGTGCATGTGTGCTTGTGTGTAGGGGCTGTGTGTGTTGTGTGTAGGGGCTGTGTGTGTGTGCATGTGTGCTTGTGTGTAGGGGTTGTGTGTGCATGTGTGCTTGTGTGTAGAGGCTGTGTGTGCATGTGTGCTTGCATGTAGGGGCTGTGTGTGCATGTATGCTTATGTGTAGGGGTCGTGTGTGCTTGTGTGTAGGGGCTGTGTGTGCATGTGTGCTTGTGTGTAGAGGCTGTGTGTCCATGTGTGCTTGCATGTAGGGGCTGTGTGCATGCGTGCTTATGTGTAGGGGCTGTGTGTGCATGTGCATGCGTGTTTGTGTGTAGGGGTTGTGTGTGCACACACATACATGCTTGTGTGTAGGGGCTGTGTGTGTGTGTGCAGGGGCTCACCGGAGCTCTCCTCTTCTGACTCTGTCTGGCTGCCACTCCGATCCTCCTCACTCTCTTCCTCCTCCCCATTCATCTCAGCAGCAGAATCGCCCTCTGCTTCCATCTCTTCTGTGTCTTTGCTTGGAGGCTGGACAGGCATCTGGACTCTGGGAGAAGTAATGAAGCCATCACTCACGGCTGCCCTCAGTTCAGAGGGGGAAAGAGGCAGTGGGGAGCTGAACCCAACCGGACCCCAGACGGGGACAGCCAGGAAGTGACTGGCCTGGCCACACCTTGAGCACATACTGGGTGACAAGGGTGCAAATGGCCATCTGCACCTCTCACAGAAGCCTGGGAGCTGTGGAAATGCTCCTGCTCTTGGAAATGCTCCTAGCGGGCACTCTCCATTGCCTATGGAACTGGACCTAAATTTTTCTTTTTTCTTTTTGAGACAGTCTCGCTCTGTCGCCCAGGCCGGAGTGAGTGGCGCGATCTCAGCTCACTGCAACCTCCACCTCCCAGATTCAAGTGATTCTCCTGCCTCAGCCTCCCGAGTAGCTGAGATTACAGGTGCCTGCCACTATGCCCAGTTAATTTTTTGCATTTTTAGTAGAGACGGGATCTCACCATGTTGGCCAGGCTGGTTTCCAACTCCTGATCTTGTGATTCGCTCACCTCAGGCTTCCAAAGTGCTGGGATTACAGGCATGAGCCACCACACCCAGCCAATTTTCATTCTTTTTTTTTGAGACCGAGTCTCACTCTGTCACCAGGCTACAGTGCAGTGGCACGATCCTGGCTCACTGCAACCTCCACCTCCTGGGTTCAAGCGATTCTCTCCTGAGAGGCTGGGACTACAGGTGCGTGCCACCATACCTGAACTGGATCTACATTACTGACTGGGGCTTTCAAGGTCTTTCACAGAGTAGACTTGCCCTCCCGGTCCAGCTCCTTCAGCCCACCATCTAAAGGCCAGTGCTTGCCCTTCTATTTTCTGCCCTCTGCCTCAGCTGTTTCTTCTGCCTATAATGCCCTCAGCTTCTCTTCTGGATAACGTTACAATCCCCTTGTCTTTCACTGTGCTCTGGGTCAAATCCCATTTCCTTCTGCCTCCTCTATGACCTCAGGTCATCAGTGCTCCCCCCTCTCTCTTGTGTCTTCAGCTTCTCCCTCTTAGCAACATCCTTCCCATGAAACTTTCAATGTGCTTGAGTATTTTCTACCATTAACAAAACACAGAAACACAAAACCTTAGCCTTCCACCTGACTGCTCCCTGTCTGCCAATTCAGTTATACTTTTCAAGGTTTCATGCACACTGGCTGTTCCTAGTTTCACCTCCCACTTGTTCGATGTGTTTCTGTACCCACTGATCTCAGCTGAAACTGATCCTGTACCATTAACCAATGATTTCCTACCCATCCCAATGGGTAATGCCAATATTTTTCAGTGCTTATTTCAATTGTCTGCTCAGCAATACTGAACACAGGTAAGCATTCTTTTACTGACTCATCTAACATGTATTGAACATCTAAGATATGCTAGGTACTGTCAGGCACTACGGTATGCAGGGGGCCCAAGTGTGATTGTCTTTGACCTCAAGGAGTTTACAAGTTCTTGGGAGAGAGGGGCAAAGCAGCAAACTATAACTCTGGTACGAGGAGAGTTAAGACCAGGGCATAAGGGAGGGGTATATAACCAGGACCTGAAGGCTGATGCAGCAGGGAGGGCTTCTAGATGAAGATGGACCAGCTGGGTGAGCTGTGCTGATTGAGCGAGGGAACATTGTAGGTCAAGTCAGTAGCAAAGACCCACAATAAGAGAAGGAAAGCAGCTGGGGGTACATGGGTCTAAGTCTCAGTGAGAAATCTGAGCTGCAGAGATTTGGTCATCACCCTACAGCAAGTTCTTCATGCCACAGGAGAAGGTGCGACTAGCAAGGCAGAATGTGTGTGGTCAGAAGACATCCATAATGGAACTCCCAGGGTCACCAAAGAGGCAGATGAGGAGACTCCTACAAAGGGGGAGGCAAACCCGAAGTCGTGGAGAAAGAGAATTTCAGAAGGAAGCCAAGTACTTCCCAGTAGTAATTGTACTAATGGTGCCAAGTACTGCCAAGAGATCACCCAAGAGGAAGAATAAACAGTTTTCTCAGCAGATAATCTCTCAGCCCCCTGCAGGGTTCTATTTCACTGTGATATTCTTCCAACTTCTCTGGACACTGCTTTGTAGTCCTTTAGAACACTGCAAACAGTACTCCCTCCAGGAAGCTTTGTTTGTATCTCCTGTTTGCCCATTCTCACGTCTGTCCCCCCAATCAGTCTATGAGCCTCATTAGGGCAGGGGCTGCACACACATCTTATTTACCTAGCATAGTACTAGCTCACTTGATGACTGGAAGATTTGCAAATACAAAGTTAACAACAACAACAACAAAATTGTGAGGCAGAGATTAGCTTTTACTTTTTGGTAGTCCCAGGTCCCTGTAATGGTAGCAAACTGTCCTGTCAAGCTATGCATCGTAAGCCTGGCCTAGGTGAGCGTTCAGTCACATTCCTCAACAATTTCACTAATGACCTCAACATGAACTGAAAAGCTCAGTTCTCCAAACCAGTTCCCAACATTTGCAATGCCTCTTCACTGTTAGTATATTCACTTTGTAAGACGCAGCTTAAGTCCTATCTCTTCCAGAAGCCTTTCTCTCCTCCAGCTGGTTCTGATTATAAGTGAGTTAAGTCACAACTTTCCCTCCTTGCCCCGGGTGCAAAAAACAGGTAACTATTCCTGCTCTGAGTGTTGAAGAGCTCGCAGGTGGTAAGGGATGGAAAAGCACATTGTAAAGCGCTGTATACAGGCAATTTATCTTTTCAGAATGGCAGCTTCTCCGGGGCAGGCCTCCAGGGAAGGCAGACCCTCCCCACTCTCGCACAGGTCAACCCAGCTTTTCCGCGGCGCCCAGGGAGCCTCCTGCTCCCTTCTAGATGAGCCGGAAAAGGCCGGAACATTGCTGGCTGGCCCGCGGCCCAGCGCGCGTCAGGTCGGTTAAATCGCTGCTTCGGCCTCGGAGTAGGAGATTGTGCCGGCCCCACTGGACTAACCCGAGAGGCTGAACCAAAAGCCATGCATGGCGATACGCACCGCGGGGGCTGGAGCCTTTGGCCTCACGACCGAGATTCCCTGAGAGGTGCCCGTGGTTGCCGGTACCGGCCACTGCCGCCGGCCTCCCGTAAGACCTGCGCGGCTCCCTCTTCTCCCGGAGGCAGAGCCTGTCGGTGCTTCCGTGTGCTTCATCAGGAGGCGACCGTCGGGGGTGTTCACAATTGGACAGTTGGGTCCCGAGGCATGCTGGGATACCGCGGGCCGGTCTCCATAGCAACTGGCCGACATTCACGCAGGCCTTTGGCCTGCAGGGAAGGCCCTGAGGTTTCAGTGCCTTGCAGGCGGCGTCCTTCGTTCGTGGCCACCTCCCCACCGTGTGCAAGGGGAGAACCCGGCCCCGACCCCTCCACCCCCAGCTCAGGAGAGTAACGGAGCCAGCTGTGGGTGTGAACACGCATTTATTTACACATTGTCATCGGTAGGCACATACTCAGCCCAGCCTGTTGAAGGGACAGATCTGAGGCTGTCACCCATGGAGCCTGTAGACCCTTCCCTCCTTCAGAACTCCTGAGGCCGAAGGCCTGAGAGATCCAGGAATTTTAGGCTTCTGCCCAAGAGCTAAGAACTAAATTTTATGCCTTCATCTGATTTCTTTCCAAAAAGTCCATTTCATTAAGTACTCAGACTTCTTAGCTCCATCCCATTCATACTTCTTGCTCTCCTGCCCACCCAAGATTGTTAATAACAATAACAATAACAACAATAATACTGCGATAATATTAATACTTCACATTTGTACGAAGCTTACAGAATGTTTTCACATATAGCGTCTCATCTGAGCCTCCCAACAGTTCTGTGAGGTAGGTATTCTCACCTCCCTTTTTACAGACAGGGTAACTGAGGCCCAGAGAGGTAACAGGATTTACTCAAGGCCACACAGCTAGTTAGTGGTAAAGCTAGGACTCGATCCCAGCACCCCATATTCAAGTCCAGTGTTTCAACACCACAGCTACCTCTGTAAAGTGGAGTCACATTTCTTACCCCAGTCAGGCCTAAAGGTGGCCTGAGGAGCCAAGAGGCTGACTTCTCAGACTAGGGGAGGGAAGGGCTCAGCAGCGTCGGGGAGAGTTGGGGTACTTGGTCTTCAACTCCTGTTTGAACTGGCGATAAAGGATCTTATTGTGCTGATTTTCAGCCTCCTTTTGGGGATGGAACTTCAACGCTTCTTTGAAGCCCTTATGAACCAAGAAACCTTCGTTCAGGACCTCAAAATCAAACCCCGCCATGTGCAGCTCACAGGCCTGTAGGGGGAAAGACAGGTCAGCAAAATTTGATGACATTTACAGGGCTGAGACTGACTTCCCTCAAGCCATAGTCCAGCGTCCTCACCCCTCTGGAAGCATCCTGGATCTTCCATACCATCCACCCAACTCCTAAATATGATCCCTCCTGCTTCATTGCCTCCTTTCCATCCAGGGCCACTTCTTGTAACTCCCTGATCCCACCACCCCTCCTGCCCCAACCCCTGCCCTCTCCCTTATGAGCACCTGGCTGATTCGGTTGAAGCCGTACTGCCGAAAGCGCTCGTCGAAGGTGGGCACCTTGCCTCCTGCCACGTAGAATGGCTCCCAAGGGTCCTGCCAAGGCACCACGTAGGAAGGCCGCAGCAAGCTCTCTTCTGGCAGGTTGACCCAACGGGAATAGTTGGTGGGTGCCTGGCAGGGGGTGCACAGCCCATAATAGAAGGGCCGAACCTCGCCCACCTGGTAGAGCTGCACCAGCTCGTTTTTGTTCATGGGCATGCGGCGGGCTCGTCGGATCTCGAAGGCAGGCACCACCAGCGCGGTGCCTCCCCACTGGTTGCTCTGATCCAGCATTTCCCGCAGGCCTCTCCACAGTCCCTCGCTGGGCACCATGTCCACATCGATCACCAGGGCATAGTTGGCCCCCTCACGAGCCAGATTCCTCAGCAGATTATTAGGGTAAGAGACATTGGTGCCTAGGGCATAATTAATCCCAGGCTGTGCCACCCTGGCTAGCTTGTCAAAGACCTCCTGGCAGGACCGCAGCAGGGCAAACTCCCCCGGCTCCCGGGGGTCGGGCACAGCTGCCTCGTAACGCGAGGGGCACACGAGGTGCATGGCAACCCTGGCGCGCATGTCGGGGCAGTGGCTGCTTAGCGCGTAGGCCAGCACCGTGGCCAGCTGCGCCTCCTCCTTGGTGGCCGCGAACACCGACACGGACAGCGGGCCCTCCCAGCGCTCCAGCAGACCCGACAGGTGCAGCAGGTTGTCCACGCTGGCGTGAGTGGCCAGGATCACATCGTTGGGGTCCATGGTCGTCTTCAGCAGACCCCTGTAGACGCGGTAATCGCCGCTGGCGTCCAGGACGCCTCCGGAGGCCAGCGCGGTGCGGAGCTGCGCCTTGACCTGGTCCACGGACCGTGGGGACGGGGGAAAGAACTCAAAATATTGGTCTTGCTCCTCCTGCCCATGTAGTCCGGACAGCAGCGACAGGTAGAGCAGCTGCAGCATCGCCACCAGCATGAGCGCGGCCAGCAGCAGCTGGTAGAAGGCGCACCGGATGGCGTAGGACATCTGCATGGCTCTCGGGGCTCGGGGCGCGCAGCAAAGACCACCGGCCACAGACTACGCCAACCGCCTCAAGCCCGGATTTACCGCAGCCTGCCGAGCGCAGCCGAGACGAGCCGAGGCCAGCCGAGCCCCGCGCGCCGCCCCGCCCGCCGCCTGCCGCCGCCCCTAGCCCCGGACGCGCCAGCTCGCCCCCTGCGAGGGAGGAGGAGCCACGGCCTCGCCGCCCGGCCGCGCGCTGTGCAGACGCCCCGCCCGCCCGGGCCCCTCTGGCTTCCCGGGACGCGCGCTCCTCCTTCCCCGCCGGCGCGCGCACCCCGGACCGAGCGCGCCCTGAACGCCCGGCGCGCTCGGCCGGACTCTGAGGAACCCGCAGCAGAGCTCGGCTGCAGCATGGTGAAGGGTGGCTCGGGCTCCCGGCTGAAAGGAAATCAAAACGCTCCTTTCTTCCCGCGGCTTCTCCTCTCCCCGGGTCCGAGGAGGTTAGCGTTGCCAGGTGGGTGATAGTGCCCGGAAGGTGCGGAGGAGATGAGAGATAAGGGAATGTGGAAAGAGCTGTTCCACGTAGGACGAGGTGGCCGAGTGGTTAAGGCGATGGACTGCTAATCCATTGTGCTTTGCACGCGTGGGTTCGAATCCCATCCTCGTCGGCCCTATTTTGTAGGGGGGGGAAAATTTTCACTTCTGCCTGTTTGGAGCAGCAAGCTGGAGAAAACTGAACTGGGGGTGCTAGTGGGGAAGGCATCTTAATTTTCACATTCTGCCTGTTTGGAGCAGCAAGCTGAAGAAAACTAAACAGGGTGAGAGTGGAATTCGATCCCAAGTCTCTCTGGTCTTTATCGACCACTCATCTCCTGCCTGCTCCTACTCCAGGTATCTGTAGCTCTGGGCAGAGGCCAAAGGCGTTTTCTTTCTCTTTATAAAGAGGGCCCAGGGGTTGGTGGCACAGACAAGACTAGAACCGGGATTCTGGCCAGTGCGAAGTTGGGGGCCAGCGTATGATCTGCAAGAATTAGGGAAGTCTCCATTGGAGGCATTGCCCTCCCTGTCCGAAGTAGTGGTACTTGGGGTTGGGGGAAGAGTGGTAGTGGTGTTTGATCATTGAAATTATTATTCCACTCAGCCTATGGATTTCTTCCACTCCCCAGCACTTCTCCCAGAGCAGAGACCTTGTGTCGACACGCTCCCCTCCCCCCAACACACACAAACTCTTAAGCAGAAGGCTTTGAACATTCCAATGTCAGGCCGCCATGTATTTAATTAATAAGTATTTGTGGATTAACTGATCTATGGACTCTTTAGAACAGGAGAGGCCGAGTGAAGGGCAAGCACTGCCACTGGTAAATCGATTACCACGTATTCCTCAACCTCTTAGGCTGAGCCAGGGAGGCCCCATAGGGTAGAGTACTCTGAATCTTGGGATGTCGGACAGAAAAGACGGGGCTTCAAATAAGGATAAAGTGTTTGCCCCAATATTTCACAGGCACTAGGGTGCCAAGTTTGTTGAGTTGAAGAGTGATCAGAAAACCTTTATTTTGGAGCCTAGTGCAAAAACGCACACTGAGTATCTGCTCCCTGCCAGGGACTGTGTTAGGCAAGAGGGATGGTCCTTGAAAGAGACACAGGTATTGTCCTTGGGGGTTTCCACTGGTGACCTTGCCTGAAAAAAGGAGAAGGGCAAGTGCAGAGCCCTTCAGCACAGGCCTTGCATACTGGAGGCTCAGAAGCCAGACATGCTGCCATGTGGGTTTTCTTTGACCTCAGTGTTTTGTTTTTTATTTTTTAATGTTATTATTATTGTTATTTGAGACGGAGTTTTGCTCTTGTTGTCCAGGCTGGAGTGCAGTGGCATGATCTTGGCTCGCTGCAACCTCCGCCTCCTGGGTTTAAGCGATTCTCCTGCCTCAGCCTCCTGAGTAGCTGGGATTACAGGTGTGCACCACCATGCCTGGCTTTTTGTATATGTTTTTTTTTTAGTAAAGACCGGGTTTTGCCATGTTAGCCAAGCTGGTCTCAAACTCCTGACCTCAGGTGATCCATCCACCCCCCTTGACCTCCCAAAGTGCTGGGATTACAGGTGTGAGCCACCACAACTGGCCCTATTATTATTATTATTATTATTATTTTTTTTTTTGAGATGGAGTTTTGCTCTTGTTACCCAGGCTGGAGTGCAATGGCGTGATCTCGGCTCACCGCAACCTCCGCCTCCTGGGTTCAGGCAATTCTCCTGCCTCAGCCTCCTGAGTCGCTGGGATTACAGGCACGTGCCACCATGCCCAGCTAATTTTTTGTAGTTTTAGTAGAGACGGGGTTTCACCATGTTGACCAGGCTGGTCTCAAAGTCCTGGCCTCAAGTGATCTGCCCCCCTTGACTTCTCAAAGTGCTGGGATTACAGGTGTGAGCCACTGTGCTCAGCCTCCTTAGTGTTTTAAAATATCAGTTTTTTAAAATATCAGTTTGGGGCAAGGCGCAGTGGCTCACACCTGTAATCCCAACATTTTGGGAGGCTGAGGCAAGTAGATCACTCCTGGACAGGAGTTCAAGACAAGCCTGGCCAACATGGTAAAACCTCATCTCTACTAAAAATGCCAAAATACAAAAATTAGCTGGGCATGGAGGCACTGGCCTGTAATCTCAGCTACTCGGGAGGCTGAGGCAGGAGAATCACATGAACCCTGGAGGCAGAGGTTGCAATGAGCCAAGATAGTGCCATTGCACTCCAGCCTGGGCGACAAAAGAGAGACTCGGTCTCAAAAAAAAAAAAATCAGTTTGGGCCAGGCTTGGTGGCTCATGCCTGTAATCTCAATGCTTTGGGAGGCCACGGCAGGAGGATCACTTGAGGCCAAGAGTTCGAGACTGACCTGGTGAACATAGTGAGACCGCCCCCCCCATCTCTATTAGAAAAGAAAAATGTGGTGGGAAGTGGTGGCTCACACCTGTAATCCCAGCACTTTGGAAGGCTGAAGTGGGAGGATCATGAGGTCAGGAGTTCGAGACCAGCCTGACCAACATGGTGAAACCCCCGTCTCTACTAAAAATACAAAAATTAGCTGGGTGCAGTGGTGTGCTCCCGTAATCCCAGCTACTCAGAAGGCTGAGACAGCAGCATTGCTTGAACCCGGGAGGCGGACGTTGCAGTGAGGTGAGATGGTGCCATTGCACTCCCGCCTGGGCAACAGAGCAAGACTCTGTCTCAAAAAGAAAAAAAAAAAAGAAAAGAAAAGAAAAGCGTTTGAATCATGTTAGTAGTTAACTTTGGTGAATCCAATTTCATGTAAAATCCACCTTTCTGCCTTTTATTTATTTATTTTTTTGGGATGGGGTCTCACTCTGTCATCCAGGCTGGAGTATAGGTCTGCAATCATGGCTCACCATGGCCTCAACCTCACGAGACTGGGACCTTTCCAAGTAGTTGGGACTGCAGGTGTATGACACCATGCATGGCTAATCATTTTATTTCACTTTATTTTTAAGACAGAGTCTCACTCCACTGCCCACACTGGAGTACAGTGGCATGATCGCGGTTACCGCAGCCTCAACCTCCTGGGCTCAGGTGATTCTCCCACCTCAGTCGCCTGGGTTACTGGGCCTACAGGTGTGTGCCAACACACCTGGCTACTTTTTGGTACTTTTTTGTAAAGATGGAGTTTTGCTGTGTTGCCCAGGCTGGTCTCAAACTCCTGGGCTCAAGAGATCCTCCCATCTTGGCCTCCCAAAGTGCTGGGATTATAGGCATGAGCCACTGAGCCAGGCCTACCTTTTATTTTAAAGTTTGAAAGATCTGGCAATGGCTGGCCTACATCCCACCAGGGTGACAATTGGCCACAGCACCAGAGTGGCCCCCACTTTGCAAACAGTCTTCTCTTTGCCAAAATGCCAACCCTGCCCCTTTGTCTGCCCGTGCCCTTTGAGCATTTGAGTTTCATCTGAAGTGCTCATACAATACCCATTTACTACCTCAAAGAAGATTCACCTGCCCCTCTGCCCTCAGCCCCGTCTACAGTGTTAGCCGCACAGCAGGCATCATCAATACATATTTGTTGAATGAATAGATAAGATGCTTATGGGCCGGGCAAGTGGCTTAAGCCTGTAATCCCAGCACTTTGGGAGGCCGAGGTGGGCAGATCCTGAGGTCAAGAGTTTGAGACCAGCCTGGCAAACATAGTGAAACCCTGTCTCTACTAAAAATACAAATAAAAATTAGCTGGGTGTGGTGGTGGGCACCTGTAATCCCAGCTACTCGGGAGGCTGAGACAGGAGAATCGCTTGAACCCAGGAGGCAGAGGTTGCAGTGAGTTGAGATCGCTCCAGCCTGGGCGATAGTACAAGACACGAGACTCTGTCTTAAAAAAAAAAAAAAAAAAGATGCTTACGAAGTGAAGTGTCTCCAGAGACCCTAGTCTAAGGGGACACTGTAAAATGGTGACTGGGCCTTGGTGTGATGTCAAGATCAGAGAAAGCCACATGGAAGGCCCAGAAGTGGCAGAAATCTGCTGCTGTGGGTAGAGGCACCTGGCTGGGAAGAGGGACCGTCTGTAACAAAGAGGGGAGTGGGAGATTCAAAGACCAGTATAGCCAGGTGTGGTGGTTCTCACCAGAGTAAGACCTTGTCTCAAACAAACAAACAAAAAATGGGTTAATAATCATTAACAAGGGATCTGCTGGTGCCTTTATTACAGGCCAGATGGCAGGGCATCCCTGGGCTCTCCCCAGAGAGACTTGTGTTACAGTTCTCCAGAGAAACAACCGTGTGTGTGTGTGTGTGTGTGTGTGTGTGTGTGTGTGTGTGTACATGTGACAGAGAGCAGGAGAGAGTGATTGATTTTGAGGAATTGGCTCATGTAATTATAGGGACTGGCAAGTCCAAATTCCACAGGGCAGGCTGGAGACCTAGGGAGAATTCGATGTTGCAGCTTAAGTTAAAAGGCAGTCTAGCCAGGAGTGGTGGCTCACACCTGTAATCCCAGCACTTTGGGAGGCCAAGGCAGGCAGATTGCTTGGAGCCAGGAATTTGAGACCAACCTGGGCAACATGGTGAAACCCTGTCTCTATGAAAATACAAAACAAAAATTATCCAGGCATGGTGGCACATGCCTATAGTCCCAGCTACTCAGGAGGCTGAGGTGGGAGGATTGTGAACCCAGGAAGTTGAGGCTGCAGTGAGCTGTGATTGAACCACTGTACTCCAGCCTGGGTGACAAAGCGAGACCCTGTCTCACTAAAAAAGGCAGTCTAGAGGCAGAATTCCCTCTATGTCTTTTTCCATTAAGGCCTTCAACTAATTGGATGAGACCCACCCACATTATGGAAGGTTGTGCTATTATAAAATAATAAATGGCCATGGCCAGGCATAGTGGCTTATGCCTGTAATCCCAGCATTTTGGGAGATTGAGGTGGGAAGATCGCTTGAGCCCAGGAGTTTGAGTCCAGCCTGGGCAACATGGTGAGACTCCATTTCTATAAATTTTTTTAAAAATTAGCCAAGTATGGTGGTGCTCACCAGTAGTCCAAGCTACTCAGGAGGCTGAAATGGTAGGATCACTTGAGCCCAGGAATTCAAGGTTACAGCAAGCTGTGATCATGCCATTTCACTCCAGCCTGGACAACAAGGCAAGACGCTATCTCAAAAACAAACAAACAAAAAGAAATGTAAGTTTCATCTCTCTCTCCAGTTCCTAACACAGAGTTCCTAAATCCCTTGAAATTTCCTGGGTGATGGAAGTATCTTTTATTCTAATGATGCAAGTCTTCATGGACTCCTGAATAGCCTCAGGATGGGATCTGGTTGCCAGAGGAACCAACCATGTGATTAGAGAGTTGGAACTTTCAGCCCCACCCTCTGAGCTCTGGGGAGGAAGAGACAGGCTGAAAATTGAATATATCACCAGTGGCCAATGATGTAGTCAATTATGCTAAATTAATAAAGGCTCCATGAAACCCCAGAAGGACAGGGTTTGGAGAGCTTCCAGATAGTGGAACCTAAGGAGGTTCCTGGAGGGTAGGGTGTCCAGAGGCGGTCTAGAAGCTCTGCACCCTGCCCCTCACACCCTGCCCTGTGCACCTCTTCCATCTGGCCGTTCATCTGTATCCTTTGTAATGTTCTTTATAATGAATGAATAGACATAAGTGGTTTCCTGAGTTCTGGGAACTCTCTAGCAAATTAAACCTGAGGAAGGAGTCAGGGGAACTTGGTTTTATTTTATTTTATGTATTTATTTATTTATTTGAGACAGAGTCTTGCTCTGTCGCCTAGGCTGGAGTGCAATGATGCAATCTCGGCTCACTGCAGCCTCCTTCAAGCGATTCTCCTGCCTCAGTCTCCCAAGTAGCTGAGATTACAGGTGTGTGCCACCACGCCTAGCTAATTTTTTTTTGTATTTTTAGCAAAGACAGGGTTTTGATCTCTTGGCCTGGCTGGTCTTGAACTCCTGACCTCAGGTGATCCACCTGCCTCAGCCTCCCATAGTGCTGGGATTACAGGTGTGAGCCACCATGCCTGGCAGGAACTTGGTGTTATATCTGGTTGGTCAGAGTGTAAGCAACTGGCCAGATGCGGTGCCTTAGGCCTGTAATCTCAGTACTTCAGGGAAGTTAAGGCAGGTGGATCACCTGAGGCCAGAAGTTTGAGACCAACCTGGCCAACATGGCAAAATCCTGTCTCTACTAAAATACAAAAAATTAGCCGGGCATGGTGGCGACTGCCTGTAATCCCACCTACTCAGGATGCTGAGGCAGGAGAATTGCTTGAACCCGGGAGATGGAGGCTGCAGTGAACCAAGGTCATGCCATTGCACTCCATCCTGGATAACAAGAGCAAAACTCTGTCTCAAAAAAAAAGAAAAAAAAAAGTAAGCAACAACCTACCGCATGCAATTGGCATCTGAAGTGGAGCAGGTGTGTTGGGCTGAGCCCTCAACCCATGGGATCTGACATTATCTCCTGGTAAATAATATCAGATTGGAATTGAATGATAGCACCCAGTTGGTGTCCACTGGAGAATTGCTTGGATGGTTTGTGGGGAGGAATCCCCACACAGTTTGGTAACCAGAAGTGAAGTGTGGTATTGAGTGTGAGACTAGAGAGAAAATAACTGGGTTTTCTCCTTCAGAGAAGGAAATCACCCTCAGGGAAGGTAGACTTAGAGTAAAGTCTACTGATTTAAATGTAAATTTTTTCTTAAAAAATACCTTCATAATGATGTCTAAACTGATATTTGATCAACTGTCTAGGTGCCATGACCTAACCAACTTGACAAATAAAAGTAACCGTCAAGAGACTCTACTGCTACACAGGGCACTGGGCTCCTCCCACTTGCCTCCCACAGCTCCAGCCAGACCCGAGACTCACCAGAGATTCCACCCCGAGTCCCCTTCCCAGGCTGGTTTCTGCTACCTAGACCCACAACCACCCACTCCTCAAGAACTGAATCAGTGCAGTCCCAGATTGGGCCATTCACAGATGGGCATCTCCCAGCTGCAGGTTTTTTTTGTTTGTTTGTTTTTGAGACGGAGTCTCGCCTTGTCACCCAGGCTGGAGTGCAATGGCACAATCTCGGCTCACTGCAACCTCCGCCTCCCAGGTTTAAGCGATTCTCCTGCTCAGCATCCCAAGTAGCTGGGACTACAGATGTTTGCCACCATGTCCAGTTAATTTTTTTTTTTAAGAGATGGGCTTTCTCCATGTTGGTCAGGCTGGTCTGGAACTCCTGACCTCAGTTGATCCGCCATCCTCGGCCTCCCACAGTGCTGGGATTACAGGTGTGAGCCACCACGCCCAGCCCCAGCTGCAGTTTTAACAGGGTTCTGTCCCAAGTCGGTTGAAGGCTTGATTGAGGCCTAAAAGATATAAGCAGACCCTTCACTTGTCCCAAGGTTAAGGCCAATGACTGTAGTTTCCTGAGGCCCCATCATGTCAGCCCCAGCTAAGGGCTTTGCCCACCCTGAGTTTTTCCAACTGCCCCTAATGTGAGGTCTGTTCACCCCTCACATCTTTCTCCCTCCTCCCGAGGGCTTGCCCCCTCCCTAGGCCCCTAACTACATGGGCTTCATGACCTGGCTTTGGTAGCTCCAGAGCTGCCTTCAGCCTGGAGGGAGTCCACTGCCTCCAAGTGCCAGAAGGATGGAATTATTGTCTTAACCAAGCAAGTTCATGCTTGGCTACTGGTCTACTGTCCTGCATGGCACCCTTGGGTCTCTGGAGGTACTTTTCTTTCTCTCTCTTTTTTTTTTTTTTTTTGAGGCAGAGTCTTG
>NW_016107417.1:2114009-2122750 GCF_001604975.1 Cebus imitator | reverse complement strand
CCCAGGCTGGAGTGCAATGGCGCGATCTCGGCTCACCGCAACCTCCGCCTCCTGGGTTCAGGCAATTCTCCTGCCTCAGCCTCCTGAGTAGCTGGGATTACAGGCACACGCCACTGTGCCCAGCTAATTTTTTGTATTTTTAGTAGAGATGGGGTTTCACCATGTTGACCAGGATGGTCTCGATCTCTTGACCTTGTGATCCAACCACCTCGGCCTCCCAAAGTGCTGGGATTACAGGCTTGAGCCACCGCGCCCGGCCTACTTTTTGTATTTTAGTAGAGATGGGGTTTCACCAGTTGGCCAGGATGGTCTTAATCTCCTGACCTCATGATCCGCCTGCCTCGGCCTCCCAAAGTGCTGGCATTACAGGCATGAGTCACCGCGCCTGGCCTCTGGAGGTACTTTTCTTGGGAAGCAGGACAAGCAGAGTGTGGGCTCTGAAGACGGAATTCTGACTCTGCTGTGTGGTCTTAAGTAAGGTACTTTTTTTAAAAAATAATTTTTTTAAAACAATTGAAGTTATATGCATAACTTAAAATTAACCATTTTAAAGTGTGCACTGCCGTGGCATTTAGTATATTCACAGTGTTGTACAACTGCTACCTTTATCATGTATCAGAACATTTCCATCACCCCAAAGAAAAAACCCCATACCTCCAGCTGCCTATTTGGAGAAAAAAAACAAAAAGAAAAAAAAGAAAACCCCATGCCCATTAATAGTTCCTCCCCAGCTCCCCTTCCCCACTCCCTATCAACATTAATCCGCTTCCTGTCTCTGTGGATTTGCCCATTCTGAATATTTCAGATACATGAAATCATACAATATATGATCTTTTATGTCTGGCTTCTTTCACTTAGCATAGGAATTGCTTGGTCATATGGTAGCTGTACGTTTAATTTTTTGAAGAGCTGCCAGACTGTTTCTCATGGCAGATGTACCATTTTATACTCTAACCGGCAATGTATAGGGGTACTAATGTGTCCACATTCTTGCTAAAACTTAGTTTTTTTCATTAAAAAATTACTATAACTGGGGCTGGGCATGGTAACGCATGTCTGTAATTCCAGCACTTTGGGAGGTCAAAGCAGGCGGACCACTTGAGGTCAGCAGTTCAAGACAAGCCTGGCCAACATGGCGAAACCCCGTCTCTACTAAAAATACAAAATTAGCTGGGTGTGGTGGCGCATGCCTGTAATCCCAGCTACTTGAGATGCTGAGGCAGGGGAATTGGTAGAACCTGGGAGGCGGAGGTTGCAGTGAGCCAAGATTGCGCCACTGCACTCCAGTCTGGACAACAAGAGTGAAACTCTATCTCAAAACAAACAAACAAACAACAAAATTTAGCTGGCATAATGGCATGGGCCTGTAGTCCCAGCAACTTGGGAGGCTGGGGTGGGGGATCGCTTGAACCTGAGATGCAGAAGTTGCAGTGAGCAGAGATTGTGCCACTGCGCCCCAGACTGGGCAACAGAATGAGACTGTCTCAAAAAGAAAAAATTTTCCTGAAGTTCCAATTTATCTTTTTTTTTTTTTTCTGTTGCTCATGGCTTTGGTGTCATATTTGAGAATTCATTGCCAAATCCAAAGTAATGAAGATTTACACCTGCATTTTCTTCTAAGAGTCTTGTAGTTTTAGGTCCTATACTATAGGTCATTTGTTTGTTTTGAGTTAGTTTCATATGGTGTAGATTAGGGGTCCAGATTTGTTAGACTGTCTTTCCCCATTGAATGGTCTTAGAATTTTTGTCAAAAATTGATTAGCCAAAGATGGGTTTGTTTCTGGTGCCTCATTTCTATTCCATTGGACTACATGTCCATCCTTATGTCAGCACCAGACTGTTTTGATTACCGCAGCTTCAAAGTAAGTTTTGACATTGAGAAGTGTGAGTCTTCATCCAGCTTTGTTTTCTTTTTCAATATTATTTTCGTTATTTAGGGTTACTTGCAATTCCATATGAATTTGAGGATAGATTTTTCTTTTCTTTTTAAGTGACAGGATCTCACTATATTGCCCCAGGCTGGTGTCAAGCTTGTGAGCTCAAGCTATTCTTCCACTTCAGCTTCCTGAGTAGCTGAGACTACAGGCATGCACCACTGTGCTTGGCTGGAAGTTTGATAGAGATTGCACTGAATCTGTATATCACTTTGGGTAGTATTGCCATCTTAACAAGGTACATCTTCTGATCCATGAAAATAGACTATCTTTTCATTTCTTTAGGTCTTTAATTTATTTCAGCACAGCCTGGGCAACACATTGAGATACCAGCTCTACAAAAAAAAAAGTTTTTTTTTAAATAGCTGGGCATGGTAGTTTCAGCTACCCAGGAGGCTGAGGAGGGAGGATTGCCTGAGCCCAGGAGGTCAAGGCTGCAGTGAGCCATGATTGGGCCAATGCACTCCAAGCTGGATGACAGAGTGAAACCCCATCTCAAAAAAATCTTTTTTTTTCTGAGTCTCACACTGTTGCCCGGGCTAGAGTGCAATGGCAGGATCTCGGCTCACTGCAACCTCCACCTCCCAGGTTCAAGCAATTATCTCGCCTTAGCCTCCTGAGTAGCTGGGATTACAGGTGCCTGCTACCACGCCGGGCTAATGTTTTGTATTTTAAGTAGAGACAGGGTTTCACTATGTTGGCCAGGGTGGTCTCGAACTCCTGACCTTGTGATCCGCCCACCTCAGCCTCCCAAAGTGCTGGAATTACAGGCGTGAGCCACTGTGCCTAGCCAAAAAAAAACTTCTAATTTCAGTAATGTTTTGTAATTTTCTTTTTCTTCTCCTTTTTTTTTTTTTGAGATGGAATCTCACTCTGTTGCCCAGGCTGGAGTGCAGTGGCATGATCTCAGCTCACTGCAACCTCTGCCTCCTGGGTTCAAGTGATTCTCATGCCTCAGCCTCCCAAGTAGCTGGGATTATAGGCATGTGCCAACATGCCCAGCTAATTTTTTAGTATTTTAGTAGAGGGTTTTACCACATTGACCATGCTGGTCTTGAACTGTTGAGCTTAGGTGATCCACCTGCCTCAGGCTCTTAAAGTGCCAGGATTACAGGCGTGAGCCACTCAGCACAGCCAATGTTTTGTAATTTTCAGTGGACAAGTTTTTTACTTCCTGGGTTAATTGTTCCTAGGTATTTTATTCTTTTGTATCCTATCATAAATGGAGTTGTTTTCTTAATTTCCTTTTCAGGTTGTTAACATTGTTAGTGTATAGAAATATAATTGAATTTTTTTTTTTTTTTTTTTGAGATGAAGTTTCGCTCTCTTGCCCAGGCTGGTGTGAAGTGGTGTGATCTCAGCTTACTGCAGCCTCCGCCCCCACCCAGGTTAAGCGGTTCTCCTGCCTCAGCCTCCTGAGTACCTGGGATTACAGGTGCATGCCACCATGCCCGGCTACTTTTTTATTTTCAGTAGAGATAGGGTTTTGCCATGTTGGCCAGGCTGATCTCGAACTCCTGACCTCGGGTGATCCACCTACCTCAGCCTCCCAAAGTGCTGTGATTACAGGCGTGAGTCATCGCATCCAGCCTTTTTTTTGTTTTTGTTTTGAGACAGAATCTCACTCTGTTGCCCAGGCTGGAGTGCAGTGGTACAATCTTGGCTCACTGCAACCTCCGCCTCTTGGGTTCAAGCGATTCTCCTCCCTCAACCTCCTGAGTAGTTGGGACTACAGGCATGCACCACCATGCCCAGTTAATTTTTGTATTTTTAGTAGAGATGGGGTTTCACCATGTTGGCCAAGCTGATCTTGAATTTCTGACCTCAAGTGATCCACCTGCCTCAGCTTCCCAAAGTGCTAGGAATACAGGCACAAGCCACTGAGCCCAGCTGTTGTGTGTTAATCTTGAATCTTGCAACTTTGCTGACTTTATTAGCTCTAAAAGTGTGTGTGTGTGTGTGTGTGTGTATGTGTGTGTGTGTGTGTATATGCACATATTATTTAGGATTTTCTATATATGTATATATTATGTCATCTGTGACCATGAATAGTTTTACCTCTTTTTCAATTTGGTTGACGTTTGTTTCTTTTGCTTGCCATTTTTTTCTCGCCTCCATGTGGAAGCTCATTTCTTGCCAAATTGCTCTAGCTAGAACTTCTAGTACAATGTCAAATAGATGAAACGGTGAAACCAGGCATCCTTGTCTTGTTCCTGATCTTAGGGGGAAGGCTTTAGGTCTTTCACTATTAAGTATGATGTTATTAGGCCGGGCACAGTGGCGCACACCTGTAATCCCAGCACTTTGAGAGGCCAAAGCAGGTGGATCACCTGAGGTCAGGAGTTCACAACCAGCCTGACTAACATGGTGAAACCCGGTCTCTACTAAATAAAAAAATTAGCTGGGTGTGGTGGCACATGCCTGGAATCCGAGCTACCTGGAAGGCTGAGACAGGAGAATCACTTGTACCTGGAAAGTGGAGGTTGTGGTGAGCCGAGATCACACCATGCACTCCAGCAACAAAGAGCAAAACTCCATCTCAAAAAAAAAAAAAAAATGATGTTACTTGTGGATTTTTCATAAATGCCGTTTATCAGGTTGAGGAAGTTTCCATCCATTCCTTGTTTATTCAGCGTTTTTATCATGAACATGTGTTGGACTTTGTCATATGCTTTTTATCTTGAAATCATGTTCCACCTTGTCACCTGCTTTTTGTTCATAAATTGAGGTAATCATGTGATGTTTTCTCCTTCATTCTATTAATGTGGTGTATTATACTGATTGATTTTTTTCTTTTTTTGAGACAGTCTTGCTCTGTTTCCCAGGCCGGAGTGTGGTAGCACAATCTTGGCTCACTGCAATCTCTGCTTCCCGAGTTAAGCAATTCTTGTGCCTTAGCCTCCTGAGTAGCTGGGATTACAAGCATGTGTCACCATGCCTGGCTAATTTTTATATTTTTTGTAGAGACAGAGTTTCACCATGTTTCCCAGGTTGGTCTCAAAATCCTGACCTCAAGTGATTTGCCCATCTTGGTATCCCAAAGTGCTGGGATTACAGGCATGAGCCACCACACCCAGCCTTTTTTATTTTTGAGATGGAGTTTTGCTCTGTCACCCAGGCTGGAGTGAGTGGTGCCATCTCGGCTTACTACAACCTCCACCTCCTAGGTTCAAGCAATTCTCCTGCCTCAGCCTCCCAAGTAGGTAGGATTATAGGTGTGTGCCACCACACCCAGCTAATTTTTTTTTATTGTATTTTTAATAGAGACGGGTTTCACCATGTTGGCCAGGCTGCTCTCGAACTCCTTACCTCAAGTGACCCACCTGCATCAGCCTCCCAAAGTGCTGGGATTACAGATGTGAGTTACCAAGCCCGGCCACATTGATTGATTTTTGTATGTTAAACAATCTTGCATTTCTGGAATAATTCCTACTTCATCATGGTGTATAATTCTGTTAATATGTTGCTGGGTTCAGTTTGCTAGAATTTTGTTGAGGATTTTTGCATCTATATTCATATGAGATACAGTCTGTAGTTTTCTTGGGATGTCTATATATAACTGTGGTCTCAGGTCACGTAGAATGAGTTGTAAAGTGTTTCTCTTCTATGTTTTGGAAGAGTTTGAGAAGGATTGTTGTAAATTTCTTTTTTCTTTTTACTTCCCACACTACACTGATGTAGGATTGATGTTAATTCTTTTGTTTTGTTTTGTTTTGTTTTGTTTTGTTTGAGACAGAGTCTCAGAGTTTCTGTCACCCAGGCTGGAGTACAGTGACATGATCTTGGCTCACTGCAACTTCTGCCTCCCGGGTTCAAGCAATTCTCCTATTTCAGCCTCCTGAGTAGCTGGGATTACAGGTGTCCACCACTACACTCAGTTAATTTTTGTATTTTTACTAGAGACGGGCTTTCACCATGTTGGCCCGTCTAGTCTCAAACTCCTGACTTCAGGTGATCCGCCCACCTCAGCCTCCCAAAGTGCTGGGATTACAGGCATGAGCCACAGCGCCCAGCCAAGTTTAAATTTTTTTTTTTTTGTAGAGATTAGGTCTTTCATTGTTACCCAGGCTGGTCTTGACCTCCTGGGCTAAAGCAGTTCTGCCCTCCTTGGCCTCCGAAAGTGCTGGGGTTACAGGCCTGAGCCACTGCATGCAGTCAAATCTTTTTTTGTTTTTTGAGATGGAGTTTTGCTTTTGTTGCCAGGCTGGAGTGTAATGGTGTGATCTCTCCTCACTGCAACCCCCGCCTCTTGGGTTCAAGTGAGTTTCCTGCCTCAGCCTCCTGAGTAGCTGGGATTACAGGCATGTGCCACCAAACCTGGCTAATTCTGCATTTTTAATAGAGACAGGGTTTAGGCTGGTCTCGAACTCCCAACCTCAGGTGATCAACCCACCTCATCCTCCCAAAGCGTTGGGATTACAGGCATGACTACCCCACCCAGCCCCAGTCGTCATTTTTAAAATCCATTCTTGGGCCAGGCACAGTGTTTTATACCTGTAATCCCACCACTTTGGGAGGCTGAGGCAGGAGGATTGCTTGAGTTTTAGGAGTTGGAGAGCAACTTAGTGAGATCCTGTCTCTAAAAACAAACAAACAAAATTTTTAATCCATTCTGACAATCTCACCTTTTAATTAGAGAGTTCAGTCATTTCCACTTAAAGTAATTACTGAGGATGGGCACGGCAGCTCATATCTGTAATCCCAGCACTTTGGGAGGCCGAGGTGGGCAGATCACTTAAAGCCAAGAGTTTGAGATCAGCCTGACCAACATGGTGAAACCCTGTCTCTACTAAAGATACAAAAATTAGCCTGGTGTGGTGGCGCACACCTGTAGTCTCAGTTACTCAGCTTCTCTGAGCTGGAGGCTGAGGCAGGGGAATTGCTTGAACCCGGAAGGCAGAGGTTGCAGTGAGCCAAGATTGCACCATTGTACTCCAGCCTGGGCGACAGAGTGAGACTGTTTCAAAAAAAAAAAAAAAAAAAAGTAATTACTGATAAGGGAAGACTTACTTATGCCATTTTGCTATTTGTTTTCTACATTTATTGTATCTTTTCATTCTTCATTTCCTCCATTAATGCCTTCCTTTTTTATTTTTTTATTTTTTATTTTTTATTTTTGAGATGGAGTTTCGCTCTTGTTGCCCAGGCTGGAGTGCAATGGCGCGATCTCGGCTCACCGCAACCTCCGCCTCCTGGGTTCAGGCAATTCTCCTGCCTCAGCCTCCTGAGTAGCTGGGATTACAGGCATGTGCCAACATTCCCAGCTGATTTTTTGTATTTTTAGTAGAGACGGGGTTTCACCATGTTGACCAGGATGGTCTCGATCTCTTGACCTCGTGATCCACCCTCCTCGGCCTCCCAAAGTACTGGGATTACAGGCTTGAGCCACCGCGCCCGGCCCTATTGCCTTCCTTTTTTAAAAGATAGGGTCTCGTTCTGTTGCCCAGACTGAAGTGCAGTGGCGCAATCACAACTCGCTGCAACCTTGAACTCCTGGCCTCAAATGATTCTTCTGCCTCAGCCTTCCAAGTAGCTAAGACTACAGGCACGTACCACCATGTGCCTTGCTATTTTATTTTATTTTATTTTAGTAGAGATGGAGTCTTGCTTGCTGTGCTTCCCCAGCTGGTCTTGAACTTCTAGCCTCAAGGGATCCTCCCGCCTTGGCTTCCCAAAGTGCTGGGATTACAGGCGTGAGCCACCAGGCCTGGACTTCTTGAGTCTTTTCTGAGCATGCATCTTGCCCTGCATATACATGGCTTTCTAAATTCCTTGATATTTATGGGAGCTTTTCAGTTCCCAAAAGAATCTCTCCCCAGCTTTTCCTTACAGCCTTTCAGCTTGTCTGTTGTTCATGTAAATGGCAATCTTTGCTCTAGACAGCAGTGGGTTGTTAATTTGCCTTTCAGTATTTTGGAGAACTGTCTTCTAAGTAGAAGCTTTTGCATTCTGAGAGATTTCTGACTTAGGCAAAACAAAAGCAAGTGTCTGGCATCAATGCTTTAGGTAGCCCTCAGACAGCCCTCAGAACTGATAGATACAATCTTTTTAAAACAGAGTCTCCTTTGGTGCATTGAAAAAAGGCTAGGGTCTCACATTGGGAATGCTGTCTTCACACCATCACCAATCCAGAAGGGAAATGGGGCAAGACCAGGTAAAATACTGCAAAGCGCTCATTATTTTTAAGTTGCCGCTTTCTTGATTCAGCATTTGCTGGGTTGTCGTAAATCTTTATTTTCCAGAGTTCCCACAAAGGTGTTTCCAACAGTTGTTGCTCATTTTTTCAGTATTTTTTTCTTTTTTTTTAATCTGGTTTTTTCTTTTTCGTTTAAAAAAAATTTTTTTTGTTAGTATTTTTTTTTAAGGGCACAGGCCCTTGAAGCTGTCTGTTTTACTACCTTTGCTTACATTCTATTAATATTAAGCCCTATGCAACCTCAGTTTATTCATCTGTAAAATGGGATATGCCCAGAGCTTCTGCTTCACAAACTATTTGGGGCTGCAATGAAAAGGGAGTCCAGGCCGGGCACAGTGGCTCACAGCTGTCATTGCAACACTATGGGAGGCCAAGGCGGGCAGATCACTGGGGGTCAGGAGTTCAAGACCAGCCTGGCCAACATGGTGAAACCCCGTCTCTAGTAAAAATACAAAAAAATTTAGCTGGGCATCATGGCACATGTCTGTAATCCCAGTTACTGAGGAGGCTGAGGTAGGAGAATAGCTTGAACCCAGGAAGTGGAGGTTGCAGTGAACCAAGATCAAACCACTGCACTCAAGCCTGGCAATAGAGCGAGCCTCCATCTCAAA
>NW_016107417.1:2096449-2113045 GCF_001604975.1 Cebus imitator | reverse complement strand
TTTTTATTTTTTGAGATGGGGTCTTGCTCCGTCACCAAGGCTAGAGTGCGGTGGCATGATCTGAGCTTACTGCAGCCTCCATCTCTGGGGTTCCAGTGATTCTCCTGCCTCAGCCTCCAGGGTAGCGGAGATTACAGGTGCTCGCCACCACACCTGGCTAATTTTTGTATCTTTTTTTAGTAGAGACGGAGTTTCACCATTTTGGCCAGTCTGGCCTTAAATTCCTGACCTCAAGTGATCCGCCTGCCTTAGCTTCTCAAAGTGCTGGGGTTACAGGTGTGAGCCACCGTGCCTAGCCTCATGTAGTAGAATTCTAACTACCTGCTTCCTCTTCCATGAAACAGTCAGCAACTTGAGGGTAAGGATGTGTCTGTTCACTGAGCCCAGCCCAGTACCCTGTGCAGTGCAAGTATTTGCTGATGGAAACTGGCTGCTTCTGAGGGAATCTGGGCCTGTTGGCAGAGCTGTGACAGGATGGGGAGGCAGAAGCTGGGGACTAGGTATCAGGCAAGGGCAGGCAAGTGTAGTCAAGCAGCCCAAGAATTTGTTTCCAGCATCAAAGCCCCTACACCCTGAGCTGATAAGAAAGTCTCGCTGGGTCTACTGGGAAGGAGGATGGGAAGATGGAATCCCAGGTTGTGACATCATAAGGACACCCAAGGGGCGAGTATCCTCTTTTTGGGCCCTATCCTCCACTACCCAGCCTGACCCTGGTCTTGCTGTGGGTGACAGGTGGCCCCAGTGAGTTACCTGGGACTGTCTGGCCTGTGAGGTGGGCAGGTGGGTATCTGCCTTCCTGGTCCCAGGTGGATCTGGCAGGTCTAGGGAACTTTTTTTTTGTGAGACAGAGTTTCGTTTCCTGTTGCTCAGGCCGGAGTGCAATGGTGTGATCTTGGCTCACCACAAACTCTGCCTCCCGGATTCAAGGGATTCTTCTACCTCAGCCTCCCAAGTAGCTGGGATTACAGGCATGCGCCCCCACACCCCGCTAATTTTGTATATTTAGTAGAGATGGGGTTTCTCCATGTTGGTCAGGCTGGTCTCAAACTCCTGACCTCAGGTGATCCACCTACCTTGGCCTCTCAATGTTCTAGGATTATGGGCATGAGCCACTACACCCAGCCTCTAGGGAACTTTTAGGTACAACGGACAACACCTGTACTCTCCTCTGAAGGTGGAGAAAGAGAAGGGGATCCAGCAAGTGTTGGGGTCCTGCCTCAACAATTCCAGTCAAAGAGCACAGCTAGGCCTCCTGGTCTTGCAAGAGACTCCTAGGACTCCAATAGCCATTTCCCTAATATCATCAGAGCTGGTACTCTAGCTCCAGCCTCACTCCAGGACTCCAGCTCGGGCAGGTTCCAGCTGCCCCTGCTCATAAAGAAAAGGGTCTGGATTTGAACCCAGGACTCTGGGTCAGCATGCATGCACTTAACCACAAGGTTAGCTGGCCTCCATAGAGGCAGTCTCCCTCTTGTCTCCTGTATCCGTCCTCCTCTCTAAGCCACTGTCTATGCCCCGTCGCCTCCCCGCTGGACTGTGGGGATCAACTCCTCTGTGGCTTCTCTGTTTCTGCCCCTCCTCCACCTCAGACTAGCAAGCTCATATTCATCCCCCAGGACCCAGCTGGGGAAATACCTCCTCTGGAATGCCTGCCCTGACTTCTCAGGTGGAATCAGCAGTTCCCTCAGCATGCTTCTGCAGGACCCTCATAAGCCATTATCACAAGTTACATTTGGTTTCCCATGGCCTTGGGAGTGGGGACTGTGCCTTTTTTGTTTCAGGGTCTCCAGACCAGGCAGGGCCTACTCTGGGGCAGCTATCTGTGAACAGTGCTGAAAGGAATGAATCCTTACTTGGGGTCTGCCCTGTGGCTTATTTCAGCAACCAAGGTCATATCTTGCCTATCTTCCTCTTTGATGCCAAAAGAGCCCCTGGCTTCTGAGCAGGTACCCTGTGCTGAGCACCTGATATCTAATAGGTGCTCAGTGAATGTTCACAAAGGCAGGTGGGCAGAAAACCCTTGCTTTTCTCTGTTATGGGCAGGGTAGCCCCGTGTGTGGTGAAGCAGGCCTTTCCACCCTCTGACTTTAGAATTGGTGGGGTCGCCAAAGCCCTGCCCAGGCCGACTGCCTCACTAAGGCTAGATTTCTGAGGAGGAACAAAGTAGCCTGGGCTACTTTGCTGGGCAGGTACCTCCCTCGCCCAGTTCTCCTCTCCCCTGCAGTTAAGACCTTGCCCGGCAGGGGGAGCCAGCGAGGCCCGTGAGCAGCTAGGGTTGGGCTGGCCAGAAGCAAGACGAGTCCTCCCTCCCTCGAAGGCTGTCCCTCCCCAAAGAGCGAACCCACTTTCCACTGGGGAGGCAGAGGATGCCGGTGAGATCCCAGGGGCTCATGGCAGTGAGGGGGAGAGCAACAGTTGTCCATCCAACCAAGTGTTCTGCCCAGGAGCTCCAGGTTCCTTGCAGGTCAACACCCCCCAGCTATCATGTGATCCAGAGGACCCAGCACAGAGATATCCACCAATCCCTGCCTTCCTGGGGCCTCAGTCATCCCACCTGTCAATGGGGTACAGTCTTTCTGAACCCACCCAAGTCATTGAGGCCAATAGAGCCAATAGCACTACAGAAATAAAAACTTGGTGAACACATCATACAAATAAATGGGGTTGTTATTAGACCCAGGAGCAGGGTCCACAGAAGGAGAACAGCAAAAAGGGGAGTAAGAGCCCAGGGCTCCTGCCCCGAACCCCTTGAGGAAAAGAAAAACAGGTGTTGGGCAGGAAGAACAGCACCTACAGGGAGGAGGGAGATGGGGCTGAGTCCCCAGCTCTACCATGGACCAGTCCCTTCCCCCAGGACTCAGTTTCCTCCCCTGTATAATGGGGGAAGCACAATCCTTGTCCAGCTCCTTCCAAGGGCCTCAATTAGGCTTCAGTGAGAGAGTGGGTATGGAAGAGCTTTGCAAACTGTAAAGTGCAGTGCACACATGCAGGCTAGCTGTGATTTTGGGGCCCAGGCTCACCTGGGCTCTGGAGAGTGGGGACAGTAAGTGTTGGCAATGAAAACACTGCTTGAGGCTGAGCCTAGCACTTTGAGCACCCTCAGGTCCTCAACACCTGTTCCTCCTCCCACATCCCCGCAAAGTCCCTGGCACCTTTTACCCTGGGTTCCTGAAGCCTGGGAGGATGAGGAGCTCCTGCCCTGGACTGGCCCCACCTCCCACTCTGAACCCTCAGGTCGTCTCTGCTCCTGGTGATGATGAACATAGGCAGAGCTGGTGGTGGGGAGCAGCTGTGCCCTGCTCCCACTTGTCCCTGGTTATTACCCTTTCCACGAGGTCTTGTGCAAGTCACCTCCATTCCTGGGTGAGGGTTAGAAGGACCCAGGGTGAATTCTTCCCCACAGCACTCCAAGGGATGGCGAGCAGCTCCTGGCCCCTGCTGGCAGCCCCAGGCCCAGGGTCCCCCGCCCAGCAGAAGACTGAGCCGAGCTTGCCATTCGCCCTGGGCTGGATCTCATCTCCGGAAGATGTCGACAAGAGGCTGCCAAAGAGCCTGGAGAGACTGCTTCAGAGCAGCGCCTTGAAGAGGAAGGAGAGGGAGGCTCCACAGGAAAGTCCCAGGGCCAGGAAGAAGGTCATGAGGGCGCCAGCCACCTCCCGCTCATGTGGCAGCACCTGCCTGGAACACCGGGAACAGGAGCTCTTAGAAAACACTGGGCCCAAACCTGAACCCAGCTCCACCACCCTCTGCCCATTGTCTGGGCCTCTGACACAGCCCTTGTGTCACCATAACTAGCCCCATCTTTGTGGGCCTCAGTTTCCTGGTATGTAAATGAAGCTGCTGGACAAGGACATCTCTCAGGGCCTGTGAGTCCAACATGATGGGATTCCAGATTCCACAGCCTGCCCTTTCCACAGTGCCCCCACCCTGTCAGTTTCATTCTCTCTGGATTCTCCACTGCATTGCCCCTTGAGGAAATAGCCCATGAACCTTGTTTTTGGTCAAACCTTAGCTCTCAGCCAGGTGCGGAGGTTCACGCCTGTAATCTCAGCAATTTGGGAGGCCAAGGCAGGCGGATCATGAGGTCAGGAGATCAAGACCATCCTGGCCAACACCGTGAGACTCCGTCTCTAGTAAAAATACAAAAATTAGCCAGGTGTGGCAGTGCATGCCTGTAGTCCCAGCTACTCAGGAGGCTGAGGCAGAATTGCTTGAGCCTGGGAGGCAGAGGTTGCAGTGAGCGGAGATCGCTCCCACTGCACTCCAGCCTGGGCCACAGAACAAGACTCTGTCTCAAAAAAAAAAAACCAACAACCACATAATACCTTAGTTCTCCTCAAACTGAGAATTTTAGAGCCTGATGGACCCTGAGGGATAACAGTTCAGCCCATTATTTTACAGATGGGGAAACTGAGGCCCATCAAGGAGACCCCAGAACTGGTGCCTGGGCTACTTTGCTGGGCAGGTACCTCCCTCACCCAATTCTCCTCTCCCCTGCAGTTAAGACCTTGCCCGGCAGGGGGAGCCAGTGAGGCCCGTGAACAGCTAGGGTTGGGCTGGCCAGAAGCAGGACGAGTCCTCCCCTCCCTCGCAGGCTGTCCCTCCCCAAAGAGCGAACCCACTTCCCCACTCTCAGCCCCCACAATACGCCATTTCCCCCAGACCTGGGCGCCAGGCACATGGTGAGGGACACCAGGTAGCCATTAGAAATGGCAAAGAGCAGCATGAAGGTGATGAAGTAGGCATCCTGTGGGAAGAGGATGGGCAGCCGGGACCGCTGGGGCACGTGGCACAGCATGAAGAGGGGCACGAACAAGAAGCGCAGGCAGACCAGCAGGGGCAGCAGCCGGCTGTCCTCGTCTGGCTGTGGCAGAGGCTGGGGTCAGTGTGGTCCCTGGAGCCAGGTCTCTGCTCCAGGCAATCTCAGAACACCCATAGGGTACCTTGTTTTCAAGTTGGAGTCTCACTCTGTCACTCAGGCTAAAGTGCAGTGGCCCTGATCTCAGCTCACTGCAACCTCCACTTCCCCGGTTCAAGCAATCCTCTTGCATCAGCCTCCTGAGTAGCTGGGACTATAGGTGCCTGCCACCACCATGCCCAGATAATTTTTGTATTTTTAGTAGAGATGGGGTTTCACCATGTTAGCCAGGCTAGTCTTGAACTCCTAACCTCAAGTGATCCACCCACCTCAGCCTCCTAAAGTTCTGGGATTATAGGCATGAGCCACCGCACCCAGCCCCCCTTATTTTTTTCATTAAAAATGTGTGTGTATGGGTGTGTATGTACAGACAAGGTCTCACTGTGTTGCCTAGGCTAGTTTTGAACTCCTGAGCTCAAGCGATCCTCTTGCCTTGGCCTCCCAAAGTGTTAGGATTTTGTTTTGTTGTTGTTGTTGTTGTTTTTTGAGATGGAGTCTTGCTCTGTTACCCAGGCTGGAGTGCAGCGGCTCAATCTTGGCTCACTGCGGCCCCCACCTTCTGGGTTCAAGCAATTCTTCTGCCTCAGCCTCCCAAGTAGCCAGGATTACAGGCGTGTGCCACTATGCCTGGGTGATTTTTATATTTTTAGTAGAGACAGGGTTTCACCATGTGGGCCAGGCTGGTCTCGAACTCCTGACCTTGTGATCTACCTGCCTCGGCCTCCCAAAGTGCTGGGATTATAGGCGTGAGCCACCACACCTGGCCCACCCATAGGATAGACCCATCCGTCACCCTCTGACCTCTTCTGACCTGCCCTGTGAGCCAGTGAGAGCAGACTCAGCGTTGGGGCCTGGGCTGAGGCCGCCCAGCAATCAGGGACTGGCCAGGGGCTCACCTCTGCTTCTCCCAGGCTCTAGCTTCTGCTCTCCACAACACCTACACTTTACACACTTAGTTCCTCAGCGCTCCCCTGGGGGTTCCACAGACCCCTCTGGGAGCAGATGGGGTTTCTGAGTGGGATTGGAAGCAGTAGATCAGCTCCTGTCCTGACTTGGATCAGAGCAGTTCCTCTTTCATCTGCTTTATTTATTGTCTTTTTGGAAGATTTCATTTAAAGATACAGCACCATGGCTAAAACCAACCCCAAAACTAAGACTCTTGCCCAGTCCCTCACCTGGTGCAGGAAGCTCCAAGTAACATTCTCGAGCAGTGAAGGCTGGATGCTGGGGACACAGAGGTCAGCTGG
The DNA here is from genome assembly GCF_001604975.1 of Cebus imitator. Lineage (NCBI taxonomy): Eukaryota > Metazoa > Chordata > Mammalia > Primates > Cebidae > Cebus > Cebus imitator. The sequence continues at coordinate 2,106,880 of NW_016107417.1, read as the reverse complement.
ACATGACTTTTGCTTTCAAGGAGCTCACAGTGCAAGCCCTGGCCTGCACACCTTCAGGGCCCAGGGGCTCCCTGGCGCTTGGCCAGTGGTTCTATTGCCAGGCCACTTGGACTACCAGAAAATCCCCTCCATGCTCTTTCAAGCCCTCAGATCCCAAACTGCTTCCTGAAACATCGGATCACCCAGCCCCGGTGTGCTTACCCATAGGAAGTAAGACGTCAGGCTCCGTCCCAGGCAGTCCATGATGTTGAAGAGGAGGAAGCAGCAGATGGGGTTGAAGAACTGACCTGGGAGGGAGAAGGCTGCAGCTCACAGTGGTCCCCAACTCCCCTCACCCCTCCTCTCCCCTTTGTGCCCCCTGCCCTGCCGTATTCTGCATCCCGACACTCACTCCACTTCCCGGGACTGGTGGAGCTGGTCACCATGGCTGTGATGGCGGGGAAGACAGACAGGGTGACTGTGAAGACCAACACAAGGCACAGCGCCGTCAGCCAGATCTGGGAGCCAGAGGCAGGGGTGTGAGCAAGCAGGGCAGTCCCAGGGCCCCACCCTCTGGCCAAAGCCCCATCTGGGAGCAGGGCACTTGGGGCCTGGCCCAGCTGTGTCCCTGACCCACTATGACCCTATGACCTTGGGGGAGACAATGTGAGACCCATTCTTCCCCAGGGATGGTGGTTGGGGGCTATATCCAAGCCAAACCTTCTGGAAGACAATGAAAACTGAAGGTTTTCCTGGCTCCTGGGCCTCATCTGGCTCCGGTTCCGGCTCCTTCTCCAGGTCAAGATCCAGGGTCAGAGCAACCCTCTGGGGACTATTGGGAATCCCATTCTTCTCATCTGGGGCAAGAGGGGAGGGTAAAGGGTCATCCTGTGACCCAGGTTTCTCAACTTCTAGGTCTATCAGAGAGATTCCCAGCAGTTAAAACAAGTGATCCTCGGCCAGGCACAGTGGCTCACACCTGTAATCCCAACACTTTGGTAGGCCGAGGCGGGCAGATTGCTTGAGCTCAGGAGTTCGAGACCAGCCTGGGCAACATGGTGAATGCCCATCTCTACAAAAATACAGAAATTAGCCGGGCATGGTGACCTGCACCTATAGTCCGAGCTACTTGGGAGGCTGAGACAGGAGGATCACTTGAGCCCAGGAAATTGAGGCTGTAGTGAGCTATGAATGCACCACTGTACTGCAGCCCAAGTGACAGACTGAGATCCTGCCTCAAAACCAAAACAAAATAAAACAAAAAACCAGTGATCTTGCTCCAGCCCAGGCTGCAGGCGAAGGGAATTCACGATGGAAAGGCATAGCTACCAGGAAGCGCATGTGTGGGTCAGGCATGAGCAAAGCACCTTAGATGGATTATCTCACGACCACTGCTTTACAAATAACACTTGGAGGTTCAGTGGGGTGTGGTGGCTAAGTGGTTTGTCTCAGACCACACAGCTGAGATGTTGTGAAGCCATGATTCAAATTCAGAGGTCTTTGGATCCAAAATTTGCAGGTATGGAAGCTCTATTGCCACCTCATTTTATAGAGGTGGAAACAGGCCTGAAGAACAGCAGGGATGACTTTAACCTTACCAACTGCCCATCATGATCTTCCTGTTTGCACAAGGCTACTAGGGGTGGGCTCTGGCTGCAGAGGGAAGCACTTCCCAGGGGAGGTGGCTCTAGCTTCCCCTGCATCTCCCACTTCCCCAGGAGGGTCACAGGGCTTACCAGAATGGAGGAGCTCAGCTTTGGTCTCCAGCTCCTGAGCCTGGGCCTGGGATGGTTTCTTGGCTAGGTAGTAGCGGGCAAACTTCTGCAGAGGACAGGAAAGTGTTGGGCCTGCCTGGCTTGGCTGAGGTGTCTGGATCCCTCCCCACACCATTGGCCTAGAGGCTGGGGTCCCTCAGTGTCTCCTCTGGCGGTCAGGGCTGAGGCCAGCTCTCCGCCTCCCCTGGCCTTTCTCAGGGCCTCAGACTCAGGACTCTGTCGGAGATGCTTTGAGGTGGGGCCTCGAGCCCAACAGCAGGCTCACCAGGTGAGGCAGGCTCAGGTAACACACAATGGACATGAGGATGCCCACACAGGGCGTGATGAAGTACCCCAAGGCGGAGGTCTGGGCGTCCACGCCACCTGCAGAGAAACGTCAGCTACAGAAGAGAGGCACCTGGTCCCGCCAGCTCCCACAGGGCTTCCAACTCCTGTCCCATCTCCCATTGTGCACTTTTCAGACCTACTCCCAGCCTCTTCCACTCCTCCCTTCACTGACAGACTTGGGAATCTTGTACAGGGCCCCGGAGCAGCCCCACACTTCTCTCGCTTTCCTCTATGCGTCATTTTTGTTGAGCACATACTATGTGCCAGGAGCCTTCTCTTATTGTGTGCTCACTGCAATCTAAGCAGGGAGCTATAACAATCACATAGGTGGGGAAACTAGCAGAGAGGTGACAAGCCTTGTCTGATGCCCCCAGTTGATGAGCACTGAAGCTGATTCAAACCCAAGTCTACCTGAATCCCAAACCCATCCCCTCATCCTTCAACTTCAACCTGCTGTCACATGCCAGTGTTGGCCCCAGGAATCCTGCCCCTGGCCCTGGGTTAACCCGGTCCTCACTTGGTTATTACTCTTCCTCCACGTCCAGGGCCCATGGGCCCCACTCCCTAGCTCCAGACCCAATCCCCATTTCCATATCACCCCCTCACCTCCGTCTTCACCCAGAACCCAGGTTCTTGCTCTCACATGCCCTCTCTGCTCCCCAAACCTCAGAGGCCACCCCAGCCCTCCAGCCACTCAGTTGCACTCACTGGCCATGGACAGGAGCATGGCAAGGGCAGCAAAGATCCCAGCCAGGCCCTGGCCGCTGAGGAAGAGGGTGCTGTAGGTGGAAGGCATGGTGCCCAGCTGCCCGAAGAGGCTGCCCTGCAGGACTGCACTGAAGGCTGCGGAGGGACAGGGATGGGGGCTGCTGCTCAACTGGGCAGGCCTCAGCGGCTCCCTGGAGGAGGTGTCCGCTGGATGCACAGGGGACTCTGGATAAGGTTGGGCAGGTGTGAGCTTCCCTAGGGACTCTGGCCACTTGGGGCAACACCTGCCATTCAGTCCTCTTCTGAGGTGCAACCATTGGTCTGTGGAGCTGTCGACCAGGAGGCCTGCTCCTAGGGCACTGTGAGGCCTGGACAAGTGACTCTTCCCCTCCCTCTGGGCCTCAGTTTCTTCACCAGGGATATAAGCGACTATGAGGCTGTCTTCCCTTCTCAGATATGCTGGGCCCTTTCAGGGATGAGGAGGCCAGGCTGAAGCCCTGCATGGGCTGGCTGGGGAGGGGGCAGAGATGCTCACAGTTGATGAAGCAGACGGAGGCCATGGTGATGGAGAAGAAGGGTCCGGGGCTCATGTCCACCTTGACCAATGCTGCCGTCAGGGCAAAGAGCAGCAGTATGGCCAGCAGGCTGCCCAGAATGCGCACCGTCTCTGGGATGCTGCTCAGAGGGGGCAGAGTGGATCAGCATGGCCCAGGCCAGAGGAGGTTGGGGAAAGAGGTTCAGCAATGGAGCTGGGCAGTAGGGCTGGCGGGGGATAGAGGTGGGAGTCGGGGGTGGGGAGGCCTTCCTGGGCCCAAATGAAGCTGCCTTGGCAGGGGGCACAGGAGCCAGGACAGGCCTCTCACCACTGGTACAGGAAGGAGTTGAGAAGAGTGAAGAGCAGCAGGGGCAGCTGGGACAGCAGCGTCACCCAGTTGTTGAAGTTGAAGGCATCCTCAGATCCCGTGTGGTTGGTGCTCAGGGTCCTGGCTGTGCTGTTGCTGTGTCCTGCCAGTCTTGCCTGGAAGTACTTCCAGGTGGAGAGGTGATGGAGGGTCAGCACCTCTCAGCGTTCCCCCCGCTGCCTTTCCCCTCACTTGTGATGGCTTCCTAATGTCTGCTGGGGCTTGTCTGCCAAGTTCCTGTTCTGTCCCCAGCACCCGGCACACAGTCAGAGCTCCCTTCATGAATGTGTGCTGAGTTGAATGGCTGAAGTCTGGGACAGACCCCAAGCATTAGGAGACCCCAGCACGAGCCTCAATCCAGCCTTGGACGGCCACTCCTCATCAGTGCCCTGGTTCCAGCCCCCACCTCTACTCCTGCAGCAGCTGCTAAATTCATTCATTCCATGGGTATTTACTGAGCACCTACCGTCAGCCGGGCTCTGGCCTAGGTGCTGACCAACTGCATTCTCTCTAGAGCACATAGCCTGCCATTCCTCTGCTTAACCTCAACACCCTGCTCCATGCCTCCCTATTGCCTGCAGGGCAAAGCCCCAAATGGAACAGCCCTTCAGAATCAGATCCCAGTCTCCCTTTGTGCCTCATCTTCTGCTCCAACCTGCTAAGCTCCAGGCAGTCCTGGCTCTGGATCTCTCTCTAAACAGGCTGGCTCTCTCTTGCCTGTCTGCCTTGGCATGGCTGTCACCTCTGCCTCAAATGCCCTCCAGGCCACACCCCTCCTTATGCACTCTGCCTGCCCTACTCCCAATTTACAAATCTCTTCCACAAAGCAGAAGGAACTTTCTCCCTCCCCTGGGGACCCGCTGCAAGCCTGGGATGGCAGCATCATGTTACGTTATTAATAGCTCTTTGGCCCCCTCTTGCTCTCAAGACCAGGGGCTGATTCATCTCCGGGTTTCCAGGGCCCAGCACAGAGCCAGGTACCCAAGAGGCATTTGTAAAGTTGTTGCAGTGAATACAGATGAATAACCCGGTCCCAAAGACAATGCAAATCCCACCTTCCTGCCTTTCCTGAAGAGCCTCCCTGCTGTTTCCTCCTGTGTCCCCAGTGCCTGCTCCACAGTAGGTGCACAAGTTTGTTGAATGAATGAATGAATGTTATTCATGGTATTTCAAAGAAAATCAAAGGTTCAATAACCGACTTTTGGGGTGACTGACTCAGGAATAACAACACATAGAGAAGGTAAGTGGGCAGCACCTTGGCTCGTGCCAGACCCCGTGGGCTGGTGGCCTTGCTTCTCTGCGATGCGGGCATTCCTGAATTTCTGCTTTCCTAGCCATGGGGGAAGCATTCCCCTCTCTGAAGCTCTGAGCTTCAGCCCACAGATGAGCACAACGAGGGGTCACAGGCGCGCGGTGGAGAAGCCCCGGGTAAGCCTTATCCCAAAGGGCGGGCGGGAGAGAGGGGTGCTGGCTGTGGCCACGGGCTGCCACTCCGCCGCGAGTCTCACCGGGATGGCGGTAATGAAGAAGTTCCAGGGAAGAAGGGTGCCCAGACCCAGGATAAAGAAGCTGATCCCGACCAGGTGGTAGCTGTGGGGATCGGTTGGGAAGGTCACCCCGAGGACGCACCCGCCTCCGCGGGCCCTCCCGCCTCCCAGGCTGCCCCCTCCGGAGCGTACTACAACCCCCATCACCCCGGCTCCGGCGGCCAAGGCAGTCGGCTGATGGGAATTGTAGTTCGAGCCGGTCTTCTCTGAGCCTCGGAGCGCTTCCAGGGATGGGGTCTGCAACGCCCCTGGCCACTCGGGTTCCAGTCCGTACCCACCTGGGCCCACTCACCTGTCCCGCGGTGCGTCTCCTCTTGCCATGGCCGCCGGTGCAGGTGCGCCTGGGTGAAAGGGGCGGGGAAGCCGCACCTGCACCTGCGCAGGGGCCGAGGGCCGCAGGACCCGGGGGGCGGGTCTCCGCGAATCTGGGTGCGGGGCGGCGGGAGCGGCGCAGGTAGCCCCGGGCGGATTTCGGTGAGTCTGGCGCGCCGCAGGCTAGGACCTGGGCTCCGCCCCCGGGGCGGGGACAGAGGGTCGCGCCACCCCCTCTCCATCCCCCACCCGCCGCAGAGACTCAGGACTCCGGCTCGGGCCCCGCCCCACCTCCCAGCCTCCGATGCTGCTCGCTCCCGGCACAGCCCCTCCCCGCAGCCCCTGTCCACTCCGCGGGCTCGGGTCCCGGATCCCTGCTGCGGAGGGGAAGGCGGGGGGAGGGGCGGGGGGTAACCTCACTCCCACCCCCTGCCGAGAGCTCTTTGGGGGCAGCCCTGGCGCGGGACTCTTCCCGCTTCGCCAGCTCCGAGATGATGCCAGAGCCGCTCCTGCGACCCCTAACGTGGGAGCCCACCCGGGCGCCCCCTAACTAGGGAGCCGCTGCGGAGCCCCTCTCAGAGCGTAACCCGAGACCGGCCCGGGCCGGGGAACCAGAGCAGCCGACATTCGCCCGCAGTCCTGGCGGGCTTCGCCGAGCTGGGTCTCCGGGAGTGCCTGGAAAAAACAGCATTACTTTCGGCGGTCCCACGCCACAACACATTAAACATAGTAAGATGCACCCACTCCCCAGTCTTTTTTTCTGTTAAAAAAAAAAACTTTGAAAAGACTAGAAATCATTAATTTGCTCCTACTCTTATGATCTTCGAATAGGTGTGGGCTTTCTACAATCCCCTGGCGTATCCAGGACGCTGGAGAAGTGAGAGGCCCTAAATCACAAACTATTTTCTGGCTCTGTCGCCCAGGTGCAAATGCAGTGGCCCCATCTCCACCTCCGCCTCTCAGGCAGGTTCAAGCGGTGCAGGTGCCTTAGCCTCCCGAGTAGCTGGGACTAGACACGCGCCACTACGCCCAGCTAACTTTTGTATTTTTAGTAGAGACGAGGTTTCATCACCTCTACTAAAGAGATGGCCAGGCTAGTCTGGAACTCGTCTTCTGGCCAGACTGGTCTTGAACTTGTGACCTCAGGTGATGGCACTCCTCAGCCTCCCAAAGTGTTGGGATTACAGGTGTGAGCCACTGCTTTCAACCACAAACTATTTTCTTAAGCAATGACATTTTATAGCTATTCCCAGGTTGCTTGTGTTTTTCCACCAGCCAGCTGTGAGTCTGTAGGGGCAAAGACTGTGATTGTCTGGTCCACTGGTTTACTGGCAGCCTCTAGCGCCATTGAGTGATAAATGGATTGTAGTAAAATGCAGGTGATTTTAGGGAGAACAAGGACAGCATTAAATTAGGCTAAAAGAGAAAGTTACTCTTTCCATTTTCTTTCAAGCTTCTGAATATGCCAAGGGTGTTAACAGGTTGCTAACATTTCTTAATCTGCCCCCCTATTCCTATCCCTCGGTTAGCCTCAGGCAACTGCTGACAATTCTATCAAAAGTTATTAACTTGTATTTTCCTTATATTATTTTTATGGCAACTTTATTTTCAGGGTTACTCAGACTAGTTTCCTATTTATGATCATGATAGCAACTTTTCTTTGAAAAATCAATTTATTTATGGAAAATGAGTCATTTAAAGAAAATCAAGTGAGGCAGCTGGGGCAGCCCCCTGTGGCACAGGTTGTGAAGGAAGGACTTGAAGAATGGAGGTTGGGGAGCACTGTATTTGTTGAGACAGTGAAGGGAGAGGATGAAGGCATTTCAGGGAGAGAACAGCCTGTCCCAAGACAAGGGACAAGAGAGTGCTGACACATTCTGGGACATACAAATAGATTCCATTGGCTGGCACTGGTGGGAGGAGGGGACAGAGTCTCTACAGCAGCCAGGCTGGTTATGGCAAGCCTGAGGGCTGAGTAAGGAGTTCAGATTTTATTTCAAAGGACAGGGAGTCAGCTGGAGTGAATTTCATCATCCTTGTAATAAATATTTTTTACTATCCTGCAATGCAATTCATATAGAGCAAAACCTACTTATACACAAAAACATTTGATGTCAATATAATATCCTGATTGCTCTGCAGAGGAGTCATAAAGGAAATTATTTAGTAATAACACAATATGTATGAATGTGTTCATATTCATGGTACATGAAGCTGTCAGATGCTTGCCCTCTTTATAAAACTGCAGTGAACCCACGGCTGCAAACTCATGTGCGATACAAGCATGCAGTGAAACTGGCCACTCAAGAGACCCACTAGTTTGCCAGGATTTTCTTTTTTTCTTTTTTTTTGAGACAGAGTTTTGCTCTTGTTGCCCAGGCTGGAGTGCAATGGCGCAATCTGGGCTCACCTCAACCTTCGCCTCCTGGGTTCAAGTGATTCTCCTGCCTCAGCCTCCCGAGTAGCTGGGATTACAGGCATGCACCACCACGCCTGGCTAATTTTGTATTTTTAGGAGAGACGGGGGTTTCTCCATGTTGGTCAAGCTGTTCTCGAACTCCTGACCTCAGGTGATCCGCCTGCCTCAGCCTCTCAAAGTGCTGGGATTACGGGCATGAGCCACCTTACCCGGCCTCTTTTCTTTTTTGAAAAAACTTTTTTCATCATTTATGTTTTAAATTTTATTTTTATTTATTTATTTTATTGATGCATAATAGATGTACATATTTTCGGGGTGTACGTGATAATTGAATATATTCATATAATGTGTAAAGATCAAATTAGGGCAATTGGGATGTCCATCACCTTAAATAGTTGTCTTTTCTTTATGCTAGGATGTGATTTTCTGAAATGTGACCAAGTCTTGGTAAAGTTCCAAAGAAGTGAAAGTGCATCTGTCCCTCGACACAGACAGTAGTTGTGTTACCTAAGAATGCTGTGTATATTCAAGCCTTGCAAATAATACATTTGGTCTAAATGTAAAAAGGATTTAGAGTCTAGGCTCAGAAAAATTATCAACATGGTTTTTAAAAATAAATAGATTTTATTTTTAGCAGTTTTAGATTTACAGAATACTTGCACAAATAGTAGAGTTCCATATACCCACCCTTTCAACCTGCCACCCAGATTCCCCTGTTATGAACATCTTGCATTGATATGGTGCATTTGTTACAATTAATGCACCAATATTGATACATTATTATTAACAACTGTAAAGTCCACAGGCTACAATCAAGATTCACTCTTGGCATTGTACATACTATGGGTTTTGACCAATGCATAATGTCACATACCCATCATACAGAATAATTTCACCTCCCTAAAAGTCCCTTAGGCTTTACCTATTCATTGTCCCTCCCCTCCATCTCCTGAACCACTGATGATTTTATTGTCTCTATAGTTTGGCCTTTCCCAAAATGTCATAAAATTGGAATCATACAGTATGTAGCCATTCTAACTGGCTTTTTTTTTTTTTTTTTTTTTTGAGACAGTGTCTCACTCTGTTGCCCAGGCTGGAGTGCAGTGGCATGATCTTGGCTCACTGCAACCTCCGCCTCCCAGGTTCAAGCAATTGTCCGGCCTTAGACCCCCGAGTAACTGGTATTACAGGTGTGAGCTCCCACACCCAGCTAATTTTGTATTTTTAGTAGAAACGGGGTTTCACCATGTTGGCCAGGCTGGTCTCCAACTCCTGACCCCAAGTGATCCACCGGTCTCAACCTCCCAAAGTGCTGAGATTACAGGCATGAACCACTGCACCCAGCCTGGCTTCTTTCACTTATATGTGTGTTTAAGGTTCCTCCATGTCTTTTCATGGCATGATAACTCATTAAAAAAAAATTTTTTTTTTAATGTTTTAAATTTTTTGAGATGGAGTTTCACTCTTGTCGCCTAGACTGGAGTGCAATGGCATGATCTTGGCTCACTGCAACCTCCACCTCCCAGGTTCAAGTGATTCTCCTGCCTCAGCCTCCCAAGTAGCTGGGATTACAGGTGCTTGCCACCATGCCCAGCTAATTTTTGTATTTTTAGCAGAGACAGCGTTTTGCCATGTTGGCCAGGCTGGTCTCGAACTCCTGGCCTCAAGTAAGCCTCCTGCCTTGACTCCCAAAGTGCTGGGATTACAGGCAGGAGCCGCTGTGCACAGCCAACTCATTTATTTTTATTGCTAAATAATACTCCATTGTATGAATTGCCATAGTTTGTTTATCCATTTACCTATTTCAGGACATCTTGGCTGCTTCCATGTTTTGGTGATCACAAATAAAGATTCTATACACAATTGTGTGTAGGTTTTTGTGTGGACATAAGTTTTCAATTTATTTGGGTTAAATGCCCAGGAGCACCATTGCTAGATCATATGGTAAGACTGTTTAGTTTGTCAAGTAACTGCCAAACTGTCTTCCAAAGTTCCTCTCCCATTTTTTGTCTCCACCAACAATGAAACAATTCCTGGTGCTTCACATTTTTGTGGGCACCAGTGTTGTGTTTTCGAGTTTAGCCATTCTAATAAGTATGCAGTGATATCTTGTTTTATGTATGTATGTATGTTTTATTTATTTATTTGTTTTTGAGACAGAGTCCTCTTTCGTCAGGCACCAGGCTGGAGTGCAGTGGTGTGATCTTGGCTCACTGCAACCTCTGCCTCCTGGCTTCAAGCAATTCTCCTGCCTCAGCCTTCTGAGTAGCTGGGACTATAGGCTCACACCACCACACCCAGCTAATTTCTGTATTTTAGTAGAGATGGGGTTTCACTATGTTGGCCAAGACGGCATCGATCTCCTGACCTCGTGATCCACACCTGCCTTGGCCTCCCAAAGTTCTGGGATTACAGGTGTGAGCTACCACGCCTGGCCATGTTTTTTTTTTTTTTTTTTTTTT
>NW_016107417.1:2093582-2095239 GCF_001604975.1 Cebus imitator | reverse complement strand
GGGATTACAGGCACGTGCCACCATGCCCAGCTAATGTTTTGTATTTTTAGTAGAGACGGGGTTTCACCATGTTGACCAGGATGGTCTCGATCTCTTGACCTCATGATCCACCCACCTCGGCTTCCCAAAGTGCTGGGATTACAGGCTTGAGCCACCGCGCCCGGCCACACTGTCTTGATTACTGTAGCTATATTAATTTTTTTTTTGAGACAGTCTCGCTCAATCTCCCAGGCTGGAGTCCAGTGCTGCAGTCTCAGCTCACTACAACCTCTGCCTCCCAGGGTCAAGCGATTTTCCTGCCTCAGACTCCTGAGTAGCTGGGACTACAGGTGTGTACCACCACACCCAACTAATTTTTGTATTCTTAGTAGAGATAGGGTTTACCGTATGGGTCAGGCTGGTCTTAAACTCCTGACCTTCCTCCTCTGTCTCCCAAAGTGCTGGGATAACAGCAGTGAGCCACTGTGCCTGGCCACTATATTAAGTATTTAAGTTGGGTAGTGTGAGTTCTCTGACATTGTTCTTTTTCTACATTGTGTTGGCTATTCTGAGTCTTTTGACACTTCATCTAAGCTCTAGAATCAGTTTGTCAATATCCACAAAATAATTTCGTGGGATTTTGACTAGAATCACACTAAATCTATAGATCAAGTTGGGAAGAGAGATTTCTTAACAATATGAAGCTTTCCTATCCATGAACATGGACTATCTCTCCATTTTATTTTATTTTATTTTATTTTATTTTATTTTATTTATTTTGAGACAGGGTCTCACTCTGCTGCCCAGGCTGGAGTGCAATGGTGCGGTGACAGCTGACTGCAGCCTCACCCTCCTGGGCTCAGGCGATCCTCCCATCTCAGCCTCCTGAGTAGCTGGAACCATAGGCATGTGCCACCACACCCAGCTAAGTTTTTAATTTTTTGTAGAGCTGAAGTCTCACTATGTTGCCCAGGCTGGTCCCAAACTCTTGGACTCAAGTGATGCCCCCACCTTGGCCTCCCAAAGTGCTGGAATCATAGGCGTGAGCCACCAGTCCCAGACTTCTCCATTTATTTCATTCTTCTTTGATATCTTTCATGAGAGTCCTGTAGTTTTCCTCATATAGATCTTGCATATTTTGTTATATTTATTACACCTAAGTATTTCCATTTCTGAGATGCTAATGGAAGTTAGCATCTCACCAGGGTTGAAATGAAAGAGAAAATACTGAGGGCAGCCAGAGAGAAAGGTCAGGTTACCCATAAAGGGAAGCCCATCAGACTCACAGCAGATCTCTCAGTAGAAACCCTACAAGCCAGAAGAGAGTGGGGGCCAATATTCAACATCCTTAAAGAAAAAAACTTTCAACCCAGAGTTTTGTATTTAGCCAAACTAAGCTTCATAAGCGAAGGAAAAATAAAATCTTTTGTGAACAAGCAAGCACTCAAAGATTTCATCACCACCAGGCCTGGTTTACAAGAGCTTCTGAAAGAACCACTACAAATAGAAAGGAACAACCAGTATCAGCCTTTCTAAAAAATACCAAAAAATAAAGAACATCAACATAATTAAGAAATTGCATCAACTAATGGGCAAAACAGCCAGCTAACATTAAATGACAGTATCAAACACACATATATTGTTATTAATTCTAAATTTAAATCGACTAAATCCCCCA
>NW_016107417.1:2087772-2092492 GCF_001604975.1 Cebus imitator | reverse complement strand
AAAAAAAAAAAAAAAGGAAGTTATAATGTGCTTTAAATTTGCTTATTCATTGCTATATATGAGAAAATGATTGGCTTTTGAAATTAACCTGTATCCTCCAGCCTTGCTATAATTACTTATTAGTTCCAGAAGCTTTTTTGATTCTTTCAAGTTTCCTACATAGAAAATTATGTGATTTGCAAACAAAGACAGCTTTATTTCTTCTTTCTCCATCTGTATGCCTTTTATTTCCTTTTCTTAACTTATTGTGTTGGCTAGAACTTCCAGTAGGTTGTTGAAAAGCAGTGGTGAGGGGACATTTCTGGGTTGTCCCTGATCTTAGTGGGAAAGCTTCAAGTTTGTCACTATCAAGTACATTGTTAGCTGTAGTTTTTTTGTAGATGCTTTTTATCAAATTGCTTTTTAATCCACAAAAATGTCAATTTCCCTTGGTTCAATCTACTAACAAAGTGGGAAAACATTCATTGATTTGTAGTATTTTCTAATTTTTTTAATAAGAAAGCTGAGAAGGCAATTTTTTTTAAAATAAGAAAGCTGTTTTCTGAAGATCCTTGATGGCCAAGTGTGGTCAATGAACAATGCAGTGACTTGCTGAGTCGCCTGCTGCTAACTTTTTCTTAGGTGAGCCACAAAATCTCATTAGCTCCCAACTCATGTGAGGACAGACTTGTGGTTGGGAAATCTCATGGGAGCCCTTTAAAAAAAATGATTAGAATTGAGCAAATATATTGAATCTATAAAAGCCCATGAATCCATAATGATAATTTTAAAAGAAATAAAAAACAGGCCAGGCACAGTGGCTCATTCCTGTAATCCCGGCACTTTGAGAGGCTAAGGTAGGCATAACACTTGAGGCCACGAGTTCGAGACCAGCCTGGCCAAGATGGTGAAACCTCATCTTTGCTAAAAATACAAAAATTAGCCGGGTGTGATGGCACACATCTGTGGTCCCAGCTACTCAGGAGGCTGAGGCAGGAGAATCGCTTGAGCCAGGGAAGTGGAGGTTGCAGTGAGCTGAGATTGCACCATTGCACTCCAGCCTGGGTAACAGAGTTAGACTCTGTCTCAAAAAAATAGTAAAAAGAAATAAAAACAAACAAGCAAAAACAAGACAAAATAAAAAACCAACCCTCTTTGCCACTGCTGGAAGTGGTTGGCTGCACCACACCAACTCTTATCTCTGAACATTGGTAATTTAAGAAAGTATTCAGCATGTATGGGAAGTAATTAGGGTTGAAATAATCATGATACTTGGTCTTTATATGTATTTTATATGTAATTATGTGTTATTATATTTTTTCATATAGACGGGAAAATGTTGCAAAATATCAACAATTGCCACCTAGGTTGTGGGTTTATGAGTGTTCATTGTGCTATTCTATCTTTCTGTAAGTTTGAAGCTCTTTATGAAAAAAAGTTTACGAAGTAAGAATTTCTCTTACTTTTCCTATTTAACCATTTGTCAGAAAGATATTTTCACATTTTCCCCAGTATTTTAGTTGCACTGTACCAGGAGCAGTTTCTCTGAATCATATTACCTGATTCCTTAAACTTGTTTTTATGTACTGTCTGCATAGTTGTTCATTGTATAGCTAAACCAAAATGTTTTAAAGTAGTCCACTATTGGCTGGGCATGGTGGCTCATGCCTGTAATCCCAATACTTTGGGAGGCCGAGATGGGAGGATCTCTTGAGACCAGGAGTTCGAGACCAGCCTGGTCAACATAGTGAGACCTCATCTCTTAAAAAAAAAAAAAAAAAAAAAAACCCCATATGGAATATTTAGTTAAAATTATAAAAAAAAAAAAAAAAAAAAAAAAAAAAAAAAAAAAAAAAAAAAAAAAAAAAAAAAAAAAAAAAAAAAAAAAAAAAAAAAGAAAGAAAGCATAAAGTAAACAAGAAGCCAAAACAAACAAAAAAATAGATTATTTCCATTCCTCTGTTATTATAAATAATGGTGCAATAACCTTTGGGAATTTGTCTGTAGGTGAAATTCCTAGAAGTGGAAATGCTTTTGAGGATACGTACACCTGTATTTTTTTTTTTACACCTATAATTTTAATAGATGCTGCTAAATGGCTCTCTACAGAGATTGCAGCAGTTCACAGTTCCACCAGCTATACATGTTGCTGCCTGCTATCCAGCTAGCAGGATGCTGTTACATGTTTTGTTCTTAACTGCACTGTAGGTGGAAAATTGTATCAGTATAGTTTTAATTGGCATTTAACTTTTTGTTGTGGTTTAGCAACTTTTAATAGTTAAATCATATGAAGTTGTCAGTTTCATAAGTCAGAAGTCAATACTGGCAACTTTATATGGTTCAAGCTAAATCTATTTAAAAGCCTCTTTTTCTGAGAACTTTATGGTCTTTGCCCATTTTTCTACTGGGTGGTTGGTCTTGTTTTTCCTTCTTAATAGTGAATGGTAGGAGGTCTTTATTTTGGGAAAACTAAACGTTTGTGTGTCATATGAGTTGTGAATTTTTTCTTAGTTTGTCACTTGACTTTGATAATGCTGGTTTTTCTATGCAGATTTTTTTTTGAGGTGGGGGGGGTCTCACTTTGTTACTCAGGGTGGAGTGCAGTGGTGTGATCTCGGCTCACTGCAACCTCCACCTCCTAGGCTCAAGCCATCCTCCTACCTAAGCCTCCTGAGTAACTGGGACCACAGGTACATGGCACTACGCCCGGCTAATTTTTTGAGACGGAGTTTCACCGTGTTGCCTGGGCTGTTCTCAAACTCCTGAGCTCAAGCAATCTGCCCACCTTGGCCTCTCAAAGTGCTGGGATTCCAGGCATAAGCCACTGCACCTGGCCTATGCAGATATTCTTGATATGGACCTTGGTTACCTGGTTAAGTAGCATTTGCCAAGTTTCTCTAGTATAAAGCTACTGTTTGTCATTTCCATACTCTGTTCTTTGGAGGCTAGTTGCTGAGTCCAGCCTACAGTCACAGGAGGATGGTACTAAGCTCTATCTCCTGGAGTAAGGAGTATCTCTGCTGGGCACGGTGGCTCACGCCTGTAATCCCAACACTTTGGGAGACTGAGGCAGGAGGATCACTTGAGGTCAGGAGTTCAAGACTAGCCTGGCCAACATGGAGAAATCCTGTCTCTATTAAAAATAAAAATTAAAAAATTAGCTGGGTGTGGTGACGCGTGCCTGTAGTCCCAGCTACTTGGGAGGCTGAGGCATGAGAACTGTTTGAACCCGGCAGCAGAGGTTGCAGTGAGCCAAGATCAAGCCACTGCACTCCACACTGGGCAACAGAGTGAGACTCCATCTCAATAAAAAGAAAGAGAGAGAGAAAAGTAAAGAGAGAGAGAGAGGGCACCAAGATCTGGGCACTGGCAGCCAGAGTGATCATTTAAAAATGAAAATTGGATGATATCAATTTCCTGCTTATAATTTTGGATGGCTTCCCACCACACTCCCAGCTAGAGCTGGATCTATTTAAGGCCTGCAAGAACCTGCCTGAGTGGGCTCCTGCCCTCTCCTCAGCACCATCGCCAGCTCCTCTTCCCTTAGTCCATCAGGCCCCCACCATACCAGCCCTTTTGGTTCCTGAAATATTCCAGGTTTTTTGTTCTCAAGGCCAAGAGGAGGGTGTTACCTCTGTGTGAGTAACTCTGATTCCTCCTGAAATGCCCCGTCTTCAGAAAGGTCTTTTCGAATGTCCTGTTCCTGTCCCACACCCAAGTTTCATTAGGCAGGACCCTGTGGTTTTTCTTCTGTGGTGGAGGATGCTTGCTACCCACCAGAAGCCTTTCTCTTCTTCTTTGGTGGGAATGGACTTGTAACTGGGCATGTCACGTGATCTATGCTTCCTTTCCCAGGGTCCCTAGCCTTGTCCATATGCTAGGTTCTCTCTAGTTGATTTGTTGTTGCTGTTGTTTTGTTTTTGTTTTTGTTTTTGAGACAAGGTCTCACTCTGTTTCCCAGGCTGGAGTGCAGTGGTGCAATCTTGGCTCACTGCAACCTCTACCTCCTGGGTTCAAGTGATTCTCCTGCCTCAGCCTCCCAAAGTGCTGGGATTACAGGTGTGAGCCACCATGCCCAGCCTATAGCAGAATTTGACTGAAGTGACATGGGCTGCTTTCTGAAGTAGCCTATAGAAGTTCTCATTGCATGGCCTCCATGGTCTTTTCCCCATCCTGGGGCTGGAATGGCCACAACCAGAAGCTCGTGGAAGCTTTGTGTAAAGGCAGCTCTGATGCCAGCCTGGAGGCTTGGATGACAGGAGTGGACAGAGATCCTCACCAATCTGGAACCCCTACCCTAAACTATTATGTGAGAGAAAATGCAACATTTCTGGGGCCTATTTGTTTCAGCAGCTTAGCCTACCCCAGTGAAAACACCATCTAATTCCATTCTGATGCTTTCAGAGGTGTGGGGCAGAAAGGACAGTGACATGGAGGGAGCTTCTACTCTGAACAGAAGTTTAGGCTAGTGTTGAATTTTTCCAACTACAACCCTGAGGGGTGTGGAATAAAATATCCAAGTCCACAAATGTAGAATTAAGGGAACTTGCAAGGAAGAAAGGGAAATATCCAAGCACCGGAAGCAAAGGGAAACTCAGGCCCAGGGAAGTAGCCTGTGGGCAGGGAGGTAGGCAGCCCCAGGCCGATGGTGACGTTAGGGGCTTTGTGTTTGGTTTTTACTGTTGTTTACTTGCTTTTCTTTTCTTTCTTGCTTGCTTTTTTTTTTTTTTTTAAGAGATGG
>NW_016107417.1:2081803-2086902 GCF_001604975.1 Cebus imitator | reverse complement strand
AGAAACGGGGTTTCACCATGTTGACCAGGATGGTCTCGATCTCTTGACCTCGTGATCCACCCGCCTCGGCCTCCCAAAGTGCTGGGATTACAGGCTTGAGCCACCGCGCCCGGCCTAATTTTTGTATTTTTAGTAGAGATGAGGTTTCACCACATTGGTCAGGCTGCTCTCAAACTCCTGACCCCAAGCAATCCACCTGCCTCAGCCTCCCAAAGTGCTGAGATTACAGGCGTGAACCACCATGCCCAGCAGGCAGCCAAATCTTAAAGCTCTGAAGTGATCTCCTTTGACTTTGTTTCTCACACCCAGGTCACACTGATGCAAGAGGTGGGCTACCATGGCCTCAGGCAGCTCTGCCCCTGAAGCTTTGCAGGGTACAGCCCTCATCTTGGATGCTTTCACGAGCTGGTGTTGAGTGTTTGCAACTTTTCCAGGTGCACAGTGCAAGCTGTGGGTGGATCTGTCATTCTGGGGTCTGGAGGATGGTGGCCCTTTTCTCACAGCTCTACTAGGCAGTGCCCCAGTGGGGACTCTGTGTAGGGGCTCCCACCCCACATTTCATTCCTCACTGCCCTAGCAGAGGTTCTCCATGAAGGCTCTGCCCATGCAGCACACCTTTGCCTGGACATCCAGGCATTTCCATACATCCTCTGAAATCTGGCAGAGGTTCACAAACCTCAATTCTTGACTTCTGTGCACCTGCAGCCTCAATACCATGTGGTAACTGCCAAGGATTGGGTCTTGCCCCCTCTGTAGCCATGGCCAAGCTATGCATTGGCCCCTTTTGGCCACAGCTGGAGCAGCTGGGATGCAGGGCACCAAGTCCCTAGGCTGCACAGAGCACGGGAGCCCTGGGAACAGCCCATGAAACCAGTTTTTCCTCCTAGGCCTCCTGGCCTGTAATAAGAGGGCCTACGGAAAAGGTCTCTGACATGCCCTAGAGACATTTTCCCCATTGTCTTGGTGACTAACATTTGGCTCCTCGTTACATATGCAAATTTCTGCAGCTGGCTAGAATTTCTCCTCAGAAAATTGATCTTTCTTTCTTTCTTTCTTTTCTTTCTTTTTTTCCTTCCTTCCTTCCTTCTTTCCTTCTTTCTTTCTTTCTTTCTTTCTTTCTTTCTTTCTTTCTTTCTTTCTTTCTTTCTTTCTTTCTTTCTCTTTCTCTCTTTCTTTCTTTCTTTCTTTCTTTCTTTCTTTCTTTCTTTCTTTCTTTCTTTCTTTCGACAGAGTCTCACTCTGTCACCAGGCTAGAGTTCAGCGGTGTGATCTTGGCTCATTGCAACCTGCATCTCCTGGGTTCAAGCGATTCTCCTGCCTCAGCCTCTCGAGTAGCTGGGACTATAGGCACGTGCCACCACACCTGGCTAATTTTTTGTAATTTTAGTAGAGATAGGGTTTCACCGTGTTAGCCAGGATGGTTCAATTTCTTGACCTCATGATCTGCCCACCTTGGCCTCCCAAAGTGCAGGGATTACAGGCGTGAGCCATCACACCTGGCCAGGGTTTTCTTTTCTACAGCATTGTCAGGCTGCAATGTTCTGAACTTTAATGCTCTGCTTCCTTTTTAAACATAAGTTCCAATTGCAAACCATATCTTTGTGAATACATAAAGCTGAATGCTTTTAATAGCACCCAAATCACTCTTGAATGCTTTGCTGCTTAGAAATTTCTTTTACCAGTTACCCTAAATCATCTCTCTGAAGTTCAAAGTTCCACAGATCTCTAGGGCAGGGGGGAAATGCCACCAGTCTCTTTGGTAATACATAGCAAGAATCATCTTTACTATAGTTCCCAACAAGTTCCTCATCTCCATCTGAGATGAGCTTTGGTCAGAACCATTGAACAAGTCTCTAGGAAGTTCCAAACTTTCCCACATCTTCCTGTCTTCTTCTGAGTCCTCCAAACTGTTCCAACCTCTGCTCTTATCCAGTTCCAAAGTCATTTCCATATTTTTGGGTTATCTTTACAGCAGCACCTGACTCTACTGGTACTAATTTACTGTATTAGTCTGTTCTTGCACTCCTAATAAAGACATACCCAAGACTGGATAATTTATAAAGGAAAGAGGTTTAATGGACTTACAGTTCCACATGGCTGGGAAGGCCTCACAATCATGGCTGAAGGTGAATAAGGAACAAAGCCACGTCTTACATGGTGGCAGGCAAGAGAGAGCATGTGCAGGGGAATTCTCCTATATAAAACCATCAGATCTCATGAGACTTATTCACTATCACGAGAACAGCACAGGAAAAACCTGCCCCAATTCAATTACCTCCCACAAGGTCCCTCCCACAACACAGGGTTATTACAATTTAAGGTGAGATTTGGGTGAGGACACAGAACCAAACCATATTACCCCATCTCTACTAAAAAATACCTATGTGGCCAGGCACAGTGGCTCATGCCTGTAATCCCAGCACTTTGGGAGGACAAGGCGGGCAGATCACCTGAGGTCAGGCATTTGAGACCAGCCTGGCCAACATGGTGAAACCCCGTCTTTATTAAAAATACAAAAATTAGCCAGGCAGGGTGGCAGGCACATGTAGTCCCAGCTACCCAGGAGGCTGAGGCAGGAGAATCTCTTGAAGCCAAGAGGTGGAGGTTGCAGTGAGCTGAGATCATGCTATTGCACTCCAGCCTCGGGGACAAGATCAAGACTCCAACTCAAAAAAAAAAAATTAGTTGGGCATGGTAGTGTGTGGCTGTAGTCTCAGCTGATCAGGAGGCTGAGGCAGGGGCATAGTTTGAGTTCAGGAGTTTGTACAGAGAACACCACTGCATTCCAGCCTGGGTGACAGAGTGAGACCATGTTTCTTTCTTTCTTTCTTTCTTTCTTTTTCTCTCTCTCTCTTTCTTTCAGACAGAGTCACACTCTGTCACCCAGGCTGGAGTGCAGTGGCACCATCTTGGCTCACTGCAAACTCTGCCTCCCCAATTGAAGCTATTCTCCTGCCTCAGCCTCCTGAGTAGATGGGATTACAGGTGCCCACCACCATGCCCGGCTAATTTTTGTATTTTTAGTAGAGATGGGGTTTCACTACATTGGCCAGGCTGGTCACGAACTCCTGACTTCAAGTGATCCACCTGCCTCAGCCTCCCAAAGTGCTGGGATTACAGGCATGAGCCACTGCGCCCAGCCAAGACCATATTTCTTTATACACACACACACACACACACACACACACACACACACGCACATAAGCAGAGAGACAGAGATCAGGAACATCATACAATCTCACATCCTAGGGTCCTCCAGAGCTGAGTCACTCTTGTGTCACTCAGTGCAAAATTATTCCCCCTTAAACATAGGTGGGCGCCCTCTCAGATTATAAATGGATGGCAGGGAGGGGTGTGTCTACCACTCTAATTTGTTAATCTCCAGAGAGTCGCTTGAACCTGGGAGACGGAGTTGCAGTGAGCTGAGATTGCGCCACTGCACTCCAGTCTGGGGAAGAGAACGAGACTGTCAAAGACAAAAACAGATTGGCTAAAAAGGCCATCTTGGCCTTGCCTAGAGTCTCCACAAGGGGGCAGTCGAACATTTGCTTACGAGTTCCCCAAGGGAGAATGGTTTTTAAACGCCTTCAGGAACAGAAGATGGAATCTCAGGTTTTGACAGGGGTTAAATTAGCAATAAGATCCTTGCACAAAGCCAGGACCTGTGAAGGGCTGCAATCACTTTGTAAGGAAGACCAATAAGCTTCCCACTGGCCAGAAAGGCAACCAGAAAGCTCATCTCAGCTGTTGCCTTGGCTGGGAATAAAACAAGGTTTCCTTATCTCCAGGCAGGCAAGGAGCCTGACTCAGTCTATTCCAAGGGAAATTCAAGCTGATAAATTATCATAAAAATTAATCCCAGGTGGCCAGGCGCAGTGGCTCACGCCTGTAATCCTAGCATTTTGGGAGGCCGAGGCACGTGGATTGCCTGAGCTCAAGAGTTTGAGACCAGCCTGGGCAACACAGTGAAACCCTGTCTCTACTAAAATACAAAAAATTAGCTGGGCATAATGGCATGCATCTGTAGTCCTAGCAATTTGGGAGGCTGAGGCAGGAGAACTGCTGGAACCAGGGAGGCAGAGGTTGCAGTGAGCCAAGATTACGTCACTGCACTCCAGCCTGGGCGACACAATGAGACTCCGTCTCTAAAAATAAAATAAAATCAAACGAATCCCAGGCTGTTTCTACACCATGGTCTGAATGTTTGTCCTCCTACTCCAATGAATGTGTTGAAAGCTAATCATCCATGTGATAGTATGGAGGGAGGTGATTAGATCATGAGGGTAGAGTCCTTATGAATGGAATTGGTGTCTATATAAAAGAGGCCCAGAGAGTTCCCTCAGCCCTTCCTTCATGTGAGAACATGTGAGAACCAGGAAACAGGTCTTCACCAGATACGGAGTCTGATGGTGTTTGATTTTAGACTTTCCAGCCTCCAGAACATCAGGAAATAAATTTCTGTTGTTTACAAGCCACCCAGTCTATGGAATTTTGTTGCAGCAGCTCTAACAGACTAAAAACAGCAAAAGCAACTATGAGAACACTTCGGTGAAACACAGTCCTTCTCAGCATGCTTACAGCCAAAGGAAGAAGCAAATTCCCATGAGCAAGAATGAGCAGACAGCAATCGAGAGCATCACCTCCTTTAGGGGCTAACTCATGTTTTTGGGTAGGAAGCTTTATATCAAGTTTCAACAGGCTGGGCGCCAGCACTTTGAAAGGCTGAGGTAGGAGGATCACTTGAGCTCAGGAGTTCGAGACCAGCCTGGGCAACATGGCAAAACCCCGTCTCTACCAAAAATACAGAAAATTAGCCTGGCATGGTGGTGTGCACCTGTGGTCCCATCAACTTGAGAGGCTGAGGTGGGAGGACTGCTTTTGAGCCTGGGAAGCAGAGGTTGCAGTGGGCCAAGATCACACCACTGCACTCAACATAGATGACAGAGTGAGACCACCATTTCAAAAAAAAAAAAAAGTCTCAGGCCGGGCACGGTGGCTCAAGCCTGTAATCCCAGCACTTTGGGAGGCCGAGGCGGGTGGATCACGAGGTCAAGAGATCGAGACCATCCTGGTCAACATGGTGAAACCCCGTCTCTACT
>NW_016107417.1:2077614-2081592 GCF_001604975.1 Cebus imitator | reverse complement strand
AACATATTATTTTCTCAACAACTTAACACATTATTTTATTGTTACAATTAAAATCTTAGGGTAATTTTATCGCATATGAAAACTGCTTTTGAAATTCATCTTAGAGAAGACATGAGAGAGAATAACTAATGACAGATTTAACTTTTTTTTTTTTTTTGAGATGGAGTCTCGCTCTGTTGCCCAGGCTGGAGTGCAGTGGCGCAATCTTGGCCCAATGCAACTTCTGCCTCCTGGGTTCAAGCGATTCTCCTGCCTCAGCCTTCTGAGTAGCTGGGATTACAGGCACCCATTACCATGCTCAGCTAATTTTGGTATTTTTAGTAGAGACGGTGTTTCACCATGTTGGCCAGGCTAGTCTTGAACGCCTGACCACAAGTGATCCACCCGCCTCGGCCTCCCAAAGGGCTGGGGTTAGTGGCTCATAGGCATGAGCCACTGCGCCCGGCCTAATGACAGATTCAAAAAGAACCATGGGCTAGGCACAGTGGCTCACACCTGTAATCCCAGCACTTTGAGAGGCTGAGGCAGGTGGATTGCTTGAGCCCAAGAGTTCGCAACCAGCCTGGACAACATGGCAAGACCCCATCTCTGCAAAAAATAATAAAAAATTAGCCAGGCGTAGTGGCAAATGCCTGTAGTCCCAGCTAACTGGGAGGCTTAGGTGGAAGGATCACTTGAGCCCAGGTGGTCAACATTGCAATGAGCCATGATTATGCCACAGCAGTCTGGCCTGCTGGCCTGGGCAACAGAGTAAGATCCTGTCTCAAAAAAAAAAGGGGAGAAAAAATAAAAAAAGAACCATGAAGCTAGCCTTCCCTTGTAGAATATTAACTACAACAGTATTATATCAGTCAGGGACTAATCAGGAGACAGAATCCACACAGTCGTTTGAACAGGGGAAGTCCAACATAAGGAATTATTAGGGGATTGAAATAATGCAGGATTGACTAGTGAGAGTTAAAGAGAACACTAAAGAACAACAAAATAGGCCGGGTGCAGTGGCTCACACCTGTAATCCCAGCAGTTTGGAAGGTCAAGGTGAGCGGATCACTTGAGCCCAGGAGTTTGAGACCACCACTAGGCAACATGGTGAAACCCTGTCCCTATAAAAAGTTTTAAAAATCAGCTGGGTGCAGTGGTGTGAGCCTGTAGTCCCAGCTAGCTGGGAAGCTGAGGTGGGAGGATCACCTGAGCCCCTGAAGCCAAGGCTACAGTGAGCTGTGATCACACAATCCACGCACTCCAACCTTGGGGACACAGTAAAACCCTGTCAAAAGAAAGAAAGAAAGAAAAGAAAGAAAAAGAAAGGAAGGAAGGAAGGAAGGAAACAAAGGGAGGGTGGCAGGGAGAGAGAGAGAAAGGAGGGAAGGAGGGTGAGCAAGCAGATACAGGGAGAAGCCATGGGCCTGAGGGCTAACATAGAGTCCCCAAGGAAGAGCCCTACTCCAAGACAGGGATCCAGACCATGCTGGAGAAAGCAAGGCCATGGCTGGAGGAGACAGCCGAAGGGCCTTTGGCAACACCGCAAAGCTGCCAGAGGCTATGCCAGGGGAAGCTGCTGGCCACCGGGTGCTGCTGGTTAGTGTGTGCTCAGGAATTGGGAGCTGGAGAAGCTGAGCTCAGCAAGATCTGGTCCTTGGAAAAACTATTATGTGTGGGCCAGATGCTATGGAAGCTGTGCCCTGCAGGAGCCTGGTGTGGAAAAGTGTGCCAACCCAAGAGCTGAGTGCTACAGAAAGTAGATGCTGCACTTGTCTCCTCCAGTGTCTCTTCAGCGCCCTCTATTGATGAGGCCGAGGACTGCATTTCCAGCAAGATGGGCTTATACAGGCAATGGAGTTGGAAGTCACCTGAACTGTGTAATCAACCTGTCAGATCCTAACGCTAAAGGGGAAACCTCACTCAGTGGATGTGAGCTCCCTCTCAAGGAAGTTGCTCCTTGGTCTTACTACTCTAGGCTTCAAAGACGGTAGGAGGGGCCAGGCGGATTACAAAGTGGCTCACACTTGTAATCGAAGCACTTTGGGAGGCCAAGGCGGGTGGATCACCTGAGGTTGTGAGTTTGAGACCAGCCTGGCCAACATGGTGAAACCCTGTGTCTACTAAAAAGACAAAAATTAGCAGGGCAAGGTGGCGCATGCCTGTAGTTCCAGCTACTTGGGAGGCTGCGGTAGGAGGACCACTTTAACATGGGAATCAATGCAAAATGATTTAGTATGTGATGATTTAAAATCTGTTGAAATGAGCCCAGGCTCAGTGGCTAACGCCTATAATCCCAGCACTTTGGGAGGCTGAGGCAGGCGGATCACGAGGTCAAGAGATTGAGACCATACTAGCCAACGTGGTGAAACCCTGTCTATACTAAAAATACAAAAATTAACTGGGAGTGGTGGCACACAGATGTAGTCCCAGCCACTTGGGAGGCTGAGGCAGGAAAATTGCTTGGACACAGGAGGCAGAGGTTGCAGTGAGCCGAGATGAACCATTGCACTCCAGCCTGGCAACAGAGCAAGACTCTGTCACAAAATAAATAAATAAAAATTAAACAAAAAATAAATTTAAAAAAATCTGTTGAAATGAAACTGATCTGTTTCATTTACAGAGAACAGACTGCAGAACTTTGAGAGGGACATCAGAGTTACGGTGAGAAACAGGTGGATGAGTGGCAGGACCAAATTACAGGTGAGATCCTGCCAAGATAATGTTTCAGCTGAAGCAGAGGAGAAACATCCCATTGACCTACAGATGAAGCCAAGGTTGGTGATTCCCTTGGAGATGCTAGCAGCTCTTCTGGACTTTATGTCAAAGAAATCATATTGTAGGTTTCTTTTGGTATTTCCATGCTTCGTTCATTGGGGAAAGTACAAAAGAAACTGTATCATGGTGAAAGCCATTTGAAATTAGATGAAAAACAACAGCTAAACTCTTCCAACATTTTAGGAAATGCAGACATAATGAGGAGGTCTTTCAACCTCAGTTTTTTTATTTTTGGGGATTTTTTTTTTTTTGCGATGGAGTTTTGCTCTTTTTGCCCTGGCTGGTGTGCAATGGCACGATCTTGGCTCACTGTAACCTCCACCTCTGGCGTTCAAGCAATTCTTCGCCTTCAGCCTCCCAAGTAGCTGGGATTACAGGCATGTGTCACCATGCCCAGCTAGTTTTGTATTTTTTAGTAGAGACAGGATTTCTCCAGATTGGTCAGGCTGTTCTCGAACTCCTGACCTCAGGTGATCCACCCTCCTCAGCCTCCCAGAGTGCTGGGATTACAGGTGTAAGTCGCCATGCCCAGCTAAGTTCGTTGATTTTTATTGCTAGCACTCTTCCACGGTATTGATTAACAGGCTTTATAACCATTTACCTACTGGATGACATTTGGGTTGTTTCCAGTTTTGAGCTATTCCAAATAAATCTGCTGTAAACATTCCCATACAGGTTTTCATGTGGACATGAGTTTTCATAATGCCTTGGAGTGCAATTGCTGGGTTGTCTGGTAGATGCATGTTTAACTTTTCAAGAATCGGCCAAACTCTTTTTCCCGAATGGCTGCATCATTTTACATTGTCACCAGCAATGTGTGAGCGACCCAGTTTCTCTGTAACCTTGCTAGCATTTGGTGTTGTCTGTGATCCTTTTAGAGTTAATTTGTGTATTAGATTATGAAACTAGATGGTGATTTGATTTCTTTACCTATGTATGTACAGTTGCTGCAATGCTACTTGCTGAAAAGGCTGTCTTTCCTCCACTGAGGAACCTTTGTCCAAAATCATTGGGCATATTTGTGTGGGTGTATTTCTGGGTTCTCTATTCCATTTGATTCATCTAGGTGTCCATCCCTCTGCTGACACCACACACAGTCTTGACGACTGTAGCTATATAAGTCTTGAATTCTTAGAGTGATTCCACTGACTTTATTCTTTTTTCAGTTATTTAAGCTAATTTTGTCTTTGCCTTTTCTTTTTCTTTCTTTTTTTTTTTTTT
>NW_016107417.1:2047022-2076584 GCF_001604975.1 Cebus imitator | reverse complement strand
CCATGGTGTATATGTGCCACATTTTCCCTGTCCAGTCTATCATTGATGGGCATTTGGGTTGGTTCCAAGTCTTTGCTATTGTAAAAAGTGCTGCAATGAACATTCATGTGAATGTGTCCTTATAATAGATCGATTTATAATCCTTTGGATATATACCCAGTAATGGGATTGCTGGGTCAAATGGAATTTCTATTTCTAGGTCCTTGAGAAATCTTTGATGTCTTTTATAAGCATTTTGCAGTTTTCAGCTTACAATTCCTGTGTATATTTTCTTAGATTTACGCCTAAGCATTTCCTTTCTATTTTAAGCAATTATAAATGACATTATATGGCCAGGCACAGTGGCTAATGCCTGCAATCCCAGCACTTTGGGAGGCCAAGGTAGGTGGATCACCTGGGGCCAGGAGTTCAAGACCAGCCTGGTCAACTTAGCAAAACTTCATCTCTACTAAAAATCCAAAAAAGGTCCGGGCACGGTGGCTCACGCCTGTAATCCCAGCACTTTAGGAGGCTGAGGTAGGCAGATCACAAGGTCAGGAGATCGAGACCATCCTGGCTAACATGGTGAAATCCATCTCTACTAAAATACAAAAAGTTAGCCAGGTGTGGCAGCTCGTGCCTATAGTCCCAGCTACTCGGGAAGCTGAGGCAGGGGAATCGCTTGAACCTGGAAGGTGGAGGTTGCAGTGGGCCGAGATTGCACCACTGAACTCCAGCCTGGCAACAGAGCATGACTCCATCTCAAAAAAAAAAAAAAAAGAGAAAGAAAAGGAAAGAAAAAAAACCTTAGCTGAATATGGTGGTGCATCCCTGTAATCCCAGCTACTTGGGAGGCTGAGGCACGAGAGTCACTTGAACCCGAGAGGTGGAGGTTGCGGTGAGCCGAGATCGCGCCATGGCACCCCAGCCTGGGTAACATGAGTGAAACTCCATCTCAAAAAAAAAAAAAAAAAAAGATTATTAGAGTGGTCCCTAATCCATTGTGACCAGTATCCTTATAAGAAGAAGAAATATGGCCACAGACACACACGGAGAGAAGACGATTTGAAGACAGAGAGAAGAAGTCCCTCAGAAGGAGCCAGTCCTGCTGACACCTCGATCTTGGACTTCCAGCCTCCACAACTGTGAGATACACATATCTCACAGGGCTTTCCCCAAGTCTGTGGTACTTTGTAGCACCATACCCTCTGCAGAACACAAGCTGAGATACTCATAAAGAACTGAGTTTTGCCTGATCCACCAAGCCATGGGCTGGGCTTGCAAAGTCATTCCTCATCCTTAAGTCAAAGGTGCCCACATGGCCTCAAGCTCAAGCATAGCCTGGAAACAGAAGTGGGTCTAACGAGCAGGAGACTCCCACTTCCAGTGACCCCAGACTCTCCCTCCACTCACACCCATGGCCTGCTGAGGGGTTCTGAGCTCAGCGCACAGAGGGTTCTGCATGATGTGGTACCAGCTGCGATTGGACTGCTGCAGCATCACAGCCCACACATGCGTGTCACTGAAAGACAATGCAAAGAGATCCCTCCAAGCAGATAGAGTTTTCAGGGGCACATCTAGTCCACTTTGTTTTGTGGAGAGTTGTTCTAAACTGTGGCTCTACACAAGGGCCTTGGATAACAGTTTAGCTGTTGTGAGAAGTATTATTACCTTAGGAGTTAAGAGCTTAGATTTGAGCTGACTGCCTGGGTTCAAGGCCTGGCTTTGCTACTTACAGTCCATGTGACCTTAAGCAAGTTATTAAACTTTCTGTACACCTATTACCTCTTCTTACAATTTTAAAGAAGATAATAATACTATCTTACCTCATAAAGTTCTATGTTGTCGACTGAATTAATATAGGTAAAGTACTTAGTTAGCACCTGGAACATAGTAAGCACTGTGTAAGTTTATCTGTAATGGATGATGGTAGTGATGATGATGCCCAATAGTCCCAGATTTGGAAGGAACAGAACTGAGGACTCATAACAAAAACTTCTGCAGATTCACTAATGGTTCAAATCCTATAGAGTTGAAAATTTGTGTCACTCTACCAGGGAAAACACCCTGATCAGCCATGGTACAGGCTGAAGGCAAAGAGAAGGTGGAGGGGGTCATGAAGAAAGGTTGTGGCCAGGTGTGGTGGCTCACACCTGTAACCCCAGCACTGTAGGAGGCCGAGGTGAGTGGATCACTTGAGGTCAGGAGTTCAAGACCAGCCTGGCCATCTTGGTAAAATCCCATCTCTACTAAAAATACAAAAATTAGTGAGGCACGGTGGTGTGTGCCTGTAA
Organism: Cebus imitator; assembly: GCF_001604975.1. NCBI lineage: Eukaryota > Metazoa > Chordata > Mammalia > Primates > Cebidae > Cebus > Cebus imitator. The sequence goes on along the minus strand of NW_016107417.1, from coordinate 2,074,311 downwards.
TCCCAGCTACTTGGGAGGCTGAGGCAGGAGAATCGCTTGAACCCAGGAGGCCGAGGCTGCAGTGAGCCAAGATCACACCACTGCACTCCAGTCTGGGTGACAGAGTAAGACTCCATCTCAAAAAAATTTTTTTAAAAAAGGTAGTTGTAAATATCAACAACAGCCTTAGGCTCATTGCAGAAATGAAGATTCCAACAGGCATCAAATGCTTTGTCCTTGTCCTATTATGTAACCATTTGCACTTTTCTTCCCCTCTACCTTTCCTCTTCTGTTTTATGTATGGTGATCATTCTCAGCCAGGGGTGATTTTGGCCCGTGGGGGACTGATATAGTTTGGCTCTGTGTCCCCACCCAAATCTCATCTCGAATTGTAATTCCCACATTTACAGGGAGGGAGGTGATTGGATCATGGGGATGGTTTGCCCCATGCTTTTCTCATGACAGGGAATTCTCATGAGATCTGATGGTTTTAAAAGTGTCGGTTTTTTTCTGCAATCTCACTTCTCCCTCCTGCCACCTTGTGAAGAAGGTACCTGCTTCCCTTCCACCATGATTGTAAGTTTCCTAAGGCCTCCTCAGCCATGCAGAACTGAGTCAATTAAACCTCTTTCCTTTATAAATTACCCAGTTTTAGGAAGTTCCTTATAGCAGTGTGAAAACGGACTAATACAAAGACCTCTGGCAATGTCTAGAGACATTTTTCTAGAGACTTTTTCAATTGCCATGAGTTGGGAAGGGGGAGTGTTACTGCATCTAGTGGATAGAGTACAGGAGGCTGCTAAACATCCTACAATGCACAGAAAAGTCCCCCACAACAGACATTATTTTGCCCAAAATGTCAGTGTTCTCAAGGTAGAGAACCGATGGAGGGTATAGATGGTGGTTCATATTTTAAGTCCACAAGTTACAGGATATCAAGATAGAATTGGGATTGAACCAAAGAAGGCTGAATAATATCCAGAAATGGATGTGATGACTGATGGAACATTGAGCTACTAATGTTCTCTTTTAAGGAGTGTGATGTGGCTTGGATCTGTGTCCCCACCAAATCTCATGTCGGAGGTGGGGCCTGGTGGGAGGTGATTGGATCACATGGGTGGCGTTTTCATGAATGGGTTAGCACCATCCCCTCCGTGTTATTCTCTTGTGATACTGGGTGAGTTCTCATGAGATCTCGTTGTTTAAAAGGTGTAGCACCTCCCCCTGCTCTCTCTTCCTCCTGCTCCAGCCATGTGAAGATGCCTGCTCCCACTTTGCCTTCCGCCATGACTGTAAGTTCCCTGAGGCCTCCCCAGCAGCAGATGCTGCCATACTTCCTGTACAGCCTTCACAGCCATGAGCCGATTAAGCTGATTCTCTTATAATTTAGCCAGTCTCAGTCATTTCTTTATAGCAATGCAAGAACAGACTAATATAGCATGACTTAGTGCTTTTGTATTTGTATGAGAAAGAGAGAGAATGTTTGTGTTGGAGCCAGGTGTTGGTTCATGTCGTTGTTGGATATTTGAGGATGAGAAGGACACAAATGAATGTTGAGTGACTGAAAGAGTTAGGTGTGGTGAATTGGTTCACTCATCACCTCTCCCAATCATTTGCCAGTGTGCTTTCCTGTTCTTCAGAGACTACAAAGAGAAACACATTGTTTCCCAGACTTGCTTACAGCAAGGGATCTGGATGTGACTTAGATGCCGCCAGCCAGATGCATTCCCATGAGATGGGCAGCAGTGCAGAGGCATCTATCCTGCTGTCCAGTGCTCAGGCTCAACCAGTTTTGGAGCCAGCAGTCCTGACACTGACATTCTGCCTCTCAGATGCCAGCCAAGACAGTGCATTCCTAGAATCAACGCTCGCAGTGGCAGCTTCCCAATCCTTAGCCAAAGGGATGTCACTCAGAGCCAGTGGTTAGGAACAGAGGATTCTCCAGCCTCACATTGTGGCAGAGTTCAAAGTACGCCAGGGTGGGCTGATTCTACAGGGTTGTTTTTTACGTCATTTTTGAAAGCCCAGTGGAGAGCCCATTTCTCCAGCCCTTCCAATTATTTTATAAACACTGAAACCCTCTATAGAATCCCTTAATGCTTAAAATGGTAAGAGTGATTTCAGCAATAGAACCCTGATGGATACAGCAAAAAATAGTATCCACAATGACTTATCAACAAAGAAAAGGGGAAAAAAAAGAGAACATTAAGCAAAAGAGACAATTGCTGTGGGAGTGAAAGGGTTCAAGAGCACTTTCGCAGGCATGAGTTCAGGAGGCAGTTCCACCCCATGCTGCTATGGGATCTTAGGCAAAGCCACAACTTCTTTCAGCTTCAGTTTTTCTCACTTTAAAATGATAACGTCAGGGCACAGGGGCTCACATCTGTAATCCCAGCACATTGGGAGGCTGAGGCAGGCAGATTGTTTGAGTCTAGGAGTTCGAGACCAGCCTGGGCAACATGACAAAACCCCATCTTTACTAAAAATACAAAAATTAGCCGGGTGTGGTGGTGCTGGGGAGGCTGAGGTGAGAGGATTGCTTGAACCCTGGGGACGGAGGCTGCAGTGAGCCGAGATCATGCCACTGCACTACAGCCGGACGACAGAGTCAGACCCTATCTCAAAAAAATAAAATAAAATGACAGTAATATTCTGCATTACAGAGTTGCCGTGAAAATGACATGGAGTTATAGGAAGAAAACACATAGCACAGTGCCTAACACATGGAGAGCGCTTGCTGAACGTTAATCACAAGTGTGATTGATCACAAATTAATCACAAGAGCGATTAATAATGAGTCCCACGTTAATCAGAGTTCTGGTGTGAAAATTGCTGAGTTCTTTTGCGCTCTTCCCTGCTTGCAGACGCCAGAGGGCGACATAGACGGCGGGACCCCAGCCGCCAAGCACGCCCGCCGCAGCGCCATGGTAGGCCACGCAGTGGCGCTAAGCTGCAAAATACCTGGTTTTCCGCAGGGTTTGGTTAGCGGAGGGCTGATCCCTGGAGAGCAGAGGCCGAGTAAGGGGGGCCCGGGAAGCCGGGGAGTCCTGAACCAGAGGCTCGAGGACCCTTGGACTGATTAGCCCCCGCGCTCCCGGGACGCAACAAGATCAGCTGGGAATGAATGGGTCCCGGGCTTTTATGAATCTGAGGGGGGCTTCCCTTCCTCCGGGAGCCGGGCTGCACCCCCTTCCCCTGGGCAGTCGCGGAGCCGTGACGCCTAGCGGAGGGGGGCGCGCGTCTCGGCGCGCGCCTGTCCTCGCGGTGGCTCATTCATCGCAGCCGCGGCACGCCGTTGCCATGGGGACGTGATGCAGGCGCGGGGAGCGGGAGGGAGAGGGAGGCCCCGGGTGACGTCCGCGCTCTTCTCACAGCTCGTCTCCCGCGGCCTCCCAATTTTTGCCTAATTTGGAAGAGAGCCGCAGCCCTTCTGCTGATGCGCGCGCGCTGGCGCCTTTTTAAGGCAACCAGCTGAGTGGCGGCTCCACCAGAGCCCGGGAGCTGCCCCCGCCCCCGAGCCGTGAGCCCTGCTCCGGCCCGGCCCGGGGAGTCCCCGGCGCCACACGCCCCCTCCTCCACCCCCATCTTAGCGCCCCCACCCACTATGGGGACATTTCAACCAGGGAGAAGGGAGGTCCTGCCCTTGCCCCTGGCCCCCGCCCCCCTCCTCCAACAGGGGAGACTTCTGTCCAAACCTTGGAAGGAAGCGAGATGCCAGGCCTAGCGCCTTCGGAGATCCTCTCTGGACAAGGCCACAGGGTGAAAACACCAGGTGAGGACTTCACTGCCCTCGGGGCCACCCTGGAACTCTGAAGACCTTTGCCTCCCTCCAGGCCCCGGGCCCCTTAACTTTTTTCTTCCTGAGCTCAGCCTGGAGCAGGGTTAGGATCCCGAGAAAGCCCCTTACCAGTTGCTCCAACCCCCTCCTTAAACTGGAAGGGAAACTGAGGCCCGGAGGAAAGTTGTGATTGACCAGGGCCACACGGCACGTTCCTGGAGGAAGAGCATGGGCCAGAGCCCACGGCTGCTGACCTCCTGGCCAGAGGTCAAGCCCTGTTCCTCACAGTTGAGCACAGCCAGCCCTGTCTGTGTGCACCAAGCAGAGGTGCTGGACACCTCTGCTCTGCCACCAGCTGCCTCGCCTTCCCCAGCGCAGTCTGAACCTGGGTAGGCTTTTTGGAAAAGCTTCTGGATGTCACGGACTCCACGACCGACCAACTAGGCTGCTGCTGCTTGCAAAGGTCACCTCCATTGAAGGATTCCTGCAGCCACCAGCTCTGGAACTTTCTGGACCCAAACCTTTCCCCAGACTGCCTACAAGGACCAGTTGGCTTCTGGATGGAGGTGTGGCCTGCGGAGGTCTGGCAGGGATCCCCAGAGCCAAATGGACCCAGCCCTTGGACCCCCTGCTGGTCCTATTGACCTCTGCCCTCTCCCTGCAGCATTTCCTGGAGGCGTTTGACCAGGACCCGCAGGACAGCTGGAAAGTGCCTGACCCTTCTCAAGGAGCTGCATGGCTTCCAGACATCCCTAGGCCCCTCTCTGGAGCAGGATGGGGGACCCAGAGGTGGAGCTGAACACACAAGGCAACACTTGAGGGCTCCGAGGGTGGTGAGGAGAGTTCCTGCTCTCACACAGCTAGCCCTGGGACCTTGAATGGTTCCTCCATGGAGCGTCCACTCCCAGTGCCACGCAGTCAGTGCAGAAGGGGGAGACTCAGGCAGCCCTCGGAGAGACACAATTTGCCAAGGTCACACAGCAAGTCTGAGACTAGGACCTAGAACCCCACCCCCTGGCTCAGGCTCCTTCTCAGCCGCCTGGACCCGAGAGGCCAGCCCGTGGGAGGCCCACATGGCCACTGCACCAGAAAACAAGGACCTGGCCCAGGTCCACCTCCGCCAAGTACCAGCCGTGTCACTTGGGTCACTCCATTCTCTGCATTAGGCCTCAGTCATCCAAGACCATCTTTCAAAGGCCCCCACTCCAATTATGAGTCTGGGATTTTCTGAAATTGAGCATCTTGGCCAGGCTATGGGGGCCCTCTGTGGCTGCCTGTAGGACACTGCCAAGGGGATTTTTTTCCTCCCACCAGACTGAAGCTAAGGAGTGCTGGAGACAGCAGTTGCTTTAGCCACAGGCTGTGTAGACCACCTGAGGATGATCCGGGCGTCTGTTCTGTGCACCTTGGAACCCATCGGATCCCTCCAGCGGTGAGTCCCCTGGTGTACCTAGCACCAAGCTGTGAGGATGGCCCCCGATGGGTTGGGTGGAAGAAGAAAAACTGCAGGCTCAGTCCCAGTACTTGCTCCCCTTCGTCCACACAGGCCAGGTCTCCAGGGTCCCTGCCCATCCAAGGCCGAGGACTTGGTCCTCTGGGAGCCTTCAGGGCCACTCAGACCCTAGCACTGGGCAATGGGCTTGTCACCACCTGAAACTGGGGCTTGGGGTTGTAGCATTCAACTTCCAAAGCCAAGAGGCACTGGGACAGGGGGCCCAGCAGGCCCAGAGATGCTCCAGAGGGTTGGGAGAGTCCTTTGAGGCTAAAGGGTCCAACCCACTACCATTTTGCAAATACAAAAGCTGAGGCCCAGAGAGGGTAAGAGGTTTGCAGAACACTTCTAACAGGCTAGCGGCAGAGCTGGGAACAGAATCCACGTCTTCCGCTGCTCCTGTCCGGAACTATTCCCCTGCACGAAACAATCCGCTGACATCTAGACTGAGCTCTCCTCTTCTTCCTGGACCTTGGATTCCTTGGCAGAAGGCTCTCCCAGCTCACACCCTGTCAGGGCTGGCAACTCAGGAGCTTTCCCTTCAACCTGATGGTCCTTTCCACCAAAGCTTCCTGGTGCTCCTTCACTCCCACCAGTGCTCAGCCCTTCCTGGCTTCAAAAGCTGCTCCATCAGCAGCCATAACAGTAACTCTGCCCTGTTCACCATGGTTCACCCAATTCCCTGTGGTTTCCGCATTCCTAGGCATGGAGAGCACCATTTACCCTGCTCGTGGGGGTCTCTTCTTTGTGGCTCCTAGGCCCAGTCCCTGCCCATCTCTGACCACTGGAGCCTTAAACCCCATTAGTCTTTCCTGGGACCCCTGGACCATTCCCTGTAGACTCCCTCTCAGCTGGCCCAGGGCCTGTGGGAGTAATAATGGCTGGCATGTCATAGGGCTGCTGTGAGTTTTCATGAATTAACACTCATCAGGTACACAAGGTGTGGGTAGGTGCCGCATCTGTAAACTCCCATGTTACAAGCTGTGCCCTGATAGTAACAAGGAGAGACTTGAAGCTGGAGCCTCTGGAGGCCAAGGCACCTGTGAGCAGAAGGGGAAGAGAGCAGGTGCCGGCCTGGAGGAGGTTTAGTAATGGGAGATCGTGGGAGCCATGAGGCTCTTAAGCTGGGAAGACCATGGTCAGGTCAGCTTCTGAATGGCAAGGGGAGCTGGGCTGCTGAGCACTAGGAGGGTGTGTTGGGCCCGGCCCAAGCCCTCCATCCCTGGCTTTGGTGAGCAGTGGAGGGGGAGGCCGCTGCCCAGGAAAGGGGCTTGCTGAGGCCCGAGCCAGAGCCCTGAGGGCCGCTTTGTGCATCCCTCGACTTCTCCAGGCTGCAGCCCCGGCCTGGCTTACTCCATCTGGTGCTCTCAGACCTGGCCTGGACCAAAGCTGCCAGTGGGTACCCAGGCTGTTTCTATACTTGCAGTGCCAGGACAGGTTCACCTCCTGAACCAGCCCTTACTATCTCTGCATAGCCATGTTCAAAATGGTATTTTTCTTAAAGTTAAGATAATGACCAACATTCTGCCATTGAGCATTTCTTGTGCTCCTTTTATGCACCAGGCATTTTCTGAGTGTTTTAACTACTTAACTCCTTTAATGTATACATCAGTCCCTTGGTGGAGGGGCCGTCATTCTCCCCACTTGTGTGTTTAACAAATCATTAAACTGAGGCACAAGACGTTAAGCCGCTTAACTGACCAATGTCACAAAGGCAGTCTGTGGAGGAGGCAGAACCCAGCCCAGATCCTCCTCTCCTGCTTCAGGTACACCCCCACCCACCAGCTTTTCCACGCGGACCATGTCTCTCTCTCTGCCTCTTGATGGTCCTTCAAACATCTGCAAATGCCAAACCACCCCCTCAAGCCCCCTCTTCTCTGAGGAACATCTCTCTATTCCTTCCATCTTTTAAAAATTTCTTGGGCCGGGCACGGTGGCTCACACCTGTAATCCAAGCACTTTGGAGGCCAAGGCAGGCGGATCACCTGATGCCGGGAGTTCAAGACCAGCCTGACCAACATGGTGAAACCCCGTCTTTAAAAAAAAAAAAGTCTTACAAATGTTTATACAGCACTTTACTCCATGCTGGAGTTGACAGTGGGCAAAGCAGTCACGGTCCCTTGCCATGGTGACTGCAGTCTAGTGGAGGAGAGACAATAAATTCCTCACCAAAATAAAGTATTAAATCGCTGTAACACCAAGTGCCAGCAGAGGCCCAGGGTGCCTGGGAACCTGTAACTGGGGATTTGACCTCAGTAGGAAGGTCAGGGGAGGCTTTCCAGAGGAGGTCATGTTTGGGCTGAGCTAACGTGTAGCAGGAGCAGCCACATAAAACAGACCTTTCGAACACCAAACTGGGAAGGAAGTGTTTATTATTATTATTACGGCTGGGAGCCAGGCGATAATTTGTCTAAATGACCCAGCTCAGCTAACAAAGAGAAGCTCTGCCTTTATATAGGCGTACACTCTAGATATTACACCTGGAAGGATCTTAGGTTTATAGCCTTAGAAATCACATATGAAAGTCTTGGGTTTACAGTTTTAGGAATCACATATGAAAGGTTTCTGGTCTCCAGATGGAGGAGTGGAGTGGGGGTTTGATCTTGGTTAAGTAAAAACAGTGTCTTCCAGAGTTTCCCCAATACCAAGCCTGCTTTTTACTGGAAGATGATTTAAGAGGTGCCAGTCAGCCAGCCTATTATTCTATTGAAATGCGGGGTGGAAGTCAAGGGGGAGGTGATCCTAGATGCCTGAGTCGCCTTCCTCAATGGGAAAATAGGAAGAACTTGGCAGAGGAAAGAGGCAGTGGCACTCCAGGAGAGGGAACAGTGTGTGCAAAGGCACTGTGGCAGATGGGAGGGTGGCAGGCCAAGGACTAGAAGAAGGCTCATGCAACTAGAAGAGAAGCAAGGGGGGGTGCATGAGGCCAGACAGGCTGGAGGGCCTACCAGAGCCAGGCCTGGGGGATGCCCTGGGCCCTGCCTCGCAGCCCCAGGTGCAGTCAGCCCCTCCCCACTGGTTGCTCTGCTCAAGGCTGGGCTTAAACTCATAGCACAAGTCCTAGAACCAAAATTCCTGGCCCTGACAGAGGCTGCCCTCTCTCCACCTTTGCTGTGTGCCCCTGTTAACACAACCTTAGCTACAGTGGCTTCTTTGGTGGCTACTGGGACTGTGTCGAGTCTCATTTATGAGGCCACACTCCTCGTCCACCCAGCCACCCACCCAGCACAGCCTGGCGCAGTCAGCACTGACTTGTCACCAGCAGCTCAACTCAAATGCACCAACTTGGGGAGGCCAGTGCCAATTCCTCCAGCAGGGTCACCCCTCTTTCTCTCCCGAACTCTCAGTGTGCCTCCTTGACAGCAGTAGCCCACTGAAGTGGCTGGATAGACCCCTTGCTCTCTCACCAGCCTGCAGGTTCCATGAGGCCAAGACCAGCTGTCATCACCACAGAGGCTGGCACAGACTCCACCCCTAGCTGTTGGTTGCATGAATGACTTACATGCCCGAGCCCCTGCCCTGTGCCAGGCCTTGTGCTGGATGCTGGGAACATGAAGAGCAGATGTAGATGCTGATAGTGGAGACAGCCAAGTAAACACTCAGGGACAATGCAGTGTGCAGAGCACAGTGATGAGGAAGCACAGAGGGCTGGGGGACACTGGAGGGGTCCCCAGACTCCACTGGAGGATCGGCAGGGCAAGGAGGAATTCTCCAGCTGGGAGTGGTGATGAAGAGGACTCTGAAAATGAATGTGGGGAAAGTCGTCTCCTCCAGCCTCCCCAGGGCACTTCAGGAGTGTTGGTCACTGCTCTGCATTTGAAAGTGGCTTTAGTTGATTAGGTTTCCTTTCTCTCTTGGAATGTGGCTGCTCTGACATGCTCCTCGCCGCATTCCTTGTGTCCTCTTCACTCAGCCCCTGCCTTAAGGACATTGCTCAGAAAAGTTTTATTTTTCCCACCTGGGCTCCACTCTCCCTCTCCCACCCACTCCATGGTTCTATGCCCCTCACCTTCCTGGCTCTCAGCTCCTTCACCCAGCTCTGGCCGTCTCAATGCGTGGGTGCCAGCCTGCACCCTCGTTACATGAGCTTTGTTGATTTCATAACCATAAATAGATAAAATGTTCTGAATGCTTTCATGTGCAAGTAGAATTGAGGGAGTGATAGCATAATGAAAAAGCCTCAGGAAAAGGAAAACAGCCTGCTAAGATGCAGCGGAAGACAACACAGCCACTGCACAAGCCAGCTCTGCGTGGGGCTCCTTTTCTCACTGCACTGACCGCAGAGCTGTGGACGCAGGTTGGGGACGTGCTTAGGAATCTGTTAGAAAACCTTTCTCTGGTTTCAAATCCACCAATCCAAAAGAACAATCTAGTTAAAAAACAAAAACAAAAAGTAGAAGTCAGGAAAACCTGGGTTCAATTGTGGATTTATCTCATTCTAGCTGTGTGATCCTGGGCAAGTTAATCAACCTCTCTGAGAAGACATAGAGAGATTCTTCCCCTGGGTCAGACTGGAGGCATCAGGAGGCCCAAGATCCCACAATACCCTCCTTTTCCTCTCATACATACACTTTGTCTTCCTGACAATACCTTAATCACCAGCCCTGAGACTCCCCCTTCCCAAAATGCAGCCTGAAGACTAGGTTTGGAATAGGGATTTATTGAGGTACCCTGTCTCCTCATTGCCCGTTCCAACTCCTGTTGCAGGAAGTGGAGCGTCATCCTGCTTGGATGACACAAAGGGGACTGGAAGCTAATAAGGAGCCTGGCCCATTGGGCTTCCCACCTCTCCTCCGTTAAGGTGTCCAGGAGCACTACTTCTCCATGGCATTTGGAATAGTAAAGGGAGCTTAAATGATAGCTTGGTATACCCTGGACTAAGAGAGCATTCTGGGTGAGAAAGAGAAACAAGTGGAGCTATTCCTGGTGTGAACTCATCCTCTAGTCTAAGGATGGCAAACTTTTTTTGTAAAGGGTCAGTTAGTTAAAAAGGGTCAAAAAGTACTTAAGGCTTTTTGAACCATATGGTCTCTGTTGCAACTACTCAGCTTTTCCACTGCAATGTGAAAACAGCCATAGACAATGAGTAAATGAATGGATGTGACTATATTCCAATAAAACTTTATTTACAAAAAGAGGCAGCAGGCTAGATGTGGCTAGATTTGCAGTCCATAATTTTTAAACCCTAGCCCTAAGCCCTACCACGTGGTGCAAGAGAGCAAGCCTAGGTTGGGAGCAGGAGCTAGGGATGAGGCTTGGCATTGCCAGAGACTTGCTGTGTGACTTTGATTAAGTCATTCTCCATCTCTGATCCTTTGTTTCACCATCTATCAAATAAACATCATAATATCAGTCAAGGCTGGGTGCCGTGGCTCACATCTGTAACTTCAGCACTTTGAGGGGCCAAGGTGTGAGGATTGCTTGAGGTCAACCATTCAAGACCAGCCTGGGCAGAAAAAAAGTTTAAATTATCTGGGTGTAGTGATTTATGCCTGTAGTTCCAGCTACTCAAGAGCCTGGCACATAGGATTATTTTAGTCCAGGGGTTTGAGGTGGCAGTGAGCTATCATCAGGCCACTGCACTCTGTGTATAAATAATAATAATGATATCAGTCAGATTTGTCATGAGAATGGGTCTAACAGGTCAGAGCAAATCTGAAGTCTTTTCATCCCTCTGTGTGATGCTAAGAGGAGCTGCACCCACTGCCCAACCCAACTTCACCTAGCCATGCCCTTGTCTGCTGAGGGTGGCAGCAGCCTGTCAGAAAGGAAGGTGTCTCTCTCCAGGGTCAGATTCTTCATCTGTCTTTCCAAGCTCCAGCCCCAAGTGACCCCATTTCTGTAGCAAGCCAAGCACGGGAGGAAATAAGGAATGCCTTTCTTTCCACCATCCAGTCATTTGGCAGGAGGCAACAGTTCACTTGAGAGAGTGATGTGGCTGCAGTGGCTGGTGGCCAGGCTTTGGAGGAGGCCTTTGAGACTCTGACTGGGAATAGAACTATGAAAAATGGGCTTCAGTGCTCCTCTGGAACATTCACCTATGGCCACAAGTTAAGTAGTTGCAGCTGTGGTCTCATTGGTGACTTGCGCCACCACCAATTGCATCAATACATATTTCTGGCACCATCTTGCCCACCTGTCTGGTTTGACCACTACTGCAAGCTTGCATCCTTTGGCATATTGTCATCTTCTCTGAAGCCCCATCCAGTGATTCATTCATTCATATTCTTTCTATCCCTCCTCACTTCCCTTCCCTTCCCTCTGCTTTCTCTTTCTCATAGACACATTTGTCCAGAGCAAGACAAGATAACACTTTGACAGCTCTCTGTCAAGATTCTTGCTCCAAATCTCCAGACTAGTATCCAGGAGTCTCCATGCCGGTTCTGAAGAAGCAGATTCCTCATCCACCCTTCAACTCCTTCCCAGGAGGTCATCCTCCTCCAAATCTCTAGAAAAGATACACCTCCTCTTCTCTGATAAAGGCTGGGGGGTGATGCCCCCCCCCAGGTTCCCAATAAAGCTATGCAAGACAGGGGCAAGAGCTCTCACAGCCTGTTTTTGTTACAAAAACCCTTTTTCGGAAAAAATAATAAAGAAAGGAATCAGCCAATCCCTCCTCGATGCCATCACCTCTTCTTGGTGATTTTTCGGGGAAAGAGTGGGTGGGTTGCTATGGCAACAGATGCGAGCTCGTCTCAGTAAAGAAGGGACCTTGATATTTTTTTCTCTCTCTCATTCTCTCAGTTGTGTGTGTGTGCGTGCATGTGTATGTGCGCCTGTGTGTGTGTGCATGCGCGCTACGCATGCCTGTGCCCACACCAGGAATATTTTTTTTGGGAACTAAAGAAAGCCCTTCTCTTCTCTCAGCTCTCCAAATATGGAGTGATGGAAAACCACTTACTCCTGCAGGCCAGGGAGAATTCAGGATGATTCAAGAGAAAAGGGAGAGGTCATGTGGGGCTCTTTTCCTCCATGTTTTTACTACAGATTGCATGCAACAGAGAGAGCTTCACAAATGGTTAGGGGGTTCTTGGAAAGAGGGGAAGATGCTAGGTAGAAAGAGGTGAGAAAGACATAGATGGTGCAGGAGCCCAACAAGTAACATCAGAGAGGGCAACAGAAACTATATTGAGTTTGGGGATGCATGCACATCCCACCATGCCATCAGATGCTGAGAGAAAGACCCAGAGCAGACTCAGATATGGACACAAACACAGACACTGACAGAGAGGCATATGGAAAGTTGTAGACATAAATACACACAGGCACAAACATAGAAGTTGGAGACTTTTTAAAAAAGACAGACATAGATGCAGACATAGGTAAACACATACAGGGCTAGAGACTTGCAGCTACAAACACACATGCAAACAGAAACACAGATAAAGACACACAAATACGTTCAGACAGGTTTAGAAGCAGACACACAGGACATACAAACACACTCTCAGTCGAGTGAACACACACACACACACAGTCTGGCTCTTTTCCTTCCATTGCCCAAGCATCCCTGAACAGTAGTGCATAGCTGGCTGGGGATGCTGCACGCTTGCCCAGTAGGTTTGGCTGAGAGGCTCTGCTCTCCCATTCCTTCTACACACTCACCCCAAAGCCCCTCTCCCAATTCATTCCCTTGCCCACTTTCCCACAGCCAGCAGGCTCTGATGCCTCCCCCATCTCAGGCTTCTAATTCTTAGCTTGTTCTGCTGCTGCTGCCTGCCACTTGGGGGAGAGAGTGGGGTGACTCAGCCAGGCCAGGATGACTCACACTGCCAGTATTTTTAGCAGCGGCCAGGAGCTCTCTAGTGTGCCAGCCACCCCCCTCCTCCTGCTTGCTATTTCGGAACCGTCACTGGTGATATAAATAGCTCCTCTCCCACGGCCTGAAGCTGCTGCCAAGCTATTTTTGGTTCTGCACAGTTAAAAATAGCTTCATGGAGGTGGGAGGCAAGGGGAGTGGGAGCTGGCCTAGGGAGAGGAGACATCGGGGCATACAGAGCTTCTCAACTTGAATCAGAGTGGGCGAACTAGGATGAGCTCTTCTCTACCCCCTCCCTTGTCCCTTTCTAGACCCTTCTTCCCTTCCAAAGTGCTTCTTTCTATTCCATTCTGGAAAAAGCCAGGGGCTCTTCCCTTGAGCCCAGTTCTCCTCCCTTGCTTACTTCACTCCTACTACAGCCCAGGAATCTTGGCCCCCTGCAACTCACCCATATCCATCTACAGAGAATAAGGGGACAGTCAAAGGGGAGGCTCACTCTGAGGCCTGTGGGAACCCAGGCCCTACCTTGATGTCCCGCAAACTGCAGCCTATCTCACTTCCGTGGTGACTTTTTCAGCACCACGGACAGCTGCCAGAGCCCCATTCCTTCAGTGCAGATTCGCTCAGATTTCTGGAGGCCAAGGGACACACCCAGTAGACTCCTCTGATTGTGGAGAAGGACACTCAGAATTTCTCCCAGGCAGCTTTAGCATCAGTGGGTGAAGAACACAGGAACAACCCCCCTGGAATTTCATACGGAAGGGGACCCAAAGATCAAGGGGTTGTTCAAATAGAAGCTTGAGAGAGAGAGGTGGATGGGCACATCAGAGGTCAGATCGAAATGAAAGAAGCAACACAGACCCATGTCCAGAAGGAACCATCTCTCTGTCATCCATGTCAATAGGATTACAGACAGTGGCAGACAGACACATGGACAGCGTTCCCTCCACCTCAGTTGTTACACTTACCACAGGATGGCCCCAACCTCTGCCAAATGCATAAGACACCAGGATAGGGTCTCCACAGCTTTGTACCCCTCTTTTAAGACATACGTCTCCTCGACTGCCTCTCTTCCCACCCTACCTCTCTTGCTACCACCCCTTTCCACGAGGAGTGGGGAATTCCCTGGTCTCAAACTGTCCTTTTTGATGTCAAAGTTCATCTCCAGGCTTCCTGTGTGACTGGGACTTCCCAATTTTTAAGTGGTCTGATTTCCAGCCCCTTAAGTGATTCCATGCACACACAGCTACTCCATCAAATGATATTTCAGATAAGAACATTCGCTAGCCCACTTGCTTCTTGCATTATTGAATCCCCGGATAAGAACGGCATCTCCTCGACCCTGTAGAGAGCAATAATCTGTGGTGAAAAGAGAAAGAAAGGGGAGGGGGGTATCGGATAGGGCAAAGGTGACAGGCTATGGAGAAGAAAGAAAGGGGAAGCTTCAGGGGTCGGGGCACTAAGCTAAGCCAACCACCAAGCACGCTAGGAGAAAAAGAAACGAAGGTGAGAGGTGGAGAGTTGAAGGTGGAGAGGCAGAGCCAGCAGCCCTAGCGCCACAGATGTGGAGAGGGGTAGAGGGAGCCTGGCGAAGTTACAGGGTCCCTGGTAGCTGCAGGGGTCACGGAGGGTCCGGCGCGGCCCCCTCCCTTCTCGGCTGCTCCCCCATCTTGCCCGCCTAGGCAGGGCGGGGAGCCCTGCTGAGCTGTGCGGAGGCAGTCAGGCCCCGCCCGCCGCCGCCGCAGCCGCGGCTGCCGCCGGAGGATTCCTGTCCTAATATGGAGCTGGGATTCCCCCGGCCCCGCCCCCGCCCCCGGCCCGCGGGGAGACCGAGGCTGGCAGCAGGGCGGGGGAAAGCGCTCGCTTGGGGGCCGGTAACGGGGTGGGGGAGGGGGGAAGGGATGCCTAAGTGCAGATCCAGGTCCTCGCTGTCCCCCGCGTCCCTGCCTCAGTTTCCCCCTTCAGCAGCTAAGGTTAATTAGCTGACAGGGAAACCAAGAATCACTGCAGCCTAGCGCTGGTGTTGGTTTCTATTCGTGGCTGTGAGAAAACAATATCAACGCCAAATTCAGCTGGTCCCTTTCCCACCGGACCGTCTTTCCACCCATCCTAGGGACTTAGACCCCCATGAATACCCCCTGATAAACCGCCAAGGCTCGGTTTGGGAAGAGGGGGAGGGGATTTGTTTTTTGAAAATGGCCAAGGGAATCCCAGGTTGAGTAGTCCTCAGAGAGGAACCCCAGCTGTGACCTGTCCCACGGAGGCCAAGGAAAGTCCTCCTTCCCTGCATGTGAACGTGACCTTGTCTGGCAAGTAACGAGGGGAATTTGTAGACAGCCCTGTTCCTCCCCATTCCCTCAACTCCTCAGAAAAATTAGTGTCAGTGCCAGCCCCTCTCTGCCCTCTGCAGACTCCTGCCGGGGGCTTCAGGCCGCCCTAATCCTGGCCCTGTCGCTTCCCTCAACTGAACGCGTTCGGACGCCTGGGTCCCCACACCCCATTCAGGCTTTCCTAACGCAGCGCCTGCCTCTCCGCTCAGCTCCCGCCAGGCTCGGCCCCCTCCGCAGCCTCCTGCTCCCCCCTCGCTCGCCCCCCTCCCGCTCTCATTCTACGTCATGGGATGACGTCGGAAGCCGGGCGGGAGGAGGAGCCCCCCTCCCCAGTCAGCAGCTCCCGCTGCAGCTCGCTTAGCCCAGCCTCCCGCTCTCCCGCCCCCCAGCTCTAAAACGAGCCCCCCACGCCTGGCAGGAGCTATATAAGGCGGCGTGAGGCAGGCGAGGGGGGCAGCGCAGCCGAGCGGAGCCCAGGAGAGCAGAGAGCGAGCCTGAGCGAGAGACTGGGAAGCACGGAGGAGGAAGCCGCCGGTGCGTCGGGACGGGAGCGAAGGTGCTCGGGCGCCCGAGCTGGAGCTCCGCAGCCGCCGGTCATGTACCGCTCCACCAAGGGCGCCTCCAAGGCGCGCCGGGACCAGATCAACGCCGAGATCCGGAACCTCAAGGAGCTGCTGCCGCTGGCCGAAGCGGACAAGGTCCGGCTGTCCTACCTGCACATCATGAGCCTCGCCTGCATCTACACTCGCAAGGGCGTCTTCTTCGCTGGAGGTGAGCATGCTGGGACTACCGGAGATCCGAGCTGCCGGGACCCTGGAGCTGGGGAACCCGCTGGGGCTGCTGCATGTCTAGGGCAGCGTGCTGGCGAGCTGGGGAGATTCGGGACTGTCTATTTTTCCTCCTGAGCTCCCTCCAAACCTCGCCTTAGTTCTGAGTGAGAGTTAGAGAGCCTGGACGGTATCTCTAACACCAGGGGCCTTAGAGGAGAGGAGAGGAGAGGAGAGGAGAGGAGAGGAGAAGAGCCAGGCCAGAGCGGCCTCGGTGCCTGCCAGTGTAAAGGCGCTCAGGGAGCTGGGGAGGGAAGCCCGGGAAGTTGCAGGGATGGAGCAGCCTGAGTCTAGGGAAGCGTAGCACTGTCCGCGGTGCTGAAAGGGTTTCCTGTAGCCTTCGGGGGGTGCTGCCCGTGGTGCTGACGGCCGCTTCGGCCGAGCAGGGAGCTGTCCACGGTTCTGAACTCACAGTCCGCTTTGGAACTCTGTCCGCGGTTCTGAGATTCACAGCCCCTTGGGAGCTCTGTCCACGATTCAGAAATTCAGAGCCGAGGAGGCGCCGACCCGGTTTAGAAGTCGAGGGCTTGCGGGCTATGGAGATACAGCAACAGGTTCCCTGGTCAAGAGCTGCAGGCAGCGGGTCAACAGGTGTTTGCAGAAGCACGTCCATGAGAAATTCCTCTGGATTCTTTGAAACTCAGGCCATGCCTTCCTCACTTCTGCTTTGCCTCCCAGTCTTACTCCTGACTCACCATGTCTTCTCGCCCTACAGGCACTCCTCTGGCGGGCCCCACGGGGCTTCTCTCAGCTCAAGAGCTTGAAGACATCGTAGCGGCACTACCCGGCTTTCTGCTTGTGTTCACAGCCGAGGGGAAGTTGCTCTACCTGTCTGAGAGTGTGAGCGAGCATCTGGGCCACTCCATGGTGAGTGCTGAGGGTCATTTCAGCTGAGGCTGGGCATGAAGGGGGCACTATGAGCCTTCCACTCCTGAAGAACTGGGAATTACTATGGAGGGAAAGGTTATACCCTGCAAGATATCATAGATCAAAGATTGGCTCCCGCTGTTCTCACTAATGGTCATCTCTTCTTTTCTTCTTCAGGTGGACCTGGTTGCCCAGGGTGACAGCATCTACGACATCATTGACCCAGCTGACCACCTCACTGTGCGCCAGCAACTCACCCTGCCCTCTGCCCTGGACACTGGTAAGGACTCCCTTCTTCCCTCCTCAGTCCAATTTCCCACTTGCTTCCCTTCTCCCCTGCATCCACTGTCTCACTCAGCCACTCACCCTCTTAACGGTTTTTCTCTTCACCCATCTAGATCGCCTCTTCCGCTGCCGCTTCAACACCTCCAAGTCCCTCAGGCGCCAGAGTGCAGGCAACAAACTGGTGCTTATTCGAGGCCGATTCCATGCTCACCCACCTGGGGCCTACTGGGCAGGAAACCCCGTGTTCACAGCTTTCTGTGCCCCACTGGAGCCGAGACCCCGCCCTGGCCCTGGCCCTGGCCCTGCCTCACTCTTCCTGGCCATGTTCCAGAGCCGTCATGCTAAAGACCTGGCCCTACTGGACATCTCTGAGAGGTAAGCCTGGAGTGTTCAGATTCCAAGAGAAAGGCAGGCCAGAGCTGAGGGAACCCTAGATTCTGGAGTCAGGGGCAGGGAGGATGGGGTTTAGGGGGGCAGAGGATCTGGGAGGGAGTGAGATGCATGGGTATCAAGAAAGGAAAACAGAAAGCTGACCTCACCCTTTCCACCTTCCCAGTGTCCTAATCTACCTGGGCTTTGAGCGCAGTGAACTGCTTTGTAAATCATGGTATGGACTGCTGCACCCCGAGGACCTGGCCCACGCTTCTGCTCAACACTACCGCCTGTGTGAGTGTCCAGAGAGGCTGGGGACAAGACAGCAAGCTGAGAAAGGGCATGGGAGACCAGACAAAGAATGAGCTGTAGTCAAGAGTGATGCTGGGGAGATAACAGAGGCCAACAATTTCGGATGCTATAGGGTGAACATGAGGGTGAGGATTCAAGGCAATAATAGAAGCAGAATTGGGGGACTCTGAGTGGTGAGGTCAAGGTAGAGAGCTGAGTGGTGCAGGTGAGGGTAGTCAGAGGAGAGGATGTCATGGCTATCTTAATTCAGTGGAGAGGTGAGCAAAGGTGGGGAGTAGGTAGAGTTGCCTGGTGGGCATCCTAACTCTGCATCTTCTTTCTCCCCAGTGGCTGAGAGTGGAGATATTCAGGCAGAGATGGTGGTGAGACTACAGGCCAAGACTGGAGGCTGGGCATGGATTTACTGCTTGCTATACTCAGAAGGTCCAGAGGGCCCCATTACTGCCAATAACTACCCAATCAGGTAAGCCACAAGCAGGGGTCTAGGGGGCAGCTGAGGTCAGCATGGAGGAGACACAAATCAGGGAACTGCTCTGGAAATGGACATGAAACCCTTACCAGCTGCCTCTTCTCTCCTCTCCAGTGACATGGAAGCCTGGAGCCTCCGCCAGCAGTTGAACTCTGAAGACAACCAGGCAGCTTATGTCCTGGGCACTCCGACCATGCTGCCCTCATTCCCTGAGAACATTCTCTCCCAGGAACAGTGCTCCAGCACTAACCCACTCTTTACCACAGCACTGGGGGCTCCCAGAAGCACCAGCTTCCCCAGTGCTCCTGAACTGAGTGTTGTCTCTGCATCAGAAGAGCTTCCCCGACCCTCCAAAGAACTGGACTTCAGTTACTTGGCATTCCCTTCTGGGCCTGAGCCTTCTCTCCAAGCAGAACTGAGCAAGGATCTTGTGTGCACTCCACCCTACACACCCCACCAGCCAGGAGGCTGTGCCTTCCTCTTCAGCCTCCATGAGCCCTTCCAGACCCACTTGCCTGGCCCATCCAGCACTCTTCAAGAACAGCTGACTCCAAGCACTGCGACCTTCTCTGATCAGTTGACACCCAGCAGTGCAACCTTCCCAGATCCACTAACTAGCCCACTGCAAGGCCAGCTGACTGAAACCTCAGTCAGAAGCTATGAAGACCAGTTGACTCCCTGCACCTCTACCTTCTCAGACCAGCTGCTTCCCAGCACGGCCACCTTTCCAGAGCCTATGGGCAGCCCTGCCCATGAACAGCTGACTCCTCCCAGCACAGCATTCCAAGCACACCTGGACAGCCCCAGCCAAACCTTCCCAGAGCAACTGAGCCCCAATCCTACCAAGACTTACTTCGCCCAGGAGGGATGCAGTTTTCTCTATGAGAAGTTGCCCCCAAGTCCTAGCAGCCCTGGTAATGGGGACTGCACGCTCTTGGCCCTAGCCCAGCTCCGGGGCCCCCTCTCTGTGGATGTCCCCCTGGTGCCCGAAGGCCTGCTCACACCTGAGGCCTCTCCAGTCAAACAGAGTTTCTTCCACTACTCTGAAAAGGAGCAGAACGAGATAGACCGTCTCATCCAGCAGATCAGCCAATTGGCTCAGGGCATGGACAGACCCTTCTCAGCTGAGGCTGGCACTGGTGGACTAGAGCCACTTGGAGGACTGGAGCCCCTGGACTCCAACCTGTCCCTGTCGGGGGCAGGCCCCCCTGTGCTCAGCCTGGACCTGAAACCCTGGAAATGCCAGGAGTTGGACTTCCTGGCTGACCCTGATAACATGTTCCTGGAAGAGACGCCCGTGGAAGACATCTTCATGGATCTCTCTACCCCAGACCCCAATGAGGAATGGGGTTCAGGGGATCCTGAGGCAGAGGGCCCAGGAGGGGCCCCATCGCCTTGCAACAACCTGTCCCCAGAAGACCACAGCTTCCTGGAGGACCTGGCCACATATGAAACCGCCTTTGAGACAGGTGTCTCAGCATTCCCCTATGATGGGTTTACTGATGAGTTGCATCAACTCCAGAGCCAAGTTCAAGACAGCTTCCATGAAGGTGAGTCCAGCCAGAAGGTCCAAGAACCCAAGTCCCTCTCCTGCCAAGGAAATGTTGGGTAGAATTGGGTGAATCATTTCCCCTCTCTGTACCTCTATTTTATTAAGGGATGACATCCCCTGCTGCAAAAAGTAGCAGTGGGGATAAGGAAAAAATGAAAGACTTAAGTTGAACAAGTAGACCTGGCAGGGGTTGGGGCTGTGGGATAGAGTACTAGGGAATCCTTAAGGAAGGGCTTGTGCTTAACTAGATCAGTCTTCACCACCCCATTTTACAGATGAAAATAATCAAAGAAACTCTCCTTAGGGCACTAAACAAACTGATGGAAGAGGGACTAGAGCTCTATCCTAGTATCCTAGCTCCCTGAAGGGGATAAAGAGCAAGAGTTTATAGAAGTTGGTAAAAGAAAGATGAGGCTGGCCGGGTGCGGTGGCTCAAGCCTGTAATCCCAGCACTTTGGGAGGCCGAGGCGGGTGGATCACGAGGTCAAGAGATAGAGACCATCCTGGTCAACACGGTGAAACCCCGTCTCTGCTAAAAACACAAAAAATTAGCTGGGCATGGTGGCGCGTGCCTGTAATCCCAGCTACTCAGGAGGCTGAGGCAGGAGAATTGCCTGAACCCAGAAGGCAGAGGTTGTGGTGAGCCGAGATCGCGCCATTGCACTCCAGCCTGGGTAACAAGAGCGAAACTCCATCCCAAAAAAAAAAAAAAGAAAGATGAGGCTGTCCCTGGCTACAGCCTCAGTTTCAATCCGTCCATCCAAATTGCTCCCTAATCTACTGAGTCTCTGGGGATCGTTTCATCATTGAGCCAACATCTTTGAAACCCATACTAATATCAGCACATTCTCAGCCCCAGGATCCTCTGTCCTAATTGGTCTAACTGATTGTGCTCTCTCTCTATCTCTCCCTGCAGATGGAAGTGGAGGGGAACCAACGTTTTGAATAAGTCTGTGACTTAACGTCGTCAAGTATGGCATATTGTCATCAAGACGTGGAGCCGCTCTCCACCCCCCCGGGACTGTTGGGGGGATTCTGGGGGCCAGAGGGGGATATATATGATTCCCCAGGCCCTGCAGGATTTGCGGGGGGAGGTGGGAGGGCAAGGGAGGGGAGCTTCTTTTTAAAATCAAGAGACTTCCAGCGATCCCAGTTTCCATTTCAATCTGTATTCACTCGTAGTGAGTTTCCTTGAATGGGATTTCAAGCGGAGAATGGGGGAGTGTCACTTCCCCGCCGCGTTGCCCCATTGGCCTGGGCCAGTTCTCCACTCCTAGGGGCCAAGCCACCTCTAGGCCTTGGTGGGGGAAAGGCAGGGCCCACCCGGGCCAGCCCGTGCCCTGAGGGGCTCTTGACACCCACGTAGAATTCTCTACACACCAGTAACGGGATTTCAATTCCGATGGACTCTGCCGCCCTGGCGGCCCTTCCTGTGACTTTTGCGCCCCGCGCCTGGGGTGGGGGGTGCGAAGAGACGCTACGTTCCTTTCCGATGGAGGAAGGCAGACCTGCCGTCACACATGTGCTTGCACGAGTGCGTGTACCTGGTGCGGGACTCAACCGGCCGCCAGACTGCCTGGGCCTGCCCAGATGGCCACCTCGTGGTGCTGCGGTGACTTTGTAGCCAACTTTATAATAAAGTCCAGTTTGCCTTTTTGGTACCTCTGGTGTCATGCACTGCTGTGTAAAAGGAAGAGTGAAGGATAAGTTCAGGAGGCTTGGATGGGAGCCTGGGGGTCACGAGGTAAAAGTTGAACGTGTTTATGGCCCCAGCATTTCTTCATCTACTCATGAATTCATTCATTCATTCATTTACCCATTCATTCATTCTTTCACTCAACATCTGCATGTACGTTGTGTGGCCCATACTGTGCTAGATGCTGGAAAGTTTAGGGCTGCAACAAAAGTTATGTCTTATCCTCAAGGCGCTTGGCATCCAGTACTAGAGAATACTGGCATCTTCTCCCTGCGCCAGGCTTACAATGCTCATGGTGTGGGAGGGAACAGAGGGCCTAGAGGTGGACAAGAGGATTCAACTTGATATTGGTTCTGAACACGGGCTTGAAGCTTCTGCTTACAAGTTATTTCTTCACCTGATCCTTCAGGGAAGCAACTTCCTTGTGGGGCCCTGGATCAGCTCATTGGAAATTATAAACACGTCTGTAATCCTTGCACAGGGCTTTCAGCTGACACACTCTTTTACATATCTTATTTGCTGCAACAAAGCCTCTCGAGCAGGCATATTAGCCCATCTCACTGATGAAGAAACTGAGGACCACAGGTAAAAAGTTATTTGCTCCCACAGTTGGTGAGAGGCATGCATGGGTGGGCAACATACCCAGAGCATCTGCATCCCAACCCTGGGCTGTTTTCTCTGCTGCGAGAGCCAGTGAACCACCACCTCAAATCATCCCATCCCAGATTACTCAAGAAGGGCAAGTGTGGGCTGGAGCAGGGGCCTCTCTCCCAAGCATAGGGTGAGAAACTCCCTCCTTTTGCCACTCCAGGTCTGTAAAGTCGAGCTGAACAGAATATAATTCAGTAGGTCAAAAGAAAAAAGTTTCCAAAAGTGCTGTTTTCCTCCAAGCTTGAAAGCCAAACAGCCACAGGGTAGAGTGAGGGCAAATGAAAATGAAGAGATGGGCTGGGAGCAGTGGCTCATGCCTGCAATCCCAGCACTTTGGGAGGCCAAGGCAGGAAGATTTCTTGAGCCCAGAAATTTGAGATTAGCCTGGGCGACATGGTGAAACCCTGTCTTTACAAAATACAAAAATTAGCTGATTAGCTGGGCATGGTGGCGCGTGCCTGTAATCCCAGCTACTCAGGAGGCTGAGGCAGGAGAATTGCCTGAACCCAGGAGGCGGAGGTTGCGGTGAGCCGAGATCGCGCCATTGCACTCCAGCCTGGGTAACGTGAGTGAAACTCCGCCTCAAAAAAAAAAAAAAAAAAAATTAGCTGGGTGTGGTGCACACTTGTAGTCCCACCTACATGAGAGGCTGAGGCAGGAGGATCTCTTGAGCCTGGGAGGCAGAGGTTGCAGTGAGCCAGGATCACACCACTGTACTCCAGCCTGGGCAACAGAGCGAACCCTGGATTCAAATCTCACCTCCACCAATTATTTGCCAAATGGGACTTGAGGCTCACTTTCTCCACAAGTGAAGTGGGACTCACAAATACGGCACTTATCTCCCAAAGATGCTGTTAGAACTTGATAGCGTCCACTTATAAGCTGAGAAGTGCAGAATGGACTAAAGGTATCAAATTGAATTAGAAGGCAATGGTGACGTCAAAGGCTTAGAGCACGTTTCTTTCTCAAGGAAAGGAAAGAAGCTCCATGCCTCCATCTTTCTCCAGTGAAGTACAGGGGCTGGATTCCAGGAACTGAGGGCGTAACCCTGAGAAAGCCCCTAAGCCTCCTTTTATTCCAAATCCTCCAGCTCTGGGGCCATGCCCTTAAGAGAGTTCCATGGGAAGGAAGATACTCGGGAGGACCTGTCACCACTTTTCCGCCTTGGTTGGGTCCTTGAGTGGAAAAGGAGGGTGGAATTTTGCCTTCTGCCATCCTTGTGCATCTGTTCTCCAACTTGGACAAATAACTGAGCTGTCAGCCCCAGGAGGACCCTGGCACCAAGCACAGGACTGGCATATAGCAGGCATACTCAAAATGTCTCCTTCAAAGGAATCTTCCTTCTTTTCTTCCTTCCTTCCTTTCTTTCTTTTTCTTTCTTTTGTTCTTTCTTTCTTCTTCTTTTGAGAGAGGGTCTTACTATATTTATTGAAAAAATTTCTTTCTTTCTTTCTTCTTTCTCTCTTTCTTTCCTTCTCTTTTTCCTCTTTCTTTCTTTCTTTCTTTCTTTCTTTCTTTCTTTCTTTCTTTCTTTCTTTCTTTCTTTCTTTGTTTCTTTCTTTCTTTCCTTGTTTCTTTCTTTCTTTCTTTGTTTCTTTCGAGACAAGGTCTCACTATATTACCCAGGCTGGACTCAAACTCCTGGGCTTAAGTGATCCTCCCACCTCATCCTCCCAAAGTGATGGGATTACAGGTGCACAGCCCTCCACTGAGGGAACTACTTCTGAATATCAATCCAAGGATTCCATTAGAGTCATCAGTTTCTACCATAAACATGTGTTCCTAAATTCCCCAGAGGGAATCTTAAGTGACCATGAGCTCAAGACACACATTGGAGTCCCATCTGAAAACCTCCCTGGGGACATTAAAAAAAAGAAAAAGAAAAAGAAAAAAAAGGAAAGTCTGGCCAGGCAATTGTGGTGGCTCATGCCTATAATCTCAGAACTTTGGGAGGACGAGGATGAGGTGGGAGGATGGCCTGAGCCCACAAGTTCAATACCAGCCTGGGCAACAAAGCAAGACCCAATCTCTGCAAACAAAAATTATCTGGGCATGGTGGTGTGCCCCTATAATTCTGGCTACTTGGGAGGCTAAAGTGGGAAGATTGCTTAAGCCCAGAAGTTACAGACTGCAATAAGCTATGGTCACACCATTGCACTCTAGTCTGGGTGACAGAGCAAGACCCTGCCTCAAAAACAAAACAAAACAAAAAGGAAAATCTGAGAAACTTAAGGAAACCTAATGATGAAATACAATATGGTATACTAGAGCAGAAACAGGGCGCAAGGTAGTGAGGAATCCTGAATAAAGTATGGACTTCAGTTAATAATACCGTATCAACTGACTCATTAATTGTGACAAATGCACCATGTAAGTGTAAAATGTTGATAACGGGAGAGCGGCTGTGGGGTCTGTGGGAACTTCGTATGATCTTCACAACTTTTCTCTAAGTCTAAATCTGTTCTAGGCCAGGCACGGTGGCTCATGCCTGTAATCCCAGCACTTTGGGAGGCCAAGGTGGGTGGATCACCTGAGGTCAGGAGTTCAACAGCAGCCTGGCCAACATAGTGAAACCCCGTCTCCACTAAAAATACAAAAAAATTAGCCGGGCCTGGTGGTAGGCGCCTGTAATCCCAGCCACACGGGGGGCTGAGGCAGGAGAATCCATTGAACCCAGGAGGCAGAGGTTGCAGTGAGCCGAGATCGCGCCATTGCACTCCTGCCTGGGTGACAGAGTGAGATTCTGTTTTGAAAAAAACAAAACAAAATACCGCCACAACTTTAAAAGGTAAAAATTATGGGAGAAAAAATAGAAACCACTCCCTGGTATTTGGTGGCAGTGACGCGAGATGGTAATGTGTGTGGACGAGAAGGCACCCTGACACTCAGAATTGGAGAGCCAGGCCGCCAGCCAGTGCGAAGTTGAAAGAGCCCATGGCGCCCCCTGCTGGACATAGAACTATCTGCTTTTGTTCCCTTCCCTGGCACGGTCCCTGTGGCTCAGAGCATCAATATTGCATCTTAGAAGAGATGGGTAAACTGAAGCCCAGAGAGAGGAAAGGAATTGCCCAATGGTACTTCCAAAATGACTGCAGAAGCAAAATCTGACTGTCAAGGAGTTCCCTTGCCACCCACACCAGATTGCTGTTCTGGGAGCAAAAAGGTATGAGAAAGGGCTGAAATTTTGGAGTCACAAAGACTGAGCTCAAATACTGGCTCTGGCACCTCATTTTTGCATGTGACAAACACTGTAATCCCAGCTACTTGGGAGGCTGAGGCAGGAGAATCACCTGAATCCAGGAGGTGGAGGTTGCAGTGAGCTGAGATTGTACCACTGCACTCCAGCCTGGGTGACAGAGTGAGACTCCGTCAAAAGAAAGAAAGAGAAAGAAAGAAAGAGAGAGAGAGAGGGAGGGAGGGAGGGAGGAAGGAACGAAGGAAAGAAAGAGAAAAAGAAAGAAAAGAAAGAAAGAAGAAGGAAGGAGGAAGGAAGGAAGGAAGGAGGGAAGGAAAGAAAGAAAGAGAAAAGAAGGAAGGAAGGAAGGAAGGAAGGAAGGAAGGAAGGAAAGGAGGGAGGGAAGGAGGGAGGGAGGGGAAAGGCCGGGCATGGTGGCTCATGCCTGTAATTCCAGCACTTTGGAAGGCTGAGGTGGGTGGATCACCTGAAGTCAGGAGTTCAAGACCAGCCTGGCAAACATGGCAAAACCCCATCTCTACCAAAAATACAAAAATTAGCCAGGCATGGTGGCATGTAGCTATAGTCCCAGATACTCAGGAGGCTGACGCAGGAGAATCACTTGAACCTGGGAGGTGGAGGTTGCAGTGAGCTGAGATGGTGCCACTACACTCCAGCCTGGGTGACAGAGCGAGACTCCATCTCAAAAAATATATAAATAAATAAATAAGGCCGGGCGCGGTGGCTCACGCCTGTAGTCCCAGCACTTTGGGAGGCCGAGGCGGGTGGATCACGAGCTCAGGAGATCAAGACCATCCTGGTCAGCATGGTGAAACCCCGTCTCTACTGAAAATACAAAAATTCAGCTGGGCATGGTGGCGTGTGCCTGTAATCCCAGCTACTCAGGAGGCTGAGGCAGGAGAATCGCTTGAACCCAGGAGGCAGAGGTTGCAGTGAGCTGAGATTGCTCCACTCCATTCCAGCCTAGGCAACAGTGCGACTCAGTCTCAAAAGAAAAAAAGAAAGAAGAAAAGAAAGAAAAGAAAACGATATACACTATTGATATAATTTAAAAAATCAGTATTTGTAGAAAAAACTATTGACATATACTGCATATGGAGTATCTTAGGGCAACAGCCTGCCACATACTCATGACCATCTCCCCTTCAAGACATTTGCCACATTTCAAACCTGCATGGGGAGGAATGCTAAGTTCAAAACTTCTGAAAGGCAGAACTGAATTCCCACAGTCTCCTGGAGATCTTCCAAGCTCTCAGTCAAAGCCCAGGAGGGCCATGGCAGGGAATAGGCACAAACCAGAGGTCTGATAAAATTGCAGTCCACCTTGACTCACCTTAGTCATTGGAACAAGATAATCACTCACTTCATCTAACACTGGAAGGGGACTTTGAAGCAACTATGGTTCCTTTAACACAATGTCCACGAAACTCAAAGAGTAAGAAAAACTTAATGGCCAGGAGTGGTGGCTCAGGTCTGTAATCCCAGCACTGGGAAAATGAGGCAGGCATATCATGAGGTCAGGAGTTCGAGACTAGCCTGGCCAATATGGCAAAACCCCATCTCTACTAAAAACACAAAAATTAGCCGGGCATGGTGGTGCATGCCTATAGTCCCAGCTACTCAGGAGGCTGAGGCAGAAGAAAATGAAGTCTCGGCTGGGTGCAGTAGCTCACGTCTATAATCCCAGTACTTTGGGAGGCCCAGGCAGGCAGATCACCTGAGGT
>NW_016107417.1:2042425-2046812 GCF_001604975.1 Cebus imitator | reverse complement strand
AAAAAAAAAAAAAAAAGACAGATTACTAAGCCATCATTTAAAATAGTTTCAGAAAGATAATTTTTAAATGTTCTAAATAGTTGCCAAGTTAAAAGTATACAGTGTTGTATAGATGTATAGAGTATGACCCTAACTTGCTTTTTTTCAAAATGCATTATATATAAATATACACACAAAGAAAAAAAAGAGCAGAAAAGATATACACCAAATATTGGCAGGAATATCATCTGGGTGGTGGATAACATGAGGTTTTTCTTTTAGGTGTTTATATACCTATGCTTTCCATATTTTCTCAGTGTAAAATGAAGTGTCTGGCACATAACACATGCTCACTGTATGCGAATCTCCTTTCTCCCCCAACTCTTGCTCTCTTTTCTGAAAGGACAATCAGGAAATAAAAGGCTAAGGGCTTCCCGAGGACTTCTGCCTCAGACAGAAACCTGCTGAAGCTTTGGTCTTTCTGTGGTAGCTGTGAGCCCTACAATAGTTCATGTTCAGCCACATCTGACCCAGAGCCAGGGTCAGAAGCTTAGTAGAAGGGCCTCAAATAGCCCCTGGGATCTGGGCACTCTGTGAAGTAACCCTGCCTCCGGCTGTGAGCTGAGATCTCCACAGGAACCTGTTTCTGCTAAGCTAGCAAGTCCCTAAGAGATAAGAGATTTTTGATAGAAGCAGCAGGCAATATACCCCAACCCCAGCACCCATGGTTCCCACCCTGGGGAGGGGAAGAACACAGGATTTCAAATGAGAAGGCCTGGGCTCTATTCAGAACTTGGGCAATAAAACAAAACAATGATAACTTTAAAAAGAAAAAAAAAGGCCAGGTGCAATGGTTCACGCCTGTGATCCCAGCACTCTGGGAGGTGGAGGTGGGCGGATCACAAGGTCAAGAGATGGAGACCATCCTGGCCAACATGGTGAAACCGTCTCTAGTACAAAATACAAAAATTAGCCAGGCATGGTGGCGTGTGTCTGTAGTCCCAGCTACTCAAGAGGCTTAGGCAGAAGAAAAAAAAAGAAAAAGGACCTGGACAAGTTACTTGGCTTGGCTGAGCCTCAGTTTGCACATCTGAGAAGCAGCATGAAGACCCCAATTTCCTAATGTCTGCCCATGTTGGCTACCATCAAAACCGGTCCCCTTCCCCAGGGTCCCAAGATTGAAGCTGACAGTGGGCAAGAAAGGATGTTTATGTTTATTCAGGACTGATGCCTTGATAAAGCCAGATGTACAAAAATATATCATTCAAAGTCACAAAAACAATCACCATATTTGTGTGACCTCCCTTCCTCCCCTTGGGCACAGCCTTTGCAACTGGCCCCCTTCCCAGCTGCTTCCTTTGAAATCTGGGAGTTGGGGGGCAAGGGTCACTTCTTGGCAGCTTCTTCCTGGGCTGCCAAATCTGCCTCCTTCTGAGCAGCCAGGAAGATGGCTCGTTCCTTCTGGAAAGCTGCAAGCTCTTCGGAACTGAGGCTGTAAGTGAAGAAAGACAGTTGGCACATGGTCGGTCACTGGCGGGAGCTCACAGAATCCCAAGTCTTGCAGGGGCTAGAAGGGGCCTCTGTCTCAGAGCCCAGCTTGCCTGGCCCTTTCTCCCTCCCTGACTCCTCAGCCTCCATACCTTTGCTCATGTTTCCTCTCCAGGGACACCATCTCCCAACCCCCAACCTTTTGTTCCCTTATTAAATCCCTACTCATCCTTTGAGACAACAGCCATATGCCAGTCCAAATTAACTGGGGTACTCTGTGCCCCAAAATATGCTGTACAGGGACATCACGGGCTGAGCATGTGTGTCTCTCCCAGGGCAGGGGTCAGATTTACCCATCTCCATGCTCCCAGTAAAACAAAAGATTTGAGAAAAGTCAAGTCCACGTCTGCTCCATGCTTAACCTCACCCTTCTTGGGAAACAATCAATTGTCAGCCTTGACATGAGATGTGACACAGCAGCAAGAGAGCAGTAAAGGGCTGAGTTGCTGTCTCTGTCCAGCCTGTTGTCTAGGCCAGACACCCTCCCACCCAACATCTTGCTTTAATGAAACAATTCCTGAAGTCATCCAAAGCCCCATGACAGGGGTACACTGTTTGCCTCAGGGACAAGCATGAACCTGACGCAGCTCAAAAGTCCGTCCCCACTGGTCCTTCCCTCATGCCATTCTCCACTCGCCTCTAGGACTACAGACCCTGATCACACTGAACTTCTCCCACTTGGATCCTTCATGGAAATCTTTCCATTTCTTAGAACATTTGCAGAACAACGTCCAATACATAACAGGTGCCCAATAAGTGTATTCCAAATCAATGAATGTGGCCTCCCACCCCTGCCCCCTCCTCTAGAATCTAGGGTTCCTTGAATCAAAAGCTGACTTTCCCACTGCCACCTGCCAGGACACTTACTCCTTCACCACACGAATGCCCATGGAACGGGCAGACCCAATGATGGAGCGGACAACAGAGGACAGGGGTACATCCTGCAGGACGAATACCTCATCCTGAGCTTTGACGAGGGCAATCTCATACACATGCTTCAAGGTCACCAGGCCTGCCACCTCTTTGCCTGGAAGGAAGGAACAAATGGCTCTTCAGGTGTTACTGCTTCCTTCTGGCGCCCCCAGAATCTCCGACGCCCATCCTGGCCCTCACCTGTCTGCCGGGCCCCCTTCTCAATCCCAGCTGCTGCCTTCAGGAAGTAGGAAACAGTGGGCTGTCCAATCTTGATGTCAAATGTTCTGTCAGGCTTAGCAGAAAAAAAGAAATATGGGATTCTCTCTTCCTGCTGCCCCATCCCAGGGAACTTCTAATGTCCTGCCTCTGCTTCCTTCATCTCACTTTCCTATGGCATCCCTCAAAAAGACCCCAGAATCATAAGAAAAAATAAATCTGCAGCAAACATCCCTGTCCCCTCTATTCCTGCCCTAATTCTGCTCTGAGATGGAGGGGCAAAGGGAGGAACTGCAATACAGCAAGATGGGGCGGGCTCAGAAAAAATACGGTCTAGACCTAAACGGGGAAAGTGGAACCTAGGAATAGGAAGTCAAGTCAGGAGCAGAGAAGCAACCCCAGGTGACCAGCCCCAGGGGCCGAGGAAGAACAAGGGGAGAAGGAAACCAGGGATCAGAGTCCAGACTCCACCTTCACAAAAATCTTGGTAGGCAGAGGAATGCCTTCCTTGATGTCCTTTGTCCTCTCATTGAACTCCTTGCAAAACTGGTTGATGGAAACACCTCGCTGTGAGGGAAGCACAGGGGGTTAGTGCTGGGAGAAAGGGACGGCTTCCTACCGCCCAGGAGGCGCCGTCCGTTCCCTCCTTCGTCTCCACTTCTCTCGGTTCCCATCTCTACCCAGATTCAACTACCATTTGGTGCGCTGCGCCAAAAGATTTGTAGGCATCTTCCCACGTTATCCTCATTACAGCACACTGAGGAAGTGATGAGGAAGCCCAGGCGAAAGACACTTTGTAACCAGCACAAGGACATAAAGCGTGTGAGACGCAGAGCCGAGATCTGAGCCGAGACCCGAGATCGGAACCGAGACCCGAGATCTGAACCGAGACCCGGGTGGTTCCAGAGCCAGCGCCCTCCATCCGCGTACTAGCTTCCACCCTCGAACCCCCACACCCGGTTCCCGCCATGGCCGCACCTGACCCAACACTGGGCCTAGTGGGGGCCCAGGCATGGCCTGGCCTGCCCGCACGATGGTCCGGATCACACCGCCGACCTCGGGCTTCCTGAGGGCCCGGGTGGCCCGGCTGACCTTCGACATGATGCGGGGCTGCCAGCTTTAGTTCACCTCAGGGCAGCAGCAAGAGCGACGCCCTGGGCGCCACCATCTTGAGCCAGAGGTCAAGGGTCCTCACGTTAGGCTCAGGCAGGTGAGGCCAACAGCAGCCTTGTTTCAGTCCTACTGCTCGCCAACTAGTAAGACATGGAGGGTGAGAGGAGGAGAAAATACTTTTTAACTTGTCTTATGCAGATAAAGGGAGGGCTCGAATGGTCTAGCACACACATTTTTTTCCCCCAGGTGCGCGCACAGGCACTATCTCGGACAGCTAACCAGGAGGTGGGACTGTGATACCCCACAGCATTGTGGGTAAGGTAGTTTTGACTCCGTGTGCAGGTCCGGCCAATTGCTATGCGCCAGTGCGCCATCTGCTGGACACGGTGATGATCCTAGGGTTTGAAATACACCTGGAGCTCTTGATTGGTAATGGGAATCTCTGTCCTCTTTCTGTTCCTTACATGCTGTTGAAAGGCAGTACGGTTAAGAGTGTAGACACGTGCCGGGCACGGTGGCTCAAGCCTGTAATCCCAGCACTTTGGGAGGCCGAGGCGGGTGGATCACGAGGTCAAGAGATCGAGATCATCCTGGTCAACACGGTGAAACCCCGTCT
>NW_016107417.1:2032807-2041455 GCF_001604975.1 Cebus imitator | reverse complement strand
GATCTCTTGACCTTGTGATCCACCCGCCTCGGCCTCCCAAAGTGCTGGGATTACAGGCTTGAGCCACCGCGCCCGGCTATTATCTGTACAATTAAGATAAAACCTGAGCTGTTGTGAGACTTAACAGACCCAGAACATTTGATACATCACCTGCGACCAGTCAAATAAGCCAGCATCTTACTGTATCATGAGGAAAGCAAAAATCACCTGGTGACCATTGAACAGACGCTAGAGACAAAACTCCTTAAATGAGGAATTTAAAAGTAATTAAACTTCCCTAGTATCTAATGTCAGCATCTGGTTCTAGGCCTCTATTCAACTTAAAATGTATAAGCAACTAGAATTTCTATACATCTCAGGAATGCCATCCCAAAACTCATTTTGCAACACTTGCTAACATTAAGGCACCAGAGTTACTATGAATGTAATCATTTATCATGACCTATGTGGCTAGTGTGGTCCAAATTACCCTCAACCTCCTGCTTCAAGGTCCATAAATGCCCCTAAGGAAAATCCACCAGTTTGCTCAGTCCTGTTTTGCTGAGGCCCCCCTCTGCACGGCCTTCTTTCTTTCTAATAAAACTTTCCGGCTGATGCCCTTTTTGGCCTCAGCCCACCCACACCTGGGTGAAAAAAAAAATTCCCTTTTCGCTGGGTGCGGTCGCTCAAGCAGGTAATCCAAGCATTTTGGGAGGCCAAGGCGGGCAGATCACAAGGTCA
The DNA here is from genome assembly GCF_001604975.1 of Cebus imitator. Taxonomy (NCBI): domain Eukaryota; kingdom Metazoa; phylum Chordata; class Mammalia; order Primates; family Cebidae; genus Cebus; species Cebus imitator. Next base: position 2,040,735 of record NW_016107417.1, on the reverse strand, counting down.
GAAGTTCAAGACCAGCCTGGCCAACATGGTGAACCCCTCCTTCTCTACTAAAAATAAAAAAATTAGCTGGGCATGGTGGCATGTGCCTGTAATCTTGGGAGGCTGAGGCAGGAGAATTGCTTGAACCTGGGAAGCAGAGGTTACAGTGAGCCGAGATCACACCACTGCACTCCAGCCTGGCCTACAGAACAAGACTTCATCTCACAAAAAAAATAAAAATAAATAAACAAATAAATAAAACTTTCCTTTTCAAACCTATACTGTTGTCAGTAAATTCTTCTTACCAACCCATGAGTCAAGCATGTCCGATGCCAGGGCTCTGACACCTTGCCTGGCATGTCATTTACCTTGTTTTCTGAGCATTTGCTCTATGTCAGGCACTGTCCTAAGCACAAGTGCATTATTATTTAATCCTCACGATGACATGAGGCAAATGCTTTTATTGTAGGCCAGGAATGGTGGCTCATGCCTGTAATCCCAGCAATTTGGCTGAGGCAGGAGGATCACTTGAGCCCAGGAGTTTGAAACCAATCCTGACAACATATTGAGACCCTGGTCTCTAACAACAACAACAACAAAAATTGGAAAATCAGAGACAGCTGTCACAGGTGGATAAATATCTTTGCCTTGAACCAGATACAGCTTACAATAGGGCATCACCCTGCCCCAGCTGGGATGATGTATGGTGGACTACCCGATTTCAGGGTTGGATGATAAACATGTGATGGGTAACTCCGAGCTGGAGACCCTTGAATAATAAACTACATCTGTCCAAGGGCTCCCCACCAAATAACTGCCAGAATTTAGAATGCAGTCCAATACTCATCACCACTGGCAATCCGGCTGTTCTAAACCAAGAACCAAAAGTAGCATCTCAGGTATATGGGGAAGGGACAGACATCACAGGGAAAGACCCCCTTAGGGTGATTTGTTCTGAAACGAATCAAGAACTCAACCACCCATTTGCCTGGGACTACTCCAATCCCAGATCGTAATAAACACTTTAGTTCATGAACTAAATGATCCTAAAAGGGTAAAAATAATTGAGGTAAAGGATTCAAGTCGAACCTTAGAAATTGAGACAGGGTACAGGGATGTGAATGCCTGGGTAGAATGGGTCAAATTTTCAGTACAAGCTCTCAACAAGAGTAACTGCTATGATGTGCTGCGGGATGACCTCAGGCACAGGTGGTTCCATTTCCCTAGGATGGGCTACTGATCCTGAAGGAATGCTTTGCATGTTGGCTCTATAGGGACAAGGATGCATGGGGAAATGAGACTTTTAAGAGTCTGTCATTGTTCTTTCCTGCATTGCGGGGATCAGTTCCCAGAGCAATCCCCTTGTTCTCTACAGGGAATATGTACCACTCCTTTTGCCTCTCTAGGCAGGGGGCAGAGTTCAATAAGCCCGTGGGAGAACTCTCGTCTTGTACCCACATCCTAAACATCACTGGCGAGTCAGGCAATGGCAATTACTCAGCTCTCCATAAACCCCGGGCTAATGTCTGGTGGTATTGTGGGAAAAGGAACCTCCATAACCTGTTACCGTCCAATTGGACCAGGACTTGTGCTTTAGCTGATTGGCCATTCCCTCCACCCTGACGTTCCATAAGATACCCAAAAATACACATGGGCACCGAAACTGGAGGGATTTGACAAATTCTTTGGATCCCAATTATATATTGACTCGATAGGAGTCCCAAGGTGGGTGCCTCATGAATTTAAGGCCCAAAACCAAATAGCTGCTGGGTTTGAGTCAGCAACCTTCTGGTGGTCGGCTATCAATAAGAATGTGGATTGGATGAACTATATCTATTACAGTCAACAGAGCCATGCGCAGTGACTCATGCCTGTAATCCCAGCACTTTGCGGGGCTGAGGCGGGCAGATCACCTGAGGTCGGGAGTTTGAGACCAGCCTGACCAACATGGAGAAATCCTGTCTCTACTAAAAATAAAAAATTAGCCTGGTGTGGTGGCACATGCCTGTAATCCCAGAGAGGCAGAGGCAGGAGAATCGCTTGAACTGGATTTTCCAAATTCCCACAAGGTAAGACCTGGCATTAAATCTTGTACTTTGGAGTCCTGCTGTCTTGGTCACATTAATCACCAAGGGAGATTGGGTGATTGGGTCAGGAGGAGTCAACTGGCAGTTTCCATGTCGACCTTCTGCTCTTTGTATATTAGGTCATCCCAGCTATATTGACTTCCAGAAATGGGACCAGCCCATGTGTTCTTTTTAGATTTTTCTCAGAGTTAACTTTAAGGGTTCCTCAGATGACTCATGCACTTCTCACTAGTCTTTTTCCTTCCCTTCCGGGGTCTCTTTTACTAGTCCCTTGACTCAAGTATAGTGAGTCCACCCCCGTTCAGCTGTTCACATGGCCGTTTCAGTGGTTAAGAGCATTGAATAATAAACTATATCTTGGCTAGAGACCTTCCCAGCATGGGTGGATCTTGTGTTATTTCTAAGTCTTAATCAGCACAAAGTCACCAGGCTGGAAGTGGTGAACTGCGAACTCAAGAGGCAGAGTTTGAGTCAGAAGTCCTTATAACCTATGGCATGACAGGGTGAAGGATATGGCCAGTATATAATTGCTTAAGAATTGATCCTTGGTTTCTATAGTCGGGAGAGGTGTAGTTCTGCCCAAATATGGGAGCCCATATAATAACTTGTAGGGGGACAACCCCACGTCTTTTCCTGGGGCTATTTTAATCCTAAGTAGTGCTATTGGGAGACATTTGGTCCGGGGCACTTTAGTTTCTAAGATTAGTTTAGTGATATGCTTTTTGAGAGTTTAGTTCATTCTTTCTACCTTTCCAGAGGAAGGGGGATGCCAAGGGGTGTGCTAATCTCATCTAATTTGTAAACCTTCCGTAATTCCCCTTAACACCCTTAAGATAAAGTGGCTTCCATTGTCTGAATTAATATTTTTCACCAGGCCAAATTTAAGTACAATCTGTTCTAATGTTATTTTGACCACATTCCCAACAGTGGCTGTTGGAAGGCAAAAAGGCTTCCATCCAGCTGGAAAGGTGATCTATGATCACTAGCAAATACTTTAGTCTTCCTCCTTTGGGGATTTCTGTGAAATCTACTTGAATACTTTGAAATGGTCTTAGTCCAGGAGGTCTTCCTCCCAACACCTGTTTTCTAATCACCTTTTTGTTTAACCTTTGACAAGTTGCACAACTTCCATATACTTGCTTAGCAAGGGTGTAAATCCCTATACACCCATAATTCCTAAGTGATGCATCACACAAAGCCTGGGGTCCCCAATAACTCCCTTCATGTAATATAGACATTAGTTCTCTTATTAGAGATTTGCTCACACTAGCTCTCTCACACTGTCCACCTTTATTTTGGCTGTCTGCTCCAGCTCTGCAGCTCCTGCCACCTCCATTCCTGCAGCTGCACTCCCTGGTCTGCAAGGCCAGCTCTTACTTCAAAGTTAACCTCCAAAGGGCCTTGCCCTACTGGGTCCTCCAAATCTAATCTGGAGTAATTTTTTTTTTCATCTGATCTCTGAGCCTCTGCAGAAATGCAGAGGGAATTTTCTATTTTTCTTGTTGAATCTTGAATGCCTTTGAGACATTTTGTGTCATAGGAAGGGACCCTTTAATTAATAATTCCCTAGGGGCCCGCATTCCTGCATTTGGGCTCAGTCCCTGGGATCATTATTATCCCATTCCATATTGACATTTGGAAATTTTTGTTGGGCTGGCAAGACTCCTTGCCCGAGAGGGTGTTTCCTCCCCAGATGGTCATGGCCACTCTCCTAATCATTTCCCTTTCTTTTCCTGTAAACAGGATATGTATCATAGACATTATTCTAGCACAGGTGTAAAAGCTGCGTCCTAGGAATTGGTCCAGCTGGTCTGCTTCTAGGAGTTGTTTCATTTCCTTCTTGAAATTCCTAACTTCAGTACTTGTAAGAGGTGCATTTACAAATCCAATCTCTCCCTATCTCATGGGAACTTCCCTAAGAGTGAACATGCTAGATGCCTGCTGTGTGGAAGGGATAGGGAAGTTCTCAATGTCCCTCTTACACTGTTCCATTTCTTTTCTTAAATTTGGATAAGGATCTAAAGGAGTGGCTGGTTTGGCTCCCCCATGATCCCCAGGTCTTTCTTCCTCTAACCCCCCTGCTGCCCCTTGATCTTCCTTTCCCCTGTTTTGTGAGATGCATTGAGGCAGCAAGCATGATACGGAGTCCCAGGGCTTTTCAGTGGACAAGGGCTTTTTACTAGGTTCTTTTTCTTCATGGGGGCTAATTCCTTGTTTCAGCAGAGAGGTAACCTATCTCTTTTTGTGAGGATGAGATTTTATCATTCACATCGAGAATTAAAGCTTGGCACATCCAATCCTCGTCGGAGACAAACTTAGGCCAAAAGACCAAAGGCTTATAAATGGGGTCTTTGAGCCAGATAAAACAGCAACTTTATCATCTTTTGCTTTTCCTTGCCCCTGGTTTGGGGGTTATCCCTCCAAACCTGCAACATTCTCCCCAAAGGACTATCTGGGAGAATGTCAGAGGGAGTCTCTTTGGCTCCTTCTTTCGTTTGTCCCCTAGGCCTAGAATTCCTGTTTCCCATTTTCAGTCAGTCTCTGTGTCTGAGAGGCTGACCTCTCCTCTACACTCTGTTCAATTATTGTGACCTTCTAGGTGCATGAGCCGTGCGGTTTATTGCATTCGCAGGCTGGCTGCCAGTGGTTAGATTTATCATGCCTTGAAAATAAACCATTTAAAATGTCTTCTCACAAACCAATGTATCCTTTCCATGTACTGATTTATTGTCTTTGCTTATAACTCCTGTCTCCTTAAAACATATAAAACCAAACTGTAACCCAGCCACCTTGGGCATACTTCCTTGGGACATCTTGAGACTGTTCCCCAGGCTATGGTCACTCATATTGGCAGAAAATAAATCTCTTTAAAATATTTTACAGAGTTTGGTTTTTCCATTAACATACCTCATCTAGCAAAATGAGAGAATCCACATAAAACCACACTGGAAACTGTGAGACACATATAAATGTTTTATTGGGAATACTTGTTGGACCCCCACTAATTGAATGTGGTTGTCTCTACCTCTGAAGTCCATCAAGGCCTTTATAGCACTCAGGCTGGTTAACCTCGCCACAGCTCTGGAGCCAAGCTACAAAGCCCTGAACAAGGTCCTTAACCTCCCTGTGCTTCACTTTCCCTACTAGTAAAATGGAACCAATAATAGCACCTATCTGGCAGGAAATTTGTGAATTCAGGTAAAGCACTTAGAAGACAGCTTGGCCCAGAGGAAGCCAGGCTGGGTCTGATTTAGCTGTGTGTGCCCACAGTGCAATAACCCCTTCTGAATGAAGGAATTGTCACAAGGCAAACCCCAAAATTGGGGTTCAGCCTGGGAGGCCACATTGGTTCTTGGCTTCGTGCAGGAAGGAATTCAAGAACAAGCCAACAGAGAAAAGTAAAAGTAAGGGTTTTTTTTTTCTTTTTTACCTTTTTTTTTTTTTGAAATGCAATCTCGCTCTGTCGCCTAGGCTGAAGTGCAGTGGCACAGTCTTAGCTCACTGCCACCTCCGCCTCCTAAGCGGTTCTCCTGCCTCAGCCTCCCAAGTAGCTGGGATTACAGGTGTCCACCACCATGCCCAGATAATTTTTTTTTTTTTTGAGATGGAGTCTTGCTGTTTCCCAGGCTGGAGTGCAATGGCACAATCTCAGCTCACTGCAACCTCCTCCTGGGTTCAAGCAATTCTCCTGCCTCAGCCTCCCAAGTAGCTGGGATTACAGGCACCCACCACCACGACAGGCTAATTTTTTTTTTTTTTTTTGTTTTTTTAGTAGACATGGGGTTTCACCCTGCTGGCCAGGCTGGTCTAGAACTCCCGACCTCAGGCGATCCACCCACCTCAGCCTCCCAAAGTGCAGGGATTACAGGCATGAGCCACCATGCCCAACCTCTTATATGTATTGATTGATGTATTCTATCTAAAAGTTATAAAAGCAAGCTGTACCCTGATCACCTTGGGCACATGTTGTTAGGACCTCCTGAGGCTGTGTCATGGGTGCATTCTTAACCTCAGCAAAATAAAACCATCTAAATTGGCTGAGACCTGGCAGATACTTTGGAGTTCACACTGAGAAAGCAGTGGCGATTCCTGGGCTGCGGGATCCTCCCTTTTTTAGACCATATAGGGTAACTTCCAAACATTGACATGGCATTTGTAAACTAATGGCACTGATGGAATTGTCTTTTAGCATTCTAATGCATTAGAATTTGCATATAATGAGCAATGGGGACACCCAGAGATTTCTTTCTTTGCCAGTTTGATTTTGTTGGGTTTTGGATGTTTGTTGTTGTTATTGTTTTTAATTACATCTTGTTTTATCAGCAGGGTCTTTGTGACCTATAACTTGTGACATCAGCCTGCCAACCTCCCTATTCTGTGACAAAGAATACCTGCTCTCCTGGGAATGCAGCCCTGAAGGCCTCATCCTCATTCTACCCAGACCCTATTCAAGATGGAGTCACTCTGGTTCAAACACCTCTGACAGAATCAGGAAAGTTGACTGGCATCGCAGGTGACTAGAGAGCCAAGAGAGCAATCTGGGGTAATCTGGGGCAATCTGCTCTGTGGGGTGCGATCTCCACTGCCAATCAACGGAAACACAGTTTTGATTTTTCTGGCTCTCACAGACTGCCAGGAAGCAACTCCCCAGGGTACCTCAGAAATGTGTAAAGTCAAAGTGAGGTCATGTGTGAGGTTCAGTAGTAGTAGAAAAGATGAGGCTGGACAGGTGGGTAGGAGCCCAATCATTCAGGCCTTGTCAGCCCTGTTAAGGAGTGTGGACCGTGCAATAGGAAGCCATTGAAGGATGGTAAGCATATGCACCATATTTGCATTTTGAAAAGGTCACCTGAACTTGGGTATGTAAGAGGCATAGGAGTAGCATAAGGGCGGATGCAAGGAAACCTGTTAGGCCAAGGAAGGAATAGGGTAGAGAGATAATGGTGACTCCAACCAGGGAAGAGGAGGGGCACTCATTCATGAACTATTTAGAAGACAGAATTTATGTTATTCAACCAATGCTTGTGCAGTATGAACTGTGTCTCTGAACAGTAATTCTTTTTTTTTTTTTTTGGGACGGAGTTTCACTCTTGTTACCCAGGCTGGAGTGCAATGGCGCGATCTCGGCTCACCGCAACCTCTGCCTCCTGGGTTCAGGCAATTCTCCTGCCTCAGCCTCCTGAATAGCTGGGATTACAGGCACGCGCCACCATGCCCAGCTAATTTTTTGTATTTTTAGTAGAGACGGGGTTTCACTGTGTTGACCAGGATGGTCTCAATCTCTTGACCTCGTGATCCACCCGCCTCGGCCTCCCAAAGTGCTGGGATTACAGGCTTGAGCCACCGCGCCCAGCCTTCTTTTTTTTTTAGACGGAGTCTCGCTGTCTTGCACAGGCTGAAGTGCAATAGTGTCATCTTGGCTCACTGCAACCTCTGCCTCCCAGGTTCAAGCGATTCTCCTGCCTCAGCCTCCTGCATAGCTGGGACTACAGCTAATTTTTGTATCATGAACAGTAATTCATTTAAACCTCATCACTACCCTAAGAAGTATAGGTACTATTTCTGTGTTTTTGGAGACAGAGTATCACTCTGTTTCCAAAAGTGCAGTAGCATGATCTATGCTCACTGCAACATCTGCCTCCTGGGTTCAAGCAATTCTCCTGCCTCAGCCTTCCAAATAGCTCAAAGTACAGACACATGGTGTCACACTGGCCACTTTTTTATTTTAGTAGAGATCGAGTTTCACCATGTTGCCCAGGCTTGTCTCAAACTCCTGAGCTCAGGCAATCTGATCTCCCGAAGCACTAGGATTACAGGCATGAGCCACTGCTTCCAGCCTACTATTTTTTTTTTTTTTTTTTT
>NW_016107417.1:2025042-2032442 GCF_001604975.1 Cebus imitator | reverse complement strand
ACCCCTGCCTCCTGGGTTCAAGCAATTCTCCTGCCTCAGCCTCCCAGTAGCTGGGATTACAGGCACCTGCCACCACGCCCAGCTAATTTCTGTATTTTTTAAGTAGAGTTAGTGTTTCACCATGTTGGTTAGGTTGGTCTCGAAATTCTGACCTCAGGTGATCCACCCTCCTCAGCCTCCCAAAGCTGGGATCACAGGTGTGAGGCACCGTGCCTGGCCAGGCCTACTATTTCTATTCCCACTTTACAGATGAGGAGACTGAAACACAACTGCAATCACACTGTATACAAAATTTGTGTGTTGTGTGTTGTTGGTATTTTGCCTTGAGCACTATCTTAATCTGTTTTCTGTTGCTATAACAAAATACCTGAAACTGAGTATAAGAAATAAAATTTATTTCTTACAGTTCTGGATGCTGGGAAGTCCAAAGTTGAGAGGGCACAACTGGTGAGAGCCCTGTGGCTGGTGAGGACTCTCTAAGGAGTCCTGAGGGATGCAGGGTATCACATGGCCAGGGGGCTGAGTGTCTAGCTCATGTCTCTCTGCCTCTTCCTTTTTTCTTGAGACAGAGTCTCACTCTATCCCCTGGGCTGGAGTGCAGTGGCATGATCTCGGCTCACTACAACTTCCACCTCCCTGATCAAGTGATTCTCATGCCTCAGCCTCCTAAGTAGCTGGGATTACAGGTGCCTGCCACCATGCCCAGGTTTTGCCATGTTGGCCAGGCTGGTCTCGAACACCTGATCTCAGGTGATCCACCCACCTCAGCCTCCCAAAATGCTGGGATTACAAGCATGAGCCACTGCACCTGGCCACCTCTTCTTATAAAGCCACTAGTCCCACTCCTATGATAATTCACTAATCCATTAAGTCGTTAATTCATTAATTTATAAATGGATTAATCTGCCCAGTCTGTCCTGCAGACACTGGCCAACAAATGAAATGGGGACTCAGACACAAGTATGCAGTGTAAGAGCAGGTAGGTGACTGCCTGGCTCTAGTGGCCAGGGAGCAGCCCCGAGAAGCTGGAGCTGCTTGCTTTTATTCAGTGCAAGCACAATGCTAAAAACTTGGAGCCCACACAACCTGTAGATAATTAGCATTTATTGTTCCCCTTTCAGGGAATGTCACACATGGATAATCAAAGGTCAGTTCCTGGTCAATATAAGTAAACAATCCTGTTTAAGATAAATTCCCCCACACTCCCTTGTACCCACTCCTTGCCTTTTGCCTCAGGGTTATAGAACAGCTGCCTTCAGCTAGTCTCCCCCAGGGCTCTACAGAACCTTCCAACCTCTCAGAAGATTTGTGTCCTTTCCCTCTAGTTTTTGCCACCACCCTAACCAATCTACCTCATCTCTCCATTTTCTGGGGGTTTTTTTTCGTCAGGTTTTGTTGATTGAAGCGTACAAATTTGCGCAGTGACAGGTTTGACTGGTGCAGTGGTTACAGCTCGCATTCCAGCTTTGCATCCTAGAACCAGTAAATAACATAAGACAAACATTGAGTATAATCAGTATTATTATTTGCCAATCAAGGAGTGACATGTAGTGTTACTTGGCACCTCAGTCCAATGTGTGCCATTACTGAGGGACCCCACCAAGGATATGTCAATCCCTCCCATCCAATCAGTCACATTGTTAGAGGCTGGGAAAGGGGTGTTTGCCCAAGTAACAGTGTGGAAAAAGGGCAGATCTAGAAGATGGGCCCAATAGAGTGTAGCAGGTACAGGTAGCAGACAGAGAGAATAAAAAAGGTTAATAACCTATGAGAGCCGCAATGTACAACAGGAAGCATAGCAAGAAACAAATTATCTGGAGTGAATGGCATCTGTGTCTGGAGCAGGATTCACTTGGCCTCCGGAGCTGTCTTCTTCAGCATCCCCAGGTACTGTCTGGGGCCTGTGTCATCTGAGGAAGCCGAATCATCCGGGGTTGTGGGTCTTGCAGGATCACTTTCTTCATTTCTGGTACTGGGTTGGGCCCTGGCCATGCCATGGTATGGTTTGATGCATCATGCTGGAATCCAAAGAGGACCTGAAGGGGTGTGAACACAAGCATATCCTCTTCCCCACGTTAGCAAATCATTTGGACCACACCATACATTACTATTTACATCTTTCCATAAAACTGAAGGTTTTATATCTTGAGTGATTTTACAAAGTGCTTTTCTATAACGGATTGAAATTTATTATCTAAATTTAAGAAATTAAGGGTAAATAAGGCTTGTGCCAATAGTGTTGCAGGGTCGTTACCCATATTCCCCCTTTTTTGTTTTCTGAGCATATATTTAAGTGTGGAGTGGGCACCTTCTACTATGGCCTGTCCTTGGGGGTTATATGGGATACCTGTGGAATGTTGGACGTTTCATGTGTGAAAAAATTGTTGAAATTGTGAGCTGGTGTAATCTGGACTGTTATCAGTTTTAATCTTTGTGGGCTGCCCCCTAAATGCAAAGGTTAAGAGAAGATGTTTAACGACATATTGGGTGAACTCTCTAGGAAGACCATGAGCACTAATTAGATGGGACATCCCAGAAAGCTGCACTTTATTTTTTTATTTTATTTTTTGAGGCAGAGTTTCGCTCTTGTTACGCAGGCTGGAGTGCAATGGCGCGATCTCGGCTCACCGCAACCTCCGCCTCCTGGGTTCAGGCAATTCTCCTGCCTCAGCNTCACCGCAACCTCCGCCTCCTGGGTTCAGGCAATTCTCCTGCCTCAGCCTCCTGAGTAGCTGGGATTACAGGCATGCGCCACCATGCCCAGCTGATTTTTTGTATTTTTAGTAGAGACGGGGTTTCACCATGTTGACCAGGATGGTCTCGATCTCTTGACCTCGTGATCCACCTGCCTCGGCCTCCCAAAGTGCTGGGATTACAGGCTTGAGCCACCACGCCCGGCCGAAAGCTGCACTTTAATAAGTATCTCAGATGGACCAAGAACTACCCTCAGTAAAAAAAGGTGCAGGTGCCATTGACAAGATGTAAACAGGAACTTGACACTGACTTATTTGCAAAAGATAGATTGGTGGGGCAAGAATGGAAACAGAGAGGCCATGATGGGGGCTGTCCTGAGGGCCCAAGCCAAGAAATGATGAAGTCTGAACTAACGTTAATAGTGGTTGAGTTTTAGAGAGTTTTTAACATACACCATGAGCCAGGCCTGAGCTAAGCCTTCCTGGGTATTCTCATCAATTTCTCACAATAGTCTTGTATGATAAGTATCTTTATTATTATTACTATTATTATTTTGAGACAGGGTCTCATTCTGTCACCCAGGCTGGAGTGCAGTGGCACAAACATGGCTCATGCAGTCTCAATCTTCCAGGCTCAAGCGATCCTCCCGCCTCAGTCCTCCAAGTAGCTGGGACTATAGGCACATGACACCACATCTAGTTAATTTTTTAATTTTTTGTAGAGATGTTTTTGCCATGTTGCCCAGGCTGGTCTCAAACTAATGGGCTCAAATGATCTTCCTGCCTCAGCCTCCCAAAGTACTGGGATTACAGGCATGAGCCACCACACCTGGCCAGTGTCTTTACTTATTCATTAAAAAAATTTTTTTTTGAGACGGAATCTCACTCTGTCGCCCAGGCTGGAGTACAATGGTGTGGTGTCGGCTCACTGTAACCTCTGCCTCCTGGGTTCAAGCAATTCTCCTGCTTCAGCCTCCCAAGTAGCTGGGATTACAGGTGCCTGCCACCACACATGGCTAATTTTTGTATTTTTAGTAGAGACAAGGTTTCACCATGTTGGCCAGGCTGATCTCGAACTCCTGACCTCATGAGCTGCCCAACTCAACCTCCCAAAGTGCTGGGATTACAGGCGTGCATCACCACACCCAGCCTATCTTTATTGTTTTTATTTCACAGTTGAGAAAACTGAGCTCAGAGAGGTGAAGAGCCTTGCCCAACGTCACACAACTAGGGAGAGTTGTCTGTGTGTGTGTGTTGGGAGAGGCAGAACCTATATCTCAGTACTGCCTCTCTGGGTAGTTGCAAAGGGGATGGCAAGGTTGATGGGCGCTGTGGGGACATAGTAGGCAGGACTTGGTAACACATTGAAAGTGGGCAATGAGGGAGGTGAATGAGCTACTTGCAGGAAGTTCTGGGTCCCTAACTCTCCAAGTCGCCAATCAAAGGTCAAAGGGAGCCCAGCCTCCTCTCTCTCCTCTGCCTTCCCCGTCCTCTGTCTGCTCTTCCGTGCTCCTCCTGGGGCTCCCAAGATACCAAGCAAGAGGCTGACGTTCCTTGCGTATGACAGATACAAATCTCGGACTCATTGCCCTTACTTGCACGTTTGGTGACTGGAGGGATTATTTTGGTGAAGTCTGTCTCCTCCTTCTTGCTGCCAGAGTGTGAAGCCTCAGACGTCATGCCTCAGGGGGTACAGGCTTGGGTACCCACAATCACCGTGGGTTAACAAGGGTTTTGGCAGGACTCTCTTTGACTGATTCGTTCCCTAACACACCCAGCTGTTAAGCTCCAGTAATTGCCAGCTGAATTGTCTATTACTGCATTTTCAACAAAGCTCTGGGGTATAAACTGCTCCACAAATGGATCCAACCAAACTTGGTGACTCCTTTGAAGAAACAGTCCTGAAGTCAGTGTCTGAGATTTGTTCTGACTCTAGCAGGGTTCTCCAGTTTCCCTTTCCCCAGTTTCTCTTCAGCAGACTAGCCAGCCTGCAATTTAGCCTTTATCTCCAGATTCCATCAATATCTCTCTATTGCCTTTCACCATAACCTCCAGTGTTTTGAGAGTGCTCCTGGGCTTGAACTCAAACTTCCTTACAACCTGTTGCAAATGTTCCTTTAGGGAAAGATCTGGAGCTCTCTCTCTTACTACCTACTTTTTTTTTTTTTTTTTTTTCAGCTTAGAGACCCTGTGTTTTATTCATCCTTGCTTTTATACCCTTACTATCCATTTTCTGAAAATGTCGCATTATAAACTAAGTTTTTAAGACAGGGTCTTGCTCTGTCTCCCAGGAGGCTAGAGTGCAGTGGCACAATCTTGGCTCACTACAACCTCCACTTCTTAGGTTCAAGCAATTCTCCTGCCTTAGCCTCCTTAGTAGCTTGTATTACAGGCATCCACCACCACGCCCTGCTAATTTTTGTACTTTTAGTAGAGGCAGGGTTTCACCGTGTTGGCCAGGCTAGTCTCGAACTCCTGACCTCAAGTGATCCACCCAACTCGACCTCCCAAAATGCTGGGATTACAGGCGTGAGCCACCATGGCCCGGCCTTACCACCCACTTCTGTTCCCTAGAGAAATCTCTGAGCCACTGCTCTTGTGAGGGCAGGAAGAATAGCGTGCCACTCTCTGAGTGACACCCCAACTTCAGGAGCTGAGTGCGTGGAGGAGGACGAGTGACGCAGCCCCAGGTCTTCTCAGTTCCCCTCCTCCACCCTCTGAATGGAACCCCCATTCCACAAGTGGGGTAAGAGTGAATTGTGTCCCAATGTTCTCAGCAGTGCCACGCCCAGTGTTGGACATCCATCCTACCAGTGGGGGCTGTGTGGAAGAAGGGCACTTCCACATATCAGATACACTCACCCAGAACTCAGACTCAACAACAGGTGGATAGGGCAGGATGAAAAATGCTGATGTCTAGTCCCTCCTGAAAAAATAGCCCCCTGACCTGGAGCTGGGGAGCAAGGGACTCTGTTTTGTTTTTTGTTTTGTTTTGTTTTTTTTGAGACAGAGTCTCACTCTGTTGCCCAGGCTGGAGTGCAGTGGTGCGATCTTGGCTTACTGCAACTTCCGCCTCCCGGGTTCAAGCGATTCTCCTGCCTCACCCTCCCAAGTAGCTGGGACAACAGGCACGTGCCACCATACCTGGCTAATTTTTTGTATTTTTAGTAGAGATGGGGTTTCACTGTGTTAGGTCAGGATGGTCTCCATCTAACCTTGTGATCTGCCTGCCTCCAAAGTGCTGGGATTACAGGCGTGAGCCACCATGCCTAGCCTGGTTTTTTGTTTCTCTGAGACATGCTCTCACTCTGTGTTCAGATTGAAGTGCAGTGGTGCAACCATGGCTCACTGTAGTCTCGGCTTCCCTGTGCTGGGCATGGTGGCTCACTCCTGTAATCTCAGCACTTTGGGAGGCTGAGGCGGGTGGATCACCTGAGGTCAGGAGTTCAAAACCAGCCTGACCAATATGGTGAAACCCTGTCTCTACTAAAAATAAAAACTTAGCCAGGCGTGGTGGCATGTGCCTGTAATCCCAGCTACTCAGGGGGCTGAGACAGGAGAAGTGCTTGAACCCGGGAGGTGGAGGTTGCAGTGAGCCAAGATCACACCACTGCACTCCAGCCTGGGCAACAGAGACTCCATCACACACACACACACACACACACACACACAACAGAGCAGAAGTGAAAATACCCAAATTCATGTAAGTGCAGAAACCCACGTTCAGTGTCCTTGAGCTGACCTATGCTTATTATATAGTAAAAAACACAACCCTGGGTAGAGATTTAAGATGTTAATGAAACATGCCATGTATGTACTAGCATGCTCAATAATAGCACATGTGCATGCAGGGGACCACCCAGAACATGACTAATCATGAATAATGATTCCCCCCTTTATGAATAATCATGTAAGACTCCCATAAAGGGAGACTCTCCAGTGTCAATTGGTGCCATTTCACCTTTGAGCAGCCAGCTCTGATCAGCTGTCAGTGTACTTTTATTGTTTATTTATTAATTTATTTATTTTTGAGATGGAGTCTCTCTCTGTCACACAGGCTGGAATGCAATGGTGCAATCTCGGCTCACTGCAACCTCCGCCTCCTAGGTTCAAGCGGTTCTCCTGCCTCAGCCTCCTGAGTAGTTGGAATTACAGGGATGCACCACCATGCCTGGCTAGTTTTTATATTTTTAGTAGAGACAGGGTTTCACCATGTTGGTTAGGCTGGTCTTGAACTCCTGACCTTGTGATCCCCCCGTCTTGGCCTCCCAAAGTGGAAACATGAGCCACTGCACCCAGACCAGAGTGTATTTTCACTTTGCAATAAACTCTCTTGCGTACTCCTACTTTGGACTCCTTTTGTATGGTGAAGTCAAGAACGTGAACCAGCCCACAGGCAACAATTCCTCTCATGAAGGTTGGGGTCCAAGTTCCTCCCCTTGAATCTGGCAGGCATGTGATTGTTTAGATTGATAGAATAGAGCAGAAGTGGCCAGGCGCGGTGGCTCACGCCTGTAATCCCAGCACTTTGGGAGGCCGAGGCGGGTGGATCACGAGGTCAAGAGATCGAGACCATCCTGGTCAACGTGGTGAAACCCCGTCTCTACTAAAAATACAAAAAATTAGCTGGGCATGGTAGCGCGTGCATACAAAAAATTAGCTGGGCATGGTGGCACGTGCCTATAATCCCAGCTACTCAGGAGGCTG
>NW_016107417.1:1991523-2024889 GCF_001604975.1 Cebus imitator | reverse complement strand
AATTAAGACAAGGTCTCACTCTTTCGCCGAGGCTGGTGCGATCATAGCTCACTGTACCTGCTACTTTTCAGGCTCAAGCAATCCTTTTGCCTCAGCCTCCGGTGTAGCTGGGATTACAGGTATGCGCCACCACACCTGGCTAATTTTTAACATGTTTGTAGAGTTAAGGCATGTTAGGCCATTCTCACATTGCTATAAAGAAATACCTTGGCTGGGCGCAGTGGCTCACTCCTGTAATCCCAGTATTTTGGGAGGCTGAGGCAGGTGGATCATGAGGTCAGGAGTTTGAGACCAGCCTGACCAACATAGTAAAACCTTGTCTCTACTAAAAATACAAAAATTAGCCAGGCATAGTGGAGTTCTCCTATAATCCCAGCTACTCAGGAGGCTGAGGCAGGAGAATTGCTTGCGCCCAGGAGGCAAAGGTTGCAGTGAGCTGATATCGCACCACTGCATTCTAACCTGGGTGACAGAGGGAGACTCCATCTCAAAACAAACAAACAAACTAAATACCTGATGGCCGGGCATGGTGGCTCATGCCTATAATCCCAGCACTTTGGGAGACCAAGGCGGGCAGATCACATGAGGTCAGGAGTTCAAGACCAGCCTGGCCAACAGGGTGAAACACCAACTCTACTAAAAATACAAAAATCATCCTGATGTGGGGGGAGTAAAAAAAGAAAAAATAAATTTAAAAAAATGTTTAATTAAAATAAAAGAAAATACAAAAATTAGCAGAGTGTTGTGGCAGATACCTGTAATCCCAGCTACTTGGGAGGCTAAGGCAGGAGAACCACTTGAACCCAGGAGGTGGAGGTTGCAATGAGCCGACATCAGACCATTTTGTACTCCAGTGTGGGAAACAAGAGTGAAACTCTGTCTCGAAAGAAAGAAAGAGAGAGAGAGAAAGAAAGATGGAAGGAAGGAGGGAAGGAAGGAAGGAAGGAAGGAAGGAAGGAAGGAAGGAAGGGAAGGAAAAGAAAGAAGCAAGGAAGGAAGGAAGGAAAGAAGAAAAAGAAGAAAATTCCCAGCTTCTCTAGCCAAAATCAATGCTAAAATTAAGAAATGGCTTCTGGAAAAAGATCACATCAGAAAAACATGGTATAAAGTTGAAGCCAAGAGTATGGCTGTAAATTCCCTAAGATTTCAGGTCTAAGGCAATAGAACCATTCAAACAATAAGGGCTTCTAGAAGCATTAAAGGATTTGTCTATCAGCATGAGCCCAAGGTAGAGAGGGGCTTATCTCAAAGGGTTTTGTGGGCATAGTCTAAAGAAGTGAATAAGGTCCATAGAAATCTACAAAGTCTTTAAGAGAATTGTACTGGCAGAAACACTGCCAGCTTGGACTGTAAAGGACAGAGACAACAGAAATGGAAAAGAGACATTTGGATCCCCAAAATTCTATAAACAGGATGCAGGCCAAGAAAACTACTCAGCTGCAAACACAGGCTACCTTTTATGGAAAAGGAAATATGATTCAGGAAGTAGCATTAAGAGCCCAGAGGGAGGAGCCAAGAGCCATGGATTGTTATTCTCAGGTCTTGGAGTCTTAAAGAACTGCCAACTTGTATCTTGCTAGAGTTGACAATTTCTAGGCACCAGTGACTCTTGCATGCCTCCCATATTCCCATTTGTTTTTGTTTCGTTTTGTTTTTGTTTGCTTGTTTGTTTTGTTTTGTTTTTGAGACAGAGTCTTGCTCTGTCATCCAGGGTGGAGTGCAATGGCATGATCTTGGCTCACTGCAACCTCTGCCTTCCAGGTTCAAGTGATCCTCCTGCCTCAGCTTCTTGAGTAGCTGGGAATACAGATGTATGCCACGACATCCGGCTAATTTTTTTGTATTTTTACTAGGTACAAGTTTTCACCTGTACCTGGTCTCCATCTCCTGACCTTGCGATCCGCCTGCCTCGGCCTCCCAAAGTCCTGGGATTACAGGCGTGAACCACCATGCCTGGCCTGTTTTGTTTGCTTGTTTGTTTGTTTTTGAGACAGAGTCTTGCTCTTTCACCCAGGCTGGAATGTAGTGGCGCCATCTCAGCCTCCCAGGCTCAAGTGATTCTCATGCCTCAGCCTCCGGAGTAGCTGGGATTACAGGCATGTGCCACCACACCCAGCTAATTTTGTACTTTTAGTAGAGATAGGGTTTTGCCATGTTGGCCAAGCTGGTCTCAAATGCCTGGCCTCAAGTGATCCACTCACTTTGGCCTCCCAAAGTGCTGGGATTATTGGCTTGAGCCACCGTGCCCTGTCATTGCCACTTTTTGAACACAAAGATATATATCAGTTAGCGTATGCCACCATTGTTTGTTGGGTTTGTGGGGGAAGATAACATCTCTTTAATTCACAGGTTTTCAGATGGAAAGAAACTGTACTTGAGGGGTTATATCCAAGGATCCATACCCAAGAGACTTCATGCACACCTGGACCTGATTAAGGTGGTGAGATTTTTAGACTTCCAGTGGATGCTGTAATGGGGCAAGATGGGGGTCGGTGAGAGGGAGGATGCATTTTTAATATGAAAGGGGAGTCAGAAGGCAGTCTGTGGTAGCCAGCCTCCAAGAACCCCCACAATGATCCCTGCCTCCTCATGTAGTCTTTTCCCACACTGAATAGGGCTGATCTGTGGAACCAATCATATATGACAGAAATGAAGGTGTGTAGCTTTTGAGGCTAAGCCAAAAAGAAAAAATTACATATATATATATATATATATATATATAATTTTTTTTTAGACAGTTTCACTCTTGTTGCCCAGGCTGGAGTGCAGTTGCGTGAACTTGGCTCACTGCAACCTCTGCCATCCCCCGGATTCAAGCGATTCTCCTACCTCAGCCTCCCAAGTAACTGGGATTATAGGCACTCGCCATCATGCCTGGCTAATTTTGTATTTTTGGTACAGGCAGGGTTTCTCCATGTTGGTCAGGCTGGACTCAAACTCCAACCTCAGGTGATCCGCCCGCCTCAGCCTCCCAAAGTGCTGAAATTACAGATGTGAGCCACCGCACCTGGCCAAAAATAATTTTTAAAAAAGACACTGCAGCTTCTTTCTTGCTGTCTTGCATCACTCACTCTGAAGGACCCAGCTATCATGACATTCAAACATCCCAAGGGGAAGTCTCTCTGCAAAGGAACATTAGCCTTTCACCAAAGCACCACTCACCTGCTGGGTACGTGAGAGCACCTCCTCCCAAGGGGATTCTCCAGCTTATTAAGCTAACTTTTTTTGGTAAGGAGCCAGACAGTAAATATTTCAGACTTTGAGAGCCATGCAGTCCCTCTCACCACAACTCAACTCTGCCATTGTAGCATGAAAACAGCCACACACAGTACATAATCTACTAGATGTGGCTATGCTCCCATACATTATTACAAAAACAGGCAGCAGGCTAGATTTAGCCCCGGGGGTTGTAGGTTGCTCACCCCTGTTCTAAAACTAAACATCATCTCTCTTTCCAGTCCCCATTGCACCTATTGGAAGACAGTGTCATCAAAGTAAGTTTCAGCTTTTCTCAGTCATTTCAGATTTAAATGCATTCCTTCGGACTCTTCCACCTCCTTCTCCTCTACTTGGAATGGTTTCTCAGATCTGAGGGGACTTCCCCAGTGTCATGGCACTGGGAGAAGCAGGAGCCTACGGACCAATGACCCTGTAGCCGGCTACCTTCCTTGCTAGCTTCTACTGAGATATCTGTATCTTACCGGCCTCTAGCTGTCAGTCCAGTTACCCTGATCCACCACCCCATAGGACACTCCAGCCTCACTCAGCTTGGCAATTTTGAGGCACAAAAATCTCAAGGCTTTCCCATGCCACTCACACATCTAAGACTCTACAGACCAGCCCTCCTAGACACAGCACAAACCCCACACACTGCTGTAGTCACCCTGCTTCTAGGGCTTTCCTCTAAAGCTATAGCCTGAGAACTGAAGCCCAGGTCGCCTTTGCCCTGGATCCCCAAATCTACGTGAGGGATCTGTCTTTTCCCAACCCTACCCTCCCACTCCAGCATGGCCTCAAGCGCAGAACCCAGCAACTTAGCTCTCCCTTCTCCTCTCCAAATCTCCCAGCCCAGAAGGAGTTTGTCGCGGTTGTGTTTTGTTTGTTGTTTTTTTCTTCCTAATTTTTTTTAGAGACAGGATCTCACTCTGTTGCCGAGGGTGGAGTGCAGTGGTATGTTCATAGCTCACTGCAGTCTCAATCTCCTGGGCTCAAGAGATTCTCCTTCCCCAACTTCTTGACTAGCTGAGACTATAGGCGGGCACCACCATGCCCAGCTAATTTTTTAATTTTGTAGAGACACGGTCTTGCTATGTTGCCCAGGCTGGTCTCAAACTCCTAGCCTCAAGCGATCCTCCTACCTTAGGCTCCCAAAGCATTGGGGTGAGCCACTGCACCCAGCCCTGTTTTGTTTCTTCAACATGTTTTCTCAACTAGATATGCAACTACCTTTCCAAACTATTCCAAGCCCCTCACCTTCAGGCATTTGAACCCAAGAATTAAATAAAGCTTATATCTTATTCCTTTACTTGTCCCTTTCTTTGATGCAACAGGGACAAGATCTAGATTGAAGAGAGAAAAGGGAGGGCTGACAAAGGAATTTCAAAACAATACTGCAAAATCTTATTTCACCACATGTAGGTATCATTATTATGATTCCCATTTTACGGATAAGGAAACTGAGGCCTAGAGAGATTAAGAAGCTGGAGTTCTTGGGGCAGAGGGCTGGATTTAGAGCCAGAAGCCAACGTTGGAACTTTGGCATCTGTGTCTGCTGCTGGTGTCCTAACTCTCCCTTCCTCTCCCTTACTTGGGCAATCCTGGGATCGGGCACGCCCAGGCTCCCTGAGGCCCCTGAAGGTCTGGCTGTGCCCACCATACAGCTCCAATCCCAGTACTCTCCCCCAGGAGAAATCCCTGCCTCCTTCTCCAGTGAGTCTTGGTGATCCCCCTCAGACTTTCCTCCCTGCAGTCCAATGTCAATTGGAAGCATCAGCTCTGCATCTGCCTGGCTTGTGACCTGGGGCAAGCTTCTTCTGCCTCAGCCTCGACTCCCTGGTGTGTAAACTGGGGATTATAACAGGGATTCAGTGTGTGTTCACTGAGGACCTGCTCTGGCAGGCAATGCACTGAAAGCTGGGGGTACACAAGGGAGTGAGGCTGTCCAAGGGTCCCTGTGCACAGCGGCACAACAGAGGCCTCTGGAGGCATCAGCGAGGACAGCTACCCTGTGTCACAGGGTTTGTGTGACCTGTAGCCCGCAGCCCAGCGGTCTGCTTGGTGGGGGTCTCCCAGGGAGATTCTCTGTGACTAGTGTCATATCCCCTAAAGAATGTGCCATCTGATGTTTTCTTGTTTCATCTAGCCACTGGGCCCCAGAACAGTTGGCAAAGCAGTTGGTATCTTTGGCTATTTTTAGGTGGGGGAGCTAGTGGGGTGGATGTGGTGGCCCCAAGGGAGTCTGGTAGATTGGGAGCTTCAGGTGCAACAAGTTTGTGGGGGTGGGGTGGCAGCAGCTTTCTCTCAGGAATGTTTAGGCAAACTTCCATGCATCCCTCATGATGGAAGTCAAAAGCCACCTCCTCTGTGCAGCCTTCCTTGATTTTCTCATAAAACACTACCACTACCACCCACAATACAAAAGACTTGGTCTGGAACTATAACCCAGCCTTTAATTATAGTTCCAGACCAAGAGTACTGAGCAATGGGGACCTTACCTGATGCAGACAAGCTTTCTTTTCTGCACCTCTGAGGCTCCATCCTGCCATCCCTAGTCAGAACCACAAGGTACAGAAGTTAGGAGTTGTGACTGAAGTCAGTCATACAGCTGAGATTCCCTCTTGGCCCATTTCTAGCAAACTACAACAAGTAAGTCACTTTTGTAAATCTATTTCCTCATCTGTAAAATGGGCAACCATCATGCCTGCCTCCCAGGATTAAAGTAAAGGGTTTAATTTGCTCAAAGCACAGGGCACAGCGCCTGACATAGAAGAGATCTCTCGCGAGTCCCAGGCTCAGAAGGGGCTGTGCTCCTCCACAGGTCTCATTCCTTTGCAGCAAGTCGGGTGGTGTAAGCGTGCTGGCAGAGGGGAGGCGGCTGAGGGGAGGGGAATGGGGGATGCCCAAGCTGGGCTGGAAGACAAGTCTGCGACTCTAGTCAACTGGTCTGCCTCCACTGCTGACGCACACCCCTTTTGCCTTTGCCATTTTCCTCCTCTCCTCTAATTGCATGGCGCCATCTTAGCCTCTGGACCTCTGGTTTAGTCCCTCTAACAGGTTCTTTGAATCTACCTGTCCATATGAATCTTTCTGCCCCTTCAAGGTCTAGGCCTCTGTCTGTCTGTCTGTTTTCTCAATGACTCTCTGCCCTCCAAACAGATGGGAGGCGGGGTGTCGGAGCTGAAGGTGGGGAGTCCTCGGGCCTAAGGCTGGGGAAGGGGCCTCCAGCGCCATGTGAGGGCCCCGATCTACGGTGGGGAGGGGGCGCCCGGGTCTCTGGGAGAATCCTGGAGTCCCCGGAAATGGAGGCGGAGTCTGGGGAGCCTGAAATGGGGGACGGGTCGCGTAGACTAAGGGGAAGTCCTGAGCCCGCGAGGAGGGGCAAGGGAGTCCCTCAGTCGGAGTGGAGGGCGGAGCTTCCCTAGCCAGAGGGCGGTGCCAGGGGAGGGGCGTGGTCTCCCGCGAAGGGGCGGAGATCCGCCGACGAAGGCTAAGCTTCGCCGCAAGAGGCGGAGTCTGGAGCGAGGCGGGGCTTTCCTAGGGGCGGGGGCAATGGGGCGGGGCCTCAGGACAGGGGGCGGAGCGTGGCGGTTCGCGCTCATCCCCCTCCCCGGGCCCCGGGTGTCCCCGTGACGAGGCAGCGCGGAGCCGCCGCGGGCCGGGCCCATCCCGTCGCAGCGGCCCGGGGCCGAGCAGGGGCTAGACTGGGAGGGAGTGGCGCCCAGCGGGGCCCGGAGCGTGGCCAGGTGAGGCCGCCGGGGCGGAGGGGGCGGGGGCTGCGCCGGGCGCGGGGGGCGTGTTTGCGTGTCTGGGGGTGGCGGAGGGAGTGGGTCCGAGGGCGGGCGCCGGTGGCTGCTGCGCGCCCGCGCGTCCCTGCGGTCGCGGGTGCGGGTGGTCTCTGCGCTGTCCGGGCCCGGGGTGTGCGGGGCAGTGCGCGCGCGCGTGTTGTGCGGAAAGGCCTCCCGACCTGCGTAGGCGCTGGGCCGCGGTTCTCGTTCTGCCCGTCTCGGGGCGCGGGCCTGCCCCGGTGCAGTCCCTCCGGCGCGGGGATGTTTTCCAAACAGGCTGCCTGCGGGAGACGTCTCTGCTGCAGCCCGAGCTCAAGGGGGGAGCGCCGCCCCCACAGGCCTCCTGAGACCTGGGTGGCCGGGACGCAGACAGACACCTCAGGGAGGGAGGGAGGGGAGGGCTAGCACCCAGGAGGAGTCCATTGGCCTGCCCGCAGGGGGAGGCCGAGATGGGGAGACTGAGGCAGATGGATGGTGTGGCGGAGGCGGGCAGACAGGCAGAGACGGGGAATGGGGGAGAGAGATGGCGAAAAGGACAGCAGCTGGGAGGACAGAGAGTCATTGAGAAAACAGACAGACAGACAGAGGCCTAGACCTTGAAGGGGCAGAAAGATTCATATGGGCAGGTAGATTCAAAGAACCTATTAGAGGGACTAAACCAGAGGTCCAGAGGCTAAGAACTATATCCAGGAACTGAGTCTGCAATGAGGAGTAAGGGCCCCCAACTCATGGGGTGCCCCTCTTTGAAGCACATCCCAGATTGGGATCTTGGACAAAAAGTAGCCTCTGGCTACCCCAAGTTGGTCCATCCCTCTGGCACCACTGAATATCCTGACCCTCTGACTGTGCCACCCATCCCTGGTATCCCAGCAACCTCAGGCAGTTTAGAGGAGGCAGAGGGAAAGTGGTTGCCATAGCAGTAGAGGTGGTGAAAGGTCACCCTTGCCTTAGCCTAGGCGGCCCTGCAGCAGGCTGGAGCTGGGACTGAGCGGGGCTGGGGTGGGAACCTGCAAAGCTCTTTTCTCTCCCACTCTGCCCAGAATGGTGCTGGAAGGAAACCCTGAAGTGGGGTCCCCCCGAACCTCAGACCTCCAGCACCGGGGGAACAAGGGCTCTTGCGTTCTCTCCTCTCCCGGTGAAGATGCACAGCCAGGCGAGGAGCCCATCAAGTATGGTGAACTCATTGTCTTGGGGTGAGCATCCCTGGCCTAGGAGGGGTGAGGCACTGGACACCCCCCCACACCCAGCGCAGCCAGAACAAGGGCCCCGACCCCTCCTTCCCCCACGTAGGGCTTTCTGCTGTTTGTCCCTCCTCACCTTCCCAGCTGAAAGACAAAATAGACCAAACCCACCTCAATTCATAATTATTATTTTATCTTCCCATTTTTCACAAATTAATGTGACATCTCTAACTGCCCAAGTTCCTGATCAGATGAGAAAAACGTAACACCAGCTGCCTTTCCTAAAGCACCTAGTATGTGTGGTGTGGGGTGAAGAATTCTTGATTGAGTTCAAATCCTGCCTCTGCAAGTTGCTGAACTTCCCTGTGCCTCTGTTTCCCCTGTTTTGCAAATGGGGATGATAATAATCCCTTCCTCAGAGGGTTGTCAGAAGGAATGAATGAGGTGATTTCTGTAAAGTACATAGAACAGCGCCCAGCACATATCGAGTGTTCTGGGAGGCAGGCCTGTGCCAAGCCCTTTCATGGACATTATTTCATTTCAATCTTCACAAAGATGCTGTGAGGAAGGAGGTGAGGAAACCGAGGCTCAGAGAGGGGAAGTGACTGGCCCAAGGGCACACAGCTGGTAAGTGGCAGGGCTGGGATTTGGACCTAGGTCTTTCTTACTCTAGGTCTAGTGCACTTTCACTAAGCCACAGCTGACCCGCACACTGCAGATGGGAAAGCGAAGGCCAGGAGAGAGGAAGCCACGTGAACTGGCGGCCGGGCCAACCTCATCCCTTCCTGGTCTCCGTCTGACCAGGATCCCTGCACCATCCACTCAGCTTTTTCCCCAGGGACATACCCTCTTCCCTCTTTCTCCTCTCCCAACCAGGTCTCCTTTTGGCCTCTCTCTGCCATCAGTCCTAAAGAAACTATTTGATAAGCTATATCATTATGATTTTTAACAAAAGGCTGCTGTTTGTTGACATGTGCTTTAAAAAAGAAAACAGTAATAGTGAACACTTATCAAGGGCTTGCTATAAATATGCCAAACTTTGTGCCAAGCACTTTTAAATGCTTTGTCTCATTTAGTTCTCAAAATGAACCTCCGAGGCAGGTCCTAAAAAATTAGCTCCATTTTACAGAGGTCATGTGATAAGCGGAAGAGCCAGATTTAAGCCAGGCCCAAGCCTGTGTCCTGAACTGCCCCACCTCAAGGCCTGCCCCTGCCCATGTGTGGGAAGAGCTCACAAGGGCAAAAGTGATGTCTCCCTTGGGAGAGCTTGCCTTGGAAAAGTAGCTGCTTCATATCCCACAGGCAGGACTGGCTTTCCAGCCCAAGGCAAGGCCACTAATGTGGGAAGCTGCAGACCCACGGGTGTGGGCCCGCCTGGCAGCCCCCTGCAGAGCAGAGTCCACACTGGCTGCACATCAGAGATGGCTGGAGAACATTCAAAATATACATTGACAGGCCCTCTCCAAGCCTACAGAATCACTGTCACAGTGGGTAGGCCCAGGGAATCTGGATTTTTTTTTTTTTTTTTTGAGACAGAGTCTTGCTTTGTTGCTCAGGCTGGAATACAGTGTCATGATCTCAGCTCACTGCACCCTCCGCCTCCCTGGTTCAAGTGATTCTCCTGCCTCAGCCTCCTGAGTAGCTGGGATTACAAGCACCCATCAATCCTGGCTAATGTTTGTATTTTTGGTAGACATGGGGTTTTACCATGTTGGCCAGGCTGGTCTCAAACCCCTGACCGCAGGCAATCTGCCCGCCTTGGCCCCCCAGAGTGTTGGGATTACAGATATGGGTCACCGCACCCGACCTCACCTGGATTTTAACAAATTCCCTGGAAGATTCTGATTCAAGCGGCCTTGTTTGTATTTGGCAGCTATTTGTCCTGTCCCTTCCTTTTCCCAAAACTTCCTGGCTCCCCACTGCTTACAGAATAACGTCCTCAGCCTGGAGTTCAGAACCTTCCCACCAGCATCATCTCCCTACCACACTTCACCACCAAAGTCACCATTCCCCGATCTCGTCAGACCCTGACAGCCTTGGGGCCTTTGCTTAGGGTGAGCCTCCATCTAGAGGGGCTTCTGCAAGTCTGGAGTGGGACAGGCCAGGCTCGAATCTGGACATTTTCACCTACTAGCCTGAGGCAAGTCACTTTACCTCCCTGAGCCTTGATTTCTCTTATGTGTAAGACGGGCAGAAAGCCACTTGCCTGGCAGGCCACTGCACAGATTCCATTAGGTGATTGGTAACATGAAGGCCAGGGACACGGGGCCAGTAGCCCATGGCAGCAGTGAGAGCTGTGACTCACCCACTCTCTGCCTCTCACAGCCATCCCCTCCAGACAAGAGCTGGAAAGGCAGGTGGAAATTTGACGTGTATAGACATGGAGGTGGTGGCGTTGTGGGTCATTTTTTCCTTTCATTTTTGTTCCTAGTAGTGGTGTGAGAAGTGACAGTTTGCTACAGGTGAACCCTTTCTAGTTCTTCAAGACCCAGTAGAGGTGTTTCCTCTCCCAGAAACCTGATCCTAGAGCCAGAATTCCCTTTTCTTCTTCTAGGCTTGTGGCATCCTTGGCTTGTGTCTGGGTATGGCAGTTGGCATTTAGGTTCATAGAGAAGCTGAGGAACCTCTCCACTGAGGGCCCACAACTGACCCCGTGGTGCTCTACTGCCCCCATGCACAGCACCGAACCAGGCATGGCTCAAGTGTCCAGGAAATACTTGGTTAACTGAATGAAAGTGCTTTTGAAACTGTTCTGACACCCCCCACCCACTCCCCAGTGCACCAATTTGTTATTGTAGGTCTTCTAGTTTCAGGGGCTTCTAGAGCTTGTTTATTAACATAGGATCTCCCCAGAAGTTGGCAGTTTCCTCCAAGTCTCATCAGGGGTTCACCCTCTCTCTTTCTCTGTCTCCTGTTGCAACGCTTTCTTCTTAACCCCCCACATCTATAGCTACAATGGATGTCTGGCAAGTGGGGACAAGGGCCGCCGGCGAAGCCGCCTAGCACTGAGCCGCCGGCCGCATGCCAACGGAGTGAAACCAGATGTCATGCACCACATCTCCACGCCGCTCGTCTCCAAGGCAAGCAACTGACCCATAGACCTGAGCGCCAGTCCTGCCCAAGGCCCAGATCTTTGGCCTTCCCAGTCCTACCTGCCCACAGCCCCCCACTGCAACAGGGGAGCCCACTTTGTGTCATCACTCACTGCTTATTGGGCTAGCCGAGAATGGTAATGAGAAATCCTTTGCAATGTGCACAGTTCTTTACAATTTGCAAAATGCTTCCTTGACCACTGGACCTCTCTGAACCTTGGCTACCTCTAAGACAGTGCTGCTTCTTTCCATCCAATGGAAATGGAAATGGATGGAAATGAGCTGCACCATTTTAGAGGCAGCTAAGGTTCAGAGAGTGGGAGGTGACAGTCACACTGCAATGGTAAAGGAAAAACCTTTGGCTTTAGAGGATTTGGATTAGAATTCAGCCTCTGATATTTCCAGGTGTGCCTTTAGGCCAGTTTCCCTCTGACCTGCAGTTCCTTCAACTGTAAAATGGGAATAATAACCCCATTCTTTTTTGTTTTTGAGAGAGTCTCGCTCTGTCACCCAGGCTGGAGTCCAGTGGTGTGATCTCAGCTCACTGCAACCTTCACTTCCTGGGTTCAACCCACCTCAGCCTCCTGAGTAGCTGGGACTACAGGCAGGCACCACCACAACTGGCTAATTTTTATATTTTAGTAGAGACAGGGTTTTGCTATGTTGGCCAGGCTGGGCTGGTCTCAAATTCCTGACCTCAAGTGACCCGCCCGCCTGGGCCTCCCAAAGTGATGGGATTACAGGTGTGAGCCACCACGCCCAGACTGGTAACCCCATTTGTGGTCCATCCTCTGGCACCACGGAATATCCCAACCCTCTGACTGTGCCACTGCTCCCTGGTATCCCAGCAACCTCAGGCAGTTTGGAGGAGGCAATTACTTGAAAATTCTTAGGGTGACTGCAGGGTTTAAATCATGTGAAACACCCACTGCACTGTCCACCCTCTGCAAAGGATGGAGCTGCCCCCTTCCCAGGGAGTGGCTGCTGGGCCTTGAGCTCCAGCTGCTGGCTCAAGGCATACCTTTATCATGGCTGCACACCCTGGCAAGTGACTTTTTTCTCCCCTCAGGCACTGAGTAACCGTGGCCAGCACAGCATCTCGTACACATTGTCCCGGAGCCACTCAGTCATAGTGGAGTATACACATGATAGTGACACAGACATGTTCCAGGTATGCTCAGGCCTCTCCACACACCTCCTGGCCACCAGGCCTCTAGGCTCTGCAAGCATTTCAGGTGAGGCTACAGGATGGGAGGCCATGGGAAAGTTGCTTCTCTTCAGACGAGGAAGCAGGATGTCCCATTGTGGGCTGCTGACTGCAGAGTCATACAGCAAGTCAGCGGCTGTATCAAGGCTCAAACTCACGACTCCTAGACTGTGGGAGGTCACATAGCTCAGGAGTTCAGGTGTGAGAGGCTAATGTGTAGGTTCAGATTTTGGCTCCATCACTTAAGTTCATTTTTCTCTTTTTTGAGATGGAGTCTTGCTCTCATCACACAGACTGGAGTACAGTGGCAGACTCTTGGCTCACTGCAACCTCTGCTTCCTGGGTTGAAGTGATTCTCCTTCCTCAGCCTCCTGTGTAGCTGGGATTACAGGCATGCGCCACCACGCCTGGCTAATTTTTGTATTTTTAGTGGAGACGGGGTTTCACCATGTTGGCCTTGAACTCCTGACCTCAGGTGATCCACCCGCCTTGGCCTTCCAAAGTGTTAGAATTACAGGCGTGAGCCACCTCGCCCAGCCAGCGTCACTTAAGTTCTCTGGGCCTTGGTTTACTCATCTGTAAAATGACGCCCTTAATAGTACCCACCCCACGGGAAGATTAACTTAGGCATTGCACGTAAAATGCTTAGCATGGTGGCTGGCCTATGGCAAATAGTTACTCAGAATTCACTATCAGCTGCTAACATTTGAGCAGCAGATATTATTATTATATTATTATTAATTATCCTGTCAGCAAATTAACTGGTATTTATTGAGTGGGTCGATCCCCAGCGCTGGGGGCAACAGAGAAGGAGAAGCTCCAGGCCATGGCTTCTTGGACTTGGAGACCCCATCTGGGAACCTAGAGGACCTAAGGAGTTGGTACTGCCGCTTCCTCAAGGTTTAGCAGCCTCCTTGTTTGGTGGCCTTACATACAGAGCAGCTGCTGGTACTCTAGGTGGGGAAGCCCATGGGAGTCCCCTGTGCACAGGCAGTCCCTGCTTGCCCTCCTTGTCCTCACAGATTGGCCGCTCCACGGAGAACATGATTGACTTCGTAGTAACAGACACATCCCCTGGAGGAGGGGCTGCCGAGGGCCCTTCTGCCCAGAGCACCATCTCCCGCTATGCCTGCCGCATCCTCTGTGACCGCCGGCCGCCCTATACTGCCCGCATCTATGCCGCTGGCTTCGACGCCTCCAGCAACATCTTCCTTGGAGTGAGTGAGCCCCCAGGAAGGGACCAACTCTATCTGTGAGGCAAGGGGTAGGCTGGGGAGGTGCAACATCTTGGGGTGAACCAACCCACAGTAATTCAAATGATGGTCCTGGCAGGGCTTAGCAACCCCAGCTAACCGATGAGCAAAGTGAAGCCCAGAGAGATGCTCAAGTCATGCAGCTTCAATGCCAGGCCTCTCTGGTCCATCTCTAAACTTGAGAGTAGAGGGGCAGTGCCTCTGGCACATGGCCTGCTGGTGGGCCACTGGGGGATATGATCTGATCCCTTATGTGGTCCCAGGAGCGGGCGGCCAAATGGCGGACCCCAGATGGCCTGATGGATGGACTGACCACCAATGGAGTCCTGGTGATGCACCCGGCAGGCGGCTTCTCCGAGGACTCAGCCCCGGGTGTCTGGCGGGAGATCTCGGTCTGTGGGAATGTGTACACATTGCGGGACAGCCGCTCAGCCCAGCAGCGGGGCAAGCTGGTAGGTGGTCCACTCCATGTCCCACCCCCATCCTTGCCAGGCCCTCACAAGCTGCCCATCTCCCTGCCCAAGCCAGGAAATGATCTCTAGTCCTTCTGCCGCAGGGAACCCCGACAGGCTCCATGTTGGGGAATCCCAGACTCAGGGAGTTCTTGGCATGTGCCACTTGTCCCACAGACAGGCAGACAGACCAGGGTCCGCAAGCATAGCGTGCATACCACTGGAGGTCCAGGGGGTGATGCAAAGCAAGGCGCACACAGACATACTGTGCAGTCCCAGGTGGCTTTGAGGCTGCTGGCAGCTTAAAAAAATCATACTCTCTTATAAGAGTGACACTTGGCCTATGTGCGAGCAGTTTATAGCCTAAAGTCTTGGCAGTTTTCAGCACGTCTGTCACGTTCAGACAGGTTTAGCACTGTTCTTTTCTCCCAGGAGGAAAGTGTCCTTAGAATAGTTCTGACACAGGTGTTAGTGGAAGCTCCTTGTGGTACAGATCAGAGAGGTGAGGTTAGGAGCAGGAGTAAGTCCTAGAGAGGGGCAGGGGATGCCCAAGGTCACATGGCTGTGCTCCTCAAATGGGCCATGCGCTGCTCTTCCCAGGCATGAGCACATCGGCCAAGGAGATGCAAAACCTCAGAGAAAAGCATGGCTTTTCTTTCCAGAGCGTCAACTCTGCTGGGAGGTCTAGGGAAGCATTATTTGTTAAAACAATGCATGTGAATGATTCACAGGCCTACTCTGCTTGAGCACCCACAATTTGCCATGCCCTGTTCCAAGTTTTTACATCGATTGATTATTTATTTTTATTATTATTTTTTTTTTGAGATGGAGTGTCACTCTGTGGCCCAGGCTGGAGTGCAATGGCACGATCTAGGCTCACTGCAACCTCTGCCTCTCAGGTTCAAGTGATTCTCCTGTCTCAGTCTCCCAAGTAGCTGGGACTACAGGCATGACGCACCACACCCAGCTAACTTTTTGTATTTTTAGGAGAGATGGGGTTTTACCATGTTCACCAGGCTGGTCTTAAATACCTGAGCTCAAGCGATCCACCTGCCTCGGCCTCCCGAAGTGCTGGGATTACAGGCATGAGCCACTGCACCCAGCCTGATTGATTCATTTAATCTTCACGAGAACCATTTGAGATGCCCGAAGGTGCAATCCACCTTGAGGATGAGGAAACTGAGATAGAGAGAGGTTAAGTTACTCAACCAGGGACACAGTTAGTCAATGGTGAGGCCAGAATTCAGCCTGGGCAGCCCAGCTCCTGAGTTTTTGCTTTTAACTGTAACCACTGGGACAGCTGCTTTGGGCTAAGTACCGAGCATTCCTCGTTAGAAGTCTTCCTGCCTCTTCCAGGAGGGGGCACTTTGGAAAACATCTTATTTTAGAAAAACTCTATCTGGGTCCAGACTTCCTGATTAGACAGATGGGGAAACCAAGGCCCATGCCCCGCCGGGAGGGGGGGTCAGCATGTGCCTGGGGTGCACCTGCCTGCCTGCTTGGCCTCCTAGCCTGCCTTGCCCCTCTGCCCTGCCTGCCCTGCCAGCCAAGGTGTCCTCTCCAGGGAGGCTCCGTGGGATGGACCTGAGGGCTCATTAGGGGCCTCTTGAGCAGTAAGGCCCTTCTACTGCCTCTGGCAGGTGGAAAACGAGTCCAACGTGCTACAGGACGGCTCTCTCATCGACCTATGTGGGGCCACACTGCTGTGGCGCACACCAGCGGGGCTGCTGCGGGCTCCCACACTGAAGCAACTGGAGGCCCAGCGGCAGGAGGCAAATGCAGCGCGGCCCCAGTGCCCCGTGGGCCTCAGCACTCTGGCCTTCCCTAGCCCAGCCCGTGGCCGCACGGCACCTGACAAACAGCAGCCCTGGGTCTACGTCCGCTGCGGGCACGTCCATGGCTACCACGGCTGGGGCTGCCGGCGGGAGCGGGGCCCCCAGGAACGTGAATGTCCTCTCTGCCGCCTTGTGGGGCCCTATGTGCCCCTGTGGCTTGGCCAGGAGGCTGGCCTCTGCCTGGACCCTGGGCCGCCCAGCCATGCCTTTGCACCCTGTGGCCACGTCTGCTCTGAGAAGACTGCCCGCTACTGGGCCCAGACACCACTGCCCCACGGCACCCACGCTTTCCATGCTGCCTGCCCCTTCTGCGGGGCCTGGCTTACCGGCGAGCATGGCTGCGTCCGTCTCATTTTCCAGGGCCCACTGGATTAGGCTCCCTGGAGCCCCCTGCTGCTGTGCCCACCTGCCCACCCAGGTCCCCACCTCCTGCAGCCCAGAGGGAGCTCTGCATGTGGGACACTCCCTGCTGGCATATAGCCACACCAGATGGACATGTTGGATGGGCTGCGCCCTTCCTCCCAACTGTGGCCCCCCCAAGGAGGTCCCCGAGATCTCCACCCCAGTCATGCCAATGGGGCCTTCAGCACTGGCTCTGTCCTGGGTTGATGGAGGAAAGGCCAGCCCCATGCCCTTGCCCTTCCTGGGGCATCCCACATCGTGCCGCCGACACTGTGTGCCCCTGGGGGAGTGAAGGGGTCAGGGGCCCCTGACCCCCAGCTTAGGCTGGCTGTGCCCTGAGCCTGCCAACCCAGTTTCAGACACTTATCCTTCTTGCTGCCACCCTGGGTTCCTCTATAAACCTCGATGCTCAGCTGCCCTCACAAGTCCCACGTGCCCCGCATGCGTGCAATGCCTCCAGCCCCAGAGTGAGTGGTGGGTAGGTGGCAGGCTGGGCCAAGCATTTGCTGATAGCCAGTGGGCTGGACTCTGTGCTAAGTGGTCTCTGGGGATACAGAGGCAATCAGACCTGGTTCCCCACCTGGCAGAGTTCACAGTCTAGTGGATGACAGACCGTTACCAAATGGCAACACAGCTTCATGTGTGCCAGGATCAGAGTATGATTGGGCTGTGGCAGGCCTCACTGGTCATGGAAAAGTGAGGGAGGCTTCACGGAGGAGGTGGCATAGGAGCTCAGCCTCAATGGCTGCTCAGAACCCTCCGGGTCCACAGGATGGGAAGCGTGCTCTATACAGAAGGGAGGGCCTGTGCACAGGCTCAGGTGTCAGTAAGCCAGGAATCCAGGGACAGATTCAGGGTGGCTAGAGCATGGACTGCAGGGGGACAGAGAAGGAGGTGGAGCAAAAGGTTGAGACCATGTGACCAGGGAAGATTGTGACCAAGGAAGATGCTGGATGGAGGATTCTGAAACTCATTTGTGGATGGTCAGGAGTTAACAAAGGGAGGAGAGAGGACTCACTGGTCAAGAGTGTCGGCTGTGACACAAGGGCCATCATCCCTGAATGCCCACCATGTGCCCCGCACTGTGCTGATGATAATAATAACTATGTCCATTGAGCACTCTCCAGACACCAGGCTCTGCTTCTTGGAGGTTTTGTTATTTAATCCTCATAGTAACCCAAGAAGGGAGGTGTTGCCATTTGTGTTTCTGAGGAGATGAGGGCAGATTCACCAAGTCACACAATTAGAAAGTGACCAAGCCAGGATTTGAATCCACAGCTGCTCCTCTGCATCACAGTGTTGCTTTCCTTCAACAGCGTTGGGGGTGACCCAAGCAGGGTTTTGGATACTGGATTGGTGGGCAAGCACCTGCTTCATGCCCAGCCCTGCACAGGTCCCCTGCAGTGGGCAAGGCCCTGCCTCTGGCAGCCCATGGTCTGCGGAAAGACCTACCTGTGCTTGTGCTGGAAGCTGACCCCCACACCTGTGCTGACCACCTGCACCCCAGGTCAGCATGCAGTGGGCCATCAGCCAGACTGGAAGTGTTTGGAGGAGTGAGAACCAGGAGCTATAGAAGGCCCAGGAAGGACCTGGAGACTGAGCCAAGTCTTGAATGGCAGAGCATCTCCAGAGGCAGGGAGAGTTGGGAGGGCAGCCCAGGTGAGGGGAACAGCATGGCATGGCAGGAAACATGCCCAGTGTGGAGGGGGGCCCCAAAAAGGAATGGGGAGTGGGGAAGGTTGCTGGGGCCTGTTGGGCCTTGATTGCTGTGGAAGCCAAGCCTGAACTAGATTCCTGCTCATCCTGACCACAGGTGGGGATGTTGCTGGGGTTGCTCCCAGACCATCCCTCAGGTTAGTGAGCCAGGAAGACAGATGGCTGTTCTGGAGATGAAGAGAAGAAGGTCTGAGTACAGGCCTGACCTGATCTGGGTCCCCCGGAGAAGGCGGATGGCAGAGCCTAGGGGAGTGCAGATTCCAAGGGGAAGGACGGACCTGCCCAAGGCCGCACAGTTGGTTGGGGCCAGGGAGACCAGGCCTGGGCTATTGTAAGGATCGAGGGCACCACATGTGATGAGAGGAGGAGGGTGTGATCAGATTCTTGCTTCCAGAGCATGGCACTGATGCACTGGGGGCAAGAAGGAGGGTGGGGATGCTGCAGGAAGCATTGGAGCATTCCAACTTCTCTCCCCCCATATATATACAACGAAGCACTAAAAATCCAACTCTTCCAAGTACTCAGGTATTGGTGGAGGGGATCAGACAGCCCTGGTCTTGTCCCAGCTCTGCCTTTGCCAGTTCTGAGAGCCTGTTTCCTCAATGTTAAAAGGAATAACAGTCACTACCTTGCCAGGTGGTTGTGAATATATGGAGGGCACCTGTAACAGTTGATTCATAAGTGTTACCCCTCACCTACCCCTTGTTCATTCCCATGGGGAAGAGCCAAGGCTGGGGAGTTATGACTCCAGTGATAGACTGCTCCATGCGAGAGAGAGAGAAAGAGAGAGAGAGAGTGTGTGTGTGTGTGTGTGTGTGTGTTGGAGTCAGGTGAAGGGGACAGTGTGGTGCGAGATCTGAATCAGGCCAGGCCCCAGTTCAGGGACGCCTGAACTGTGTGGCGTTACAGCAGGTGGTGAACCTCAGCCTCAGTTTCCCCATTTGTACAATGGGTAAAGTGATGATACCTCAGGAATTTTGCAAGAATTAAATAAGGTCCTCCATGCCAAACTGGTAGCAAGGGACCTCAGTACATGCTCATATTATCTGTAATCATAAAAATGTGATCACGCAGCTTAGTTGGGGATCCTGAGAGCACTGAAATCTTTTGCTTGCCTGAGCTGCCCCTGCTGGCAATGGACAGCACTACCTCCTTTACCTGTGCATATTTCAACTTCACCTGTCAGTCAACTTTACACCCATTTTACTTTTTTTTTTTTTTTTTTAAAAAAACGGGGTAGGCTGGGCGTGGTGACTCAAGCCTGTAATCCCAGCACTTTGGGAGACCGAGGCGGGTGGATCACGAGGTCAAGAGATGAAGACCATCCTGGTCAACATGGTGAAACCCCGTCTCTACTAAAAATACAAAAAACATTAGCTGGGCATGGTGGTGCGTGCCTGTAATCCCAGCTACTCAGGAGGCTGAGGCAGGAGAATTGCCTGAACCCAGGAGGCGGAGGTTGCGGTGAGCCGAGATCGCGCCATTGCACTCCAGCCTGGGTAACGAGTGAAACTCCGTCTCAAAAAAAAAAAACAAAAAAAAAAACGGGGTTTCACCATGTTGGTCAGGCTGGTCTTGAACTCCCGACCTAAGGTGATCCGCCTGCCTTGGCCTCCAAAGTGCTTGGATTACAGGCGTGAGCCACCACACCCAGCCCTTTACACCCATTTTAAAGACAATTAAAATGGAGGCACAGGAAAGAAGAGGGGTGACTTTCCTGAGGACACTGACGAACTTGTTGAACTCCCCCATATAACAAGTCATCATCAAAGCTAAAAGCTTGTAACACTCTTGTGCCAAGCAGGGCCTTGGGCGCCTTTGTGGATGCAACTGGTGTCTGGTAGGCAGACGCTGCCTGGCTTAGACACAGGCGCAGCAAGGAGACTGTGGGGTTTCAGTCCCTAAAAGCCCCTCACAACTATAGGGAGTGGCACTGCAGTCAACACATCACAACCTATAATATCCCTTGGATTGGATTCAATTATTAGCCTGGTTTTCCGGCTCAAAGAGCCAAAACTTCCAGACAACCTCGCTCCACCCCCGGTCTGACCCTGCGCCCTCACTTAGACTACCCCGCCACACGGCCTAGGTCCTTCCACATGCCCCATTCAGACCGAGGTGTGAGCCTGTCCAGACCTGTAAAAGTGGACCGCAAGCCCGCCTCTGCCCTGGACTCCCTTTTGGGGCCGCAGAAGTCTTTCTCAGCCATCTGGCTTCTGTCAAGCACCAGGAAACTGCCAGCCCGTTTGTGCTGAGGAAACTGAGGCTCGGGAATGTTTAGCGGCTGCTTCCAGGCCCGTGGCGGGTGGGTGGTGGTGCAGTGAAGCACTCGAGGCGTTTCTTAGCGCCCCTACACGGGTGGGACCACCTCAGCCGTGGCCCGAGTCGGCTCGACAGTAGCCCGGATTCCCGGCACCGATAGCTTTGCAGCCTCTAAGTCTCCAACCCCAGGTCCCGAGTCCCGTGAGGAAGGTGGAGCCACATTACTCCTATTGTGTAGGTTCCCACCTGCAAAAGTGAGGTCCGGGCCCCTGGGGTGAAACCCAAAGGAAAGCGGGATCGGGGCTGGGGAAGCGGGGGGGTTCTCAAGTCACTGATACCCTTGCCAGCTTGGTGACCTTGTCAGTCCGGTCTGCCGGGACTAGGCCGCGGCCAGGCGGGGCACAGAGGTCCCCGGTCCGGCGCGTGTGCGGCCTGGGGACAAAAGGCCGAGCCCGCGGGGCCAATCCGCGGGGCGGGAGCCGGCGGGCCGAGAAGGTCGCCTCGGCACGTCTATTGGCTGGAACTGACGCCCATCTGATCCCCGGGACCAGGCAGTTGGCCAAAGGGGGCGGGGTTCGCAGAGCCCCAATGAATGGGGGAGCCGGAAGCAGGAAGTGAGTTTGCGAACGGAGCAGCAGCTGCAGGTGAGGCGCGGCGCCCTGGTTTTTGGGGTCACAGTGCGTCATCCCGGGGGACCAAGGCGAATCTGTACTGAGCGCAAAATCATTCCCTTTCTGCTCACTCTCCAGTACCGCCTCCAAATTCATCCGGCCTTCGAGGCCAAGGGGCACTCCGGGCAGCAAAGAGTTAACAGCCCTCTCGGAACCTGGAGATTGTGCTTTTAGGGCGGAGCCTCTGGAGTCCCGGGCCGGGCGGGGAGACGCGGAACTCAGTCTCAGCCGGGACGGGGCGTGGCGGGGAGAATGCTGCGGGTTGGGGTATCTCCGGGTCTCAACGGGGCTGTCAGACCTTCGGTAAATTGTTGGCCCTTCCGAGCCTCAGTTTCTCTATCTGTAAAATGGGGTTTCTTCTGGTTGTGAACTTCTGTGGCTTCCCTGGCGGAGCACAAGGAGAGAGTCGAAGAATGGAGGGCCGAGGAAAAGCAGTTAGAGGGATGAGGATGGGACAGGTTCAAGGAAAGTCATTTATTGCTGTGGATACTTTCCGTCCAGGACGACCTCATCTGATTAGTGCACCCACCTGGTAAGACTGGGGCTATTCCCTCTTTCACAGAGGAGGAAACGGAGGTACAGAAAAGTGAAGCAATGGACTTGACTTTGAGGAGTCAGGGGCTGAGTCCTTGCCAAAGGCTGAGCCTTCCATCTGGTGGCTTGGCACTCTATCCTTGTGAGCGCAGTGGAAAGTGTCAAGAATTCTGAACAAAGACCAGGCGCGGTGGCTCACTCCTGTAATCCCAGTACTTTGGAAGTTCGAGGCAGGCGGATCACTTGAGGTCAGGAGTTCAAGAGCAGCTTGGGCAAAATAGTGAGACCCCCGTCTCTACCAAAAATATAAAAATTAGCAGGGCTTGGTGGCGCGCACCTGTAGTCCCAGCTACTCAGGAGGCTGAGGCAGGAGAATAGCTTGAACTCGGGAGGCAGAGGTTGCAGTTTGAGATCACGCCACTGCGCTCCAGCCTGGGCAACAGAGTGAGACTCCTTCTGAAAAAAGGAATTTTGAACAAGGAAGCAGGGAGGGGCCTGGGCTGGGAGCCTAGAGATGAGGGTCTCTGCTGCTGATGTCTCTATTGTGGGATTAAGCAAGGCTCTTAGCCTCTCTGAACCTCAGTTTCCCCATATGTAACACTAGGTAGTTAGAGTCTATTTTTTTTTTTTTTTTTTATTAAGATGGAGTCTTGTTGCCTAGGCCGGAGTTCAATGGCGTGATTTGGCTCACTGCAGCCTCTGCCTCCTGGGTTCAAGCAATTCTCCTGCCTCAGCCTTCCCAGTAACTGGGATTACAGGCGCCCCCCCCACCACGCCCAGCTAAATTTTTTATTTTTAGTAGAAAAGGGGTTTCACCCTGTTGGCCAGACTGGTCTTGAACTCTTGACCTCAGGTGATCCACCCATCACACCCTCCCAAAGTGCTGGGATTAACAGGCGTGAGCCACCATCCCCAGCCTTAGAGTCAATCTTTAAGATATTGGGGCTACAGACCAAATATGGTCCACCAGTATATTTTGTGACCTCCTTGAGTGAGTCATCTCACATTCTCTGAGCCTCAGTTAGCATATCTGGTGAATGGGTACAATAGTATTCCTTTCCATGTGGGCTTTTGGGAGGATTAAATGAGATCATAAGAGTTCAGAACCAGGTATGCAATTGGTGTGGGGTAAACGACAGCTGTGATGATAGTGATGGTTCTCAGCAGGGCTCATGGCGGACACCCAGTACATCCTGCCCAATGACATCGGTGTGTCTAGCCTGGACTGCCGTGAGGCCTTCCGCCTGCTGTCACCTTCAGAGCGCCTCTATGCCCACCACCTGTCCCGTGCGGCCTGGTACGGAGGCCTGGCCGTGCTGCTGCAGACCTCCCCCGAGGCCCCCTACATCTATGCTCTTCTCAGCCGCCTCTTTCGTGCGCAGGACCCCGACCAGCTGCGCCAACATGCCCTGGCCGAGGGCCTTACGGAGGAGGATTATCAGGTCAGTTCTCTCGGGCCAACCCACATTTCCTGAATGGCTTCTGGGTGTGAGAGACCAGGATGCAAATGTCTGTCTCTTTCAAGGGGTAGGTGGAGGATTAAACCAAAGGTTACAAATTCAGGCACCTCTCCTCTCTGGAACCTCAGTCTTCTCATCTGTAAAATATGCATGTGGGATGTATGTACCTCTTCGTGTTGTGATGACCCACTTAGAACAGTGCCTGACTTCAAGATAAATGGTGGCTGCTCTGATTATAGCAAAAGAAACTGTAGTGGAGATTCAGGGAAGGCAGAGGAAGGAGTCCAGAGTCGGAATCAGGAGGTCTGAGATCAGGACCAGTTCTTCTCTACCACACTGTGTGGCCCTGGAAAGAATGTTCTGCCTGTCTCTTGGTTTTTGTTTTTGGATGTATTGGTCAAGTAATACATGAATTATTAGTGCATTGCAGCAATGCAGAAAGACACAAAACAAAACCCAAAGATCAATCGTTCTCAGCACCGTCCTCAGAGGTAACCACTGAGGCTCGTTACAGCCTTTTTTTTTTTTTTTTTTTTTTTTCCCATTTATTTCTTTTTTCTTTGCTGGAATACCACCGCACAATCTCAGCTCACTGCAAACCTCCGCCTCTCAGGTTCAAACACTTCTCATGCCTCAGCTTCCCAAGTAACTGGGACCACAGGCATGTGTTACTATGTCTGGCTAATTTTTGTAATTTTAGTAGAGCTGGGTTTTCACCATGTTGGCCAGGCTGGTCTTGAACTTCTGGCCTCAAGCAATCCACCTGCCTCAGCCTCCCAAAGTGCTGGGATTACAGGTGTGAGCCACCATGCCTGGCCTTGGTTACAGCCTTTTTTTTTTTTTTTTTTGAGATGGAGTCTTACTTTCACCAGGCTGGAGTGCAGTGGTGCAATCGTGGCTCACTGCAACCTCCACCTCCTGGGTTCAAGCAATCCTAATGCCTCAGCCTCCCGAGTAGCTGGGATTACAGGCACGCACCACCACACCCAGCTAATTTTTGTATTTTTATTAGAGACGGGGTTTCGCTATGTTGGCCAGGATGGATTCGATCTCCTAACCTCGTGATCCACCTGCCTCGGCCTCCCAAAGTGCTGGGATTAGAGGCATGAGCCACCGTGCCCGGCCAGTTACAGCCTTTTCAATGCCATCTGTGTATTACATTCCTATATGTGTACATGCATGGTGACTCAGTTCCTTATTTTTGCTTTTATAGAAATGAGATAATGTTCTTTTCCTGCTTCGTGTCCTGCCTTTCCCATTGAATGCCAGTTCTTGGAGAACTTCCGTGGGGTACATATAAATGTACCTCATTCTTTTTTATTGGCTGTGAAGCATTCCATAACAGTGTACACTATAATCAATTTACTCTTTTCTTTATTGCTGGACATTTAGCTTGCCCTGTTTTTCTTACAAACAGTGCCATGATGAGCATACTTGTGCACACATGTGAGGAGGATCTATTTCTAGATGGAGAACTGCTGGGTCAAAGGCTCTGTACATTTACAATTGACTGATTCTGTTAAATCATCTTCTAAAAAAGCTTCATTGCATTATATTCCCACCAAGAATGTACAAGAATATGGCCTGTTTTTCTATATGTGAAATAAAGGGATTGGATTCTTTCTCTCTGAGCTGATGTGCTGTTTCCTCTACCTCTTTTGAACGTTGGGCAATCACTTCCCATCTTGAGGGCTTGGCTTACTCATTAAAAGAGCTAATAATCTGTGGAAATGTTTATAAATGAAAAGGTACAATCCAAGCGTTACTGTTTTCAGGGGAATTCTTATGTTTGCAAGTAGCAGAAACCCAACTCAAATTGGCTTACATGAAAAAGAGAGTTATTGTCTCACATGATGGAAAAGTCCAGGTCTAGAGGAAGTTTCAGGCAGGGCTGGATGCAGGGATTCAGTGCTCCCGTTGGGATGCAATCTTCATCTCTCGGCTTGGTTGCTTTTCTCACTCCTGGAGGGGAGCTCCGGGGTTCCAGGCCTGATGATCCCTGGTGTACAGAGGCTCTTTGCCAATGGGAAATGTCCTAGGTAAAGCTCTTAGGCCAGCTTGAGCTTTAGGTCCATCCCTGTAGCCAGGGATGGGGGTTTCTCAGACTGGCTGAGCTAGCTTACATACCCATCCCTGGAGCTGGGGGAAGGGAGATCCCCCAGCCCTCCACCCACAAGAGGAGGTCTGAGGCCTTATTACCAGAGGAAGATCTGGGGCCAGCAGAAGCCACAGAGAAGATAGATGACTAAGGCGCCTCCGGCTCTAACATGTGTTGCTTGCTTCTGAGGCCAGCTGCCTGACAGTCAGAGGCTGAGGACAGGCTCCCAGGAGGAGGGAGGTGGTGCTGGAATTAGGTCTTAAAGGATACAGAAGCCTCAGGTGGCTGAGAGGGTGCTGGGTTGGAGAGGGCAAAGACAGACAAGCGCTTAGGTGTGTGTGGGAACTGCCCAGAAGATCAGTTAGGCAGGACAATGAGGGTGTGAAAATGGGTCTGTGAAAGTCAGTGTGGGCCAGACTGGGGCTTCCCAGGACCTGGGTCCTGTCCACAGATTTCCTAGCCTCACCCACACTGGTTCTGCTGGGGCATTTGCATCTCAGGAGGAAGTGTCACTGGGGTCAGGGAGGCTGTGCTTCCTAGGTCTCTGATGCCTGCCTCCCCCTTCAGGCGTTCCTGGTCTATGCCGCGGGTGTTTACTCCAACATGGGCAACTACAAGTCCTTTGGTGATACCAAGTTTGTTCCCAACTTGCCCAAGGTGAGCCAAGGGAGGTTGGGGAAGTGGAGATAGGTGTTTGGTGGGGTAGGGGTGGAGAATGCAGTAGAAGGAGCCCTAACCAGAGTATCAGAAGCAGAGACCCTTGAGCCTGTTGCTGTCACCCTGCATGACTGTGGGTGTCACCAGCCTCACTGGGTGCTGCAGCCTCTTTGTGTATAAATGAAAAGCACAACTCTCCCTGACTGCTGATCTTCAGGTGGAACAAGGGCGGGATGTGGAAACGTTCTGTGACCTTTTAGGTGCTCGCAAACATGGAGCTCGTTGGTCATCACCAGGAACAGTGGCGAGTGCTGGGCAGGGGGCATCCCCACCAGGGTTATGAGGCTTGAGTCTGTTTAGGGCAGAGGTGGTTCTTACAGCAGGTTTAAGAGCCGGGACTTTCACATGCACACAAGTCACCTGGCAATCTTACTGACATTCAGCATCTGATTTAGCAGGTCTGTGGGGGCCCAAGGCTTGACATTTTTTTTTTGAGACGGAGTCTTGCTCTGTTGCCCAGGCTGGAGTGCAGTGGCATGTCTGCTCACTTCAATCTCCACCTCCTGGGTCCAAGGAATTCTCCTGCCTCAGTCTCCTGAGTAGCTGGGACTACGGGCGCATGCCACCATGCCCAGCTAAGTTTTTGTATTTTTAGTAGAGACAGGGTTTCACCGTGTTAGTCAAATGGTCTTGATCTCCTGACCTCATGATCTGCCCACCTTGGCCTTCCCAAAGTGTTGGGATTACAGATGTGAGCCACAGCACCCAGCCTGACATTTTTTCATTAAGACAGGGCATTGCTCTGTCACCCAAGCTGGAGTGCAGTGGTGTGATCATGACCCACTTCAGCCTCAACCTCCTGGACTCAAGTGATCCTCCTACTTTAGCCTCCCAAGTAGTTGGGAATGTGGGCATGCACCACCACACCAGCTAAATTTTCTTCCTTTCTTTTTCTTTCTTTTTTTTTTTTTTTTTAGATAGGACCCCTCA
Source organism: Cebus imitator (assembly GCF_001604975.1). Classification (NCBI taxonomy): domain Eukaryota; kingdom Metazoa; phylum Chordata; class Mammalia; order Primates; family Cebidae; genus Cebus; species Cebus imitator. The sequence goes on along the minus strand of NW_016107417.1, from coordinate 1,998,075 downwards.
CTCTTACTCAGGCTAGAGGGCAGTGGCACAAACACAGCTCACTGCAACCTCAACTTCCTAGGCTCAAGTGATCCTCCTCAGCTTCCAGAGTAGCTGGGACCACAGGCACCTGCCACCACGACGCCTAGCTGATTTTTAAAAAATTTTTTGTAGAGGGCTGGGCATGGTGGCTCACACCTGTAATCCCAGCACTTTGGGAGGCCTAGGTGAATGGATCACGAGGTCAAGAGATTGAGACCATCCTGGCCAACATGGTGAAACCCCATCTCTACTAAAATACAAAAATTATCTGGGTGTGGTGGCGCATGCCTGTAGTCCCAGCTACTCGGGAGGCTGAGGCAGAAGAATTGCTTGAACCCGGGAGGCGGAGGTTGCAGTGAGCCGACATTGCGCCATTGCACTCCAGCCTGGCATCTGGCAACATAGCAAGATTCTGTCTCAACAAAAAAAAAAAATTTTTTTTTTTTGTAGAGACAGAATCCCACTGTGTTACCTAAGCTGGTCTTGAACTCCTAGGCTCAAGCAATTCTCACACCTTGGCCTCTCAAATTGCTAGGATTACAGGCATGAGCCACTGTGCCTGGCCTAATTTTTTTTTTTTTTTTTTTTTTTGAGATAGAGTCTTGCTTTCGTCACACAGGCTGGAGTGTAGTGGCAGGATCTCAGCTCACTGCAACCTCCACCTCCTGGGTTCAAGCGATTCTCCTTCCTCAGCCTCCCAAGTAGTTGGGATTACAGGTGTGCACCATCACATCCGGCTAATTTTTATATTTTTGGTAGAGACGGGGTTTCACCATGTTGGCAAGGCTGGTCTCAAACTCCTGAACTCAGGTGATCCACCTGTCTCGGCCTCCCAAAGCGTGGGGTTACAGACGTGAGCCACCTTGCCCTGCCTAAATTTTTTTATTCTTTGTAGAGATGGGGGTCTTTCTATGTTTCCCAGGCTTATCTTGGCTTCCAAGCCTGGCCTCAAGCGTGTCTCCCTCCTCTGCCTCCTGAAGTGCTGGGATTACAGGCATGAGCCACCGCACATGGAGGCTTGACACTTCTCAGGTCCCAGTGCTGCTGATCCATGGACCACACAACGAGCCAAAGCTCTTAGGCCATGGGAGAAGAGCTTGGGAGTGGATAGGGAGGCTCTGGAAGGCAGGTTTGGGTGGGGTGGCTGGACCAGTGGCCTCCCTTTCCCTGCAGGAGAAGCTGGAACGGGTGATCCTAGGGAGTGAGGCCGCTCAGCAGCACCCAGAAGAAGTCAGGGGCCTCTGGCAGACCTGCGGGGAGCTTATGTTCTGTCTGGAGCCAAGGCTTCGACACCTCGGGCTGGGGAAGGAGGTGAGGCCCCGACTCCTCCAAGGGGAGGAGGAGTGGAGGGAATCCTTCCCGGCCACTTGGTAAGGAGGGAAGGACACGGAATGGGGAGGTGATGGGCTCTGCCTCACATTCCTGAGGCAATACTCCCTACTGCAGGCCTCAGTTTTGTCATTTGTAGAATGGGAAGCAGGTCGGGTAGAATGCTTTCTGAATGCCCTCCCAGATCTGACATTCTGCACGCAGGATGCAGTGTGCTGATGGAGGGAAGGAGAAGAAGGCTGAAGGAAGAGGGAGCTGAGGAAGGGATGGCAGGGAAGGAGGGGGTTGCAGGCTTCCCACCTCTGGAGGCCACCTCAGTTGCCTGGGGTGAGGACCTTGGCAAGTCTTAGGGGTGGGCCAGCCTGAGAGAGGCCTCAGCAGGGCTGCAGGAAGGCTGGAGATGAGCATCTGTTTGTTTTACAACTTTTTCCCCTAGAGGTAGATGGAGAGGTAAGGGGTAGAGGCTGCTGGAAGGAGGGAGGGACAGGAATCCTGGAAGATGACATCCCTGCAGCCCTGACCTCGGCAACTCCTCTTTCCCATGTCCCCTCTCTTCCCCAACAGGGAATCACCACCTATTTCTCTGGGAATTGTACCATGGAAGATGCCAAACTGGCCCAGGACTTTCTGGACTCACAGGTTTGGGGTTAGGGGATCTCAGGGTATCGGCGGTTTGGTGGGGTTCCTAGTCCCAGCCCCCTCATACCTGGTGACCACTCCTGGGTCTCTGCTTGACTACCCCCCCACCCCTCTATGAGGGAAGGCGCCACCCCTGCCCCACCCCAGGCTGTAGAACCTAATGACAGGCTCAGAGCAGGATGAGAAGGCAGGACCTCAAGCCACATACATCCTTGTGTGGCTCTGGGGTCCGTGTGTCAGTGGCGCTCCCAGCTCAGCCACTTACCAGCTATGTGATCAGTTTCCATGTCTGTGAAGTGGTACCCACCTCCGGTAGCCCTGGGTTCATAGAGGCCATGCAGTGCCTGGCACAGTGGTTGGAGTCAGTGCTTTGTAAAAGTTAGTGCACAGTGTCACGAGCAGAGCAGGAGAGTCGGCCCTGGGCTGTCCCTGCCCACTCTCTCCCTCTCCCCTTCCACAGCCAACTGGGAAGGCCCAGCCTGCTTTGCCTCCATGCCTTCTCCCCCTTGGGTGGCCCATTTTCCTCTTCCCACTCCACTGTCCCCTCCAGACCTCACTCTCTAACCCCTGCCCTGGTCTCTTCTAGAACCTCAGTGCCTACAACACCCGGCTCTTCAAAGAGGTCGACAGAGAAGGGAAGCCCCACTATGAGGTGCGGCTGGCTTCTGTGCTCGGCACAGGTGAGCTTAGCCCCAGGCTTCCCTTCTGCTCCCTCCCAGCCATTTCTGGACCTGGGTGGCTCAGGCCACCAGCCCTGCCACTCCAGCGGAAAGAGGGTCCTTCTCTCCCAGGAGTTTCTGCATAAGTCCAGGGAATAACTCTAGTTTCTCTATATTCGTCCTGTATTTGTCTGTGAACCAATCCCTAAGGGCTAGCAAGGGACAGGTCTCTGACTGGCTCAGCCTGGCCTCAGCCTATCCTGTAGTTAGGCAATGAGGTTGGCCCTTCAGGCCGGGTGCGGTGGCTCACACCTGTAATCCCAGCACTTTGGGAGGCTCAGGGGGACGGATCATGAGATCAGGGTGGTGCCCAACATGGTGAAACCCCATCTCTACTAAAAATACGAAAATTAGCTGGGTATGCTGACGTTTGCCTATGATTCTAGCTATTTAGGAGGCTGAGGCAGGAGAATCGCTTCAACCCGGGAGGCAGAGGTTGCAGTGAGCCGAGATCTTACCATTGCACTCCAGCACTCCAGCCTGGGTGGCAGAGCAAGATTCCGTCTGAAAAAAAAAAAAAGAGATTGGCCCTTCCGCAGCCACCTGCACCTAGGGTAGTAGTAGTGGGGGCTGGAGCGATGTTCTCAAAGGGAAATTGGGGTTCATTCCCAGGAGAGGGGAAATAGTTTGTACAGAAGCGTGCAGGCCTTTGCCACCTGACTTTGTTCCCTACCCACCCCCCAGCCCCTGCCTGGGGTGTTCCCCACCCATCTCCACAGCCTCCCATTCTGTGCTCTGTGCTCTGGCTGTGCTCGACAGCACCCAGTTCTCATGGACCCTCTCCCTCTCTTTTTTTTTTAATGATTTGGTTTAGCACCATATTTTTTTTTTCTCATGGACCCTCTCTAGGTCTTTGTTTTTGTTTTGGGGTTTTTATTTTTTGAGACAGAGTCTCAAGTATCGCCCAGGCTGGAGTGCCTAGGCTAGAGTACAGTGGCACGACCTTGGTTCACTGCAACCTCTGCCTCCCGGGTTCAAGTGATTCTCCTACATCAGCCTCCAGAGTAGCTGGCATTGCGGGCACCCATCACCACACCTGGCTAATTTTTGTATTTTTAGTAGAGACAGTGTTTACCATGTTGGCCTGGCTGTTCTCCAACTCCTGACCTTAGGTGATCTGCCTGCCTCTCGGCCTCCCAAAGTGCTGGAATTACAGGTGTGAGCCACTGCACCTGGCCCCTCTCCGGGTCTTTGCACAGTGTATTCCCTGCTTCCCAGGCAGAACCTCCTCTGGCCTCTCCTTGTGCCCTGGCCACCTCTTCCCCGTCCTCTAGGCCACGCATGGACGTCGCCTTCCCCAGGATCTTCCCCCATCTTCCCATAACTGAGTCCATGCACTTCTCTCTTCCCATAGGCACACTCAGTAGTTTCCCTAACTCCAAGCTCCCGAGAGGAGGGTCTGTGTGTTTCATCCGCCATCGTCTCCCCAGTGCTCAGCGCTTGGTGGATCTGAGTATCCGTCAGGGAGATGATGGCAGATGTGGGTTCAGAGGAACAGGAGAGGATCTCACTGGAATATAAGCTGGGCCCATACTTAACGTACAGGATGCAGTGTCGGGCAGCGGTTGAGTGAGGCCCTGGAGCCAGGATACCTGAGTGGGTCATTATCTATTGCTGTGGAACAAATGCTTCCCAAATTAGTGCTACAAAACCGCCTTTTTGGCAGAGCATGGTGGCTCACGCCTGTAATTCCAGCACTTTGGGAGGCCGAGGCAGGTAGATCACGAGGTCAAGAGATTGAGACCATCCTGGCCAACATGGTGAAACCCCAACTCTACTAAAATACAAAAATTAGCTGGGCGTGGTAGTGTGCACCTGTAGTCCTGGTTACTCGGGAGGCCGAGACAGGAGAATGGCTTGAACATGGGAGGCGGAGGTTGCAGTGAGCCGAGATTGCGCCACTGTACTCTAGCCTGGTGCCTGGCGACAGAGCAAGACTCTGTCTCAAAAAAAAAATAATAATATTTTCATGCTCACAGACTCTGGGTCAGGAATGCAGGCGGAGCACAGTAGGAACAGCCAGTCGCTGGGTGACCATGTCTGGGACCTTAGCTGGGAAGACTCGATGGCTTGGGGCCGCAGGTATCCGCGGGCTCATTTGCTCAGACGCAGGTGCTGGCTGCCAGCTGGAACCCAGCTGGGCTGTTGACCACAATACCTCACGTGGCACCCTCTTATTGTTCATGGTAGCTGGGCTCCAAGAGTGAACATCCCAGGACAGCCAGGCGGAAGCCTGCTCACCTGTGTGACCTGGCCTTGGCACATACATGATGTATGTGCCACTGAAGTCACAACCTTCGGCTTCAGGAAGAGGGAACACAGGTCCCACATCTGCGTGGGTGAAGTCACAGTTGAGCTGGATACAGTGGCTCATACCTGTAATCCCAGCTAGTCAGGAGGCTGAGCCAGAAGGATCACTTGAGCCCAGGAGGCAGGTCAGCTGGGCAACCTTTCGAGATCCTATCCCAGCTTTCTTTTTTTAAAAAGAGCAGTAAGACAGGAAATACTGTGGCTATTTTTGCTTGTTTGTTTGTTTTTACGTAGCTTTGAAGTATATTTTATTGATCAGAGATGAGGAAAATACAATAGTGTGTTAGCATCCCATCGCTTCTGTAACAAGTTACCACAAATTTAGTGGCACCAAACAACACAGATTTATTCTATTGCAGTTGTGGAGGTCCAGAGTCTAAAAGCAAGGCGAAGCTGGGCTGCGTTCCTTCTGGAGTCTCAGCAGGAACCTGCTCCCTTGCCTTTTCCAGCTTCTGGAAGACTGCGCAGCCCCCTACTTCACTCCAGCTCCCTTCTGCTATCATCACAGCTCTTCCCCTCAGTCACCCTCTTGTCTCCCTGTGGGACTGTCAATTATATTCGGATATGGCTGTCTTTTAAAATCCAATCTGCCACTTGCTATCCACTTAACATCTCGGTGCCTTAGTTTCCCATCTGTAAAATGCAGATAATAGTTTCCCCCTTCCCCCAGAGTTGGAATGAGGCTTAAAGAAGTTAATACATGGAAAGCACATGTTATATGATACATATATTTTTGGTTTTTTATTTTTTTGTTGTTTTTGTTTTGAGATGGAGTCTCGCTCTTGTTGCCCAGGCTGGAGTGCAGTGGCGCAATCTCAGCTCACTGCAACCTTCACCTCCCAGGTTCAAGCAATCAAGCAGTTCTCCTGCCTCAGCTTTCCAAATAGCTGGGTTACAAGCGCCTGCCAACATGCCCAACTAAATTTTTTGTATTTTTAGTGGAGACGGGGTCTCACCGTGTTGGCCAGGCTGATCTCCAACTCCTGACCTCAAATGATCCACGCGCCTCAGCTTCCCAAAGTGCTGGGATTACAGGTGTGAGCCACTGCGCCCAGCCAGTTTTTTTTGTTTTGTTTTGTTTTTGTTTTTGAGACAGATTTTCACTCTTGTCGCCCAGGCTGGAGTACAATGGTGTAAAATGGCTTATTGCAACCTCCACCTCCCTGGTTCAAGCAATTCTCCTGCCTCAGCCTCATCAGTAGCTGGGATTACAGGTGCATGCCATCACACCCGACTAATTTTGTGTTTTTAATAGAGGTGGAATTTCACCATGTTGGCTAGGTTCGTCTTGAACCCCAGACCTCAGATGATCCACCCGCTTTGGCCTCCCAAAGTGCTGGGATTCCAGGTGTGAGCCACCATGCCCAGCTGCTATATATATATATATATATATACACACACATATATATATATATATATACACACATATATATATATATACACACACATATATATATATATACACACATATATATATATATATACACATATATATATATACACATATATATATATACACATATATATATATATA
>NW_016107417.1:1984309-1991150 GCF_001604975.1 Cebus imitator | reverse complement strand
GCTCACCGCAACCTCTGCCTCCTGGGTTTAGGCAATTCTCCTGCCTCAGCCTCCTGAGTAGCTGGGATTACAGGCACGCACCACCATGCCCAGCTAATTTTTTGTACTTTTAGTAGAGACGGGGTTTCACCATGTTGACCAGGATGGTCTCGACCTCTTGACCTCGTGATCCACCCGCCTCAGCCTCCCAAAGTACTGGGATTACAGGCTTGAGCCACTGCGCCCGGCCGATATATATATTTTTTAAGATGAGAGTTTATACTCATGTCTGTTGGCACAGGGAGCCATTGAAGATCTTACAGTAAAAGAGTGCTATGGGGAAGAGCTGGCTGAGGTGTCTTACTCCAGTCTTTTCTCTGAGTGATGCCTTTTTTCCCCAGAGCCTTCCCCAGACTCCGAGGTGACTTCCAAGCTGAAGAGCTATGAATTCCGGGGAAGCCCTTTCCAGGTGACCCGGGGGGACTATGCACCCATCCTCCAGAAGGTGGTGGAGCAGCTGGACAAAGCCAAGGTTGGACTGGCTGGGGGCTGAGGTGTGCAGGCTGGGGACCCTGCTGGGCAGCAGAGGGGGGTGTGGAGGTAGGTGGGCGGCCCAAGGCTGACTGTCCCCACCCTACCCCAGGTGTATGCAGCCAACAGCCACCAGAAGCACATGCTGGCCCAGTACATAGATAGCTTCACCCAGGGCTCCATCGAGGCCCACAAGAGGGGCTCCCGCTTCTGGATCCAGGACAAAGGCCCCATCGTGGAGAGGTGAGGCGCCAGCTCCACCCTGCCCACCCCTCCTGCCCGCCCCTCCTCTACCTCTGCCCTTTTCTCCCCCAGTTACATCGGGTTCATCGAGAGCTACCGTGACCCCTTTGGTTCCCGAGGAGAATTTGAAGGTAACTTCCTCGGGTAGGGGGAGGTCAGTCACAGTCCCTTTTTCTACCTCCAAGTCCATGTTTCAAGCGTCCCTTGAGGGTTCTCCCCACCCTCCTCAGCCATAATCATAACAATAAGAACAGCCATGGTAAATAAACACCATTTACAATGTATTGGCACTGTTGTAAGAAGCTTACCTATATTAACTAATTTAGGGTTCATCATCCCATGAGGATTTATCTTAACAGGTGTGGGCACTGGGGCACAGTTGCGGGGTGGCCCGGGAACCCTGACTCTGAGCCCGTTTGCTGTGCTGCCTCTGGTGTCTGATCAGAGCATAGGCTCCAAATAGACATGTGCCTCCCAAGCCCAGCTTCACCACACCCGGGCTGTGTGATCTTGAGCCAACTAGCCCAGCCTCTGAGCATCAGTGTGATTAGCATGCAGACTGCTGCACTCAGTGTCTGGGAGCAGGATAGACATTGTGACTGTAGACCTGACCCGAGGCTGTCATCCCAGGCTGGTGGCAGGCTGCCTCAGCCCCCACCCACGTCCCCAGGGGACCTATCTGTGCAAGGTGGGGCGTCCAGCCTGAGGATTCAGCCACTTCTCTGACTGCCTTAACCCTCCCTAGCCCCTGGATGTAGAAGATTCTGAGCATCTGCCTGCTAAAACCGAAGAGATTAGCCTGGGAGGAGGGAGAGCACACAGCCTGATGGGGCTCATGTGTGAGCCCCTAGACCCAGGCCCAGGGGGAAGGGGCAGGTGGCCCAGGGGCCTGAGTGGGAGACACGTTTGTGCAGCCGCAGCTTTCCTGTCCCAGTCCTGACCCAGTAGGGCCCAGGCCTGGGTCACTGCCGTTGCCAGCCACCAGCACAGTGATCATATACAGTAGCCATTCAGTACATGCATGATGGCTGGAGTAGGGTGAAGTGGGAGCCCTCCTGGAACCCTGCCAAGCCACAGCCCCCTCCCTCCCCTGCAGGCTTCGTAGCCGTGGTGAACAAGGCCATGAGTGCCAAGTTTGAGCGGCTGGTGGCGAGCGCAGAGCAGCTGCTGAAGGAGCTGCCCTGGCCCCCAGCCTTTGAGAAGGACAAGTTTCTTACCCCGGACTTCACCTCCCTGGATGTTCTCACCTTCGCTGGCTCTGGCATCCCTGCTGGCATCAACATCCCCAACTGTGAGTGTCCTCAGGCCCAGCCCCCAAGCCCCAGAAGCCTCCTTTTAGAGCCGCCCCTCCCTCTCCACATGCACACCCTCCACAAACAGCCCTGTGCCTCCTGTCTGTGGCCTTTGACCCTCACCTCTTCTTCCTGGTCCTTCTCCGCCTTCTCCTCCAGACGATGACCTGAGGCAGACGGAAGGCTTTAAGAATGTCTCACTGGGGAATGTGCTGGCTGTGGCCTACGCCACGCAGCGGGAAAAGCTCACCTTTCTGGAGGAGGAGGACAAGGTGGGCGCCAGTAGTCAGAGGGTCGGGGCTGGGCCTCACCTGCCTGAAGTGGACTTGGGAAGGCGGACAGCCCAGAGCAGTAGAAAGGAAAGTGCAGTTTCAGTCCTGGCTCTGCCACTTCCCAGCCACGTGACCATGCGGACTTTGGAGCCTCAGTGTCCTCTTGGGTCACACTGGGGAGGCATCCCTCCCTGCCGCCTGGGTTGTTGCAAAGATGAGATGGGCTGTGGGGTGGAGCACAACTGGCCTTCACCAAGCACGTGCACTGAGCTGGGCCCATGGCCCAGGGGAGGGGAGGGTGACAGGCTCTGTGGCCGGGGCCGGCCAGTAGACATTGCATTCTCTGCTGTCTTGGCAGGACCTGTACATCCTCTGGAAGGGGCCCTCCTTCGATGTGCAGGTGGGCCTGCATGAGCTGCTGGGCCATGGCAGTGGCAAGCTCTTCGTGCAGGTGAGAAGGCAGCGGCCAGCCCTGGCACCCCCGCCCACAGCTCCACTCTCCCACAACCTGCCCTACCCAGTGGTGAAGCTGCTCCAGCCTCTGCCCTTGGGGGCTGTGGGTCAGGTGGGGAAAATGGCCCCTTAAGTAGAGAAGACTCTGTCTTGCCCACCCTCAAGATGTCCCAGATGCCTGAGTGTAGAGGTATAGAGGGACCTTCAGGACAGTTCAGCTGCCATTCCCACACCAGGAGGAATTGCTTGGCTCAGGCTAAGGAAGCGTACCCTAAGGGTGTGACTCCAGCAGCCCCAGGACAGACGCTGGGGCAGGTGGCATCTCTGCTACTCCCATCTGAGGCGGCAGTGCTGTCTGTTTGCACTGCTGTTCTGTGGAGCCTGGGCCTTTCCAGGTATTGTTGGGAGCCACTTCTCCCCAGAGCAGCCCCTTCCTGCCAGCCGGCCAGAGTGGCTGGAGCCCCCTCCACACCTACCCAGGGAATATGGAAACACAGACAGTTTTTTGTGGAGGGCTGAAAAAGCTGATTGTGGACCCCCAGCATGGAGATGACCAGAGGTGGGGTGGGGTGTGGACCCTCCCCTCCGAGGGTGGGGTTCTGGGTGGGCCCTGTTCCCCAGGAATGGGGCTGCTTCCCTGGATGGGGAAGGGCTGGAGCTGGGCCCCAGGGTCAGGAGGCTGCAGAGAGCAGCTGCTGGGGCAGCAGTCTGGTGGAGTGCCTTGTCCAGCCTTTATCCAGGCTGTGGCCTTGGATAAGTCAGCTCCTTCACCGAGCCTCAGTTGGCCTATCTGTAAAATGACGTTCCTGACACCTACCATGTGGGCTGTTGTGAGGACTAAAAGTGAAGACAGACAGTAAGACCTGGCACACAGTAGGTCCTCAGCAAGCAGGTGTTAGTGTTGAGAGACAGTGTCCATGGAGGTTGTGTGCTCTGACTCCATCTTGGGGCTCTTAGGCTCTGAGCCTCAGTGTCCTCGTCAGTGAAGTGGGGTAATAGTAGCACTGTCCTCAGAGGGTGCTGCCTGAGGCTGGGCGTAGTGGCTCACGCCTGTAATCCAAGCACTTTGGAGGCCAAGGCGGGCGGATCACCTGAGGTCGGGAGTTCAAGACCAGCCTGACCAACATGGTGAAACCCCGTCTTTTAAAAAAAAAAAAAAAAAAAGGATGCTGCCTGAAAGATGCTTGGCACGCAATGGGAGGGTGAGGATGACACTGTGACCTCCTCTGGCAGAGCCAGGAGCCCAGCCGGAAGCCCATGGTGGGCACAGCTGGGTTCTCTGGCCCACATGTTTGGGGCATCTCCCACTGGGGTCTGGAGACACCAGATCTGGGTCTTCACAGGACTTGGGGTGGGTCCCTCCCCTGTCTGGCCCTCAGTTTTCCTCTCTGGCGGTGGGGTAGGCAGCCCTGGTTCTCACGCTCCTGATGGCTCTGAGGAGGCAGCCAGCGTCACAGGGCTCAGGGCTGTGCAGGCGTCAGTGTGTGGACAGACCTGCTGCTCCCGCCACCCGCTCCTGTGCTCCCGCTTGCCTTTCTGAGCTACTCTCCGGGCCCACAGATTCTGGGGCTGGAGGCCTGGACCCAGCCAGGGGTGCCTTTCCCTCACTCGCCCTGTGTTCTGCAGGATGAAAAAGGAGCATTCAACTTTGACCAGGAGACAGTGATCAACCCAGAGACGGGCGAGCAGGTGAGGGAGGCCTCGGCGGACCCCCAGGTGCTGGAAGGGTGGGCACCAGTGGGGCATTGGCCACTCTAAGCCTGACAGTCCAGCTCCTTTTCCAGATTCAGAGCTGGTATCGGAGTGGGGAGACGTGGGACAGCAAGTTCAGCACCATTGCCTCCAGCTATGAAGAGTGCCGGGCTGAGAGCGTGGGGCTCTACCTCTGTCTCCACCCGCAAGTGCTGGAGTAAGCGCAGCAGGGCTGAGGGGTGGGCTGTCCCAGGTCGGTGGGAGGGACACAGGGCAGCCTCTGACCATTCGCCCCCTGCCTGCCCCTCCCACAGGATCTTTGGCTTTGAGGGGGCTGATGCGGAGGATGTGATCTACGTGAACTGGCTCAACATGGTTCGGGCTGGGCTGCTCGCTCTGGAGTTCTACACACCTGAGGCCTCCAGCTGGCGACAGGTGGGGCCTGGGTGGAGCCCCCAGGAGGCAGAAGAGAGCCTGCAGTGGGTGCCAAGATCAGGGTGCAAGGATGGGACCGCGGTACCTTTAAGGCAGATGAACTGAGTTTAATCCCAGACTCCACTATTTAAGGGCAAGTCACATCACTCTTGTGAGCCCCAGAATTCCTCTCTGTGAAATGGCAGTGGGACTCTCCCCGACCACCATTCAGGGTGAATCAGACAAGGTGACTTTATTAGGACTCCTTGCAGTTGGTGTACTCTGTGCCACATACAATTCGTTTTTTGTTTTTTGTTTTGAGACGGAGTCTTTCTCTGTTGCCTGGCTGGAGTGCAGTGGCACAATTTTGGCTCACTGCAACCTCTGCTGCCCAGGCTCAAGCAATTCTCCTGCCTCAACCTCCTGGGTAGTTGGAACCACAAGCTCACACCACCACACCTGGCTAATTTTTTTTGTATTTAGTAGAGATGTGGTTTCACTGTGTTGGCCAGAGTGGTCTCAATCTCCTGACCTCGTGATCCTCCCATCTCGGCCTCCCAAAGTGCTGGGATTACAGGCGTGAGCCACCGCGCCTGGCTGCAACACACAATTCTAAGCGCTCTCCATGAATTAACTATCCCAGGAGGTAGGTGCTATTGTTATCCTCATTTTAGAGATGAGGAAGTTGAGGCACAAGGAGATGAAGCCACCTGCCGCTAAGTGGCAGAGCCAGTATTCGCATCCACACGGTGCCTCTGGGGCCATTCGACTCCACCGCTCAGTTATGTGTCCTTTGGACAAGGAGTAAACAATAGAAACTTTTTGACAAAATCAGATGGGTGTGGTTTGAGGAGGTGATGTAATGTCATTCAGAGTCCAGAAATATGGGTCTGAGTCCTGACTCTTCCTTTACTAGCTGTGTGCCCCTAAGGAAGTCCCTCTACCTCTCTGGGCCTCTATTTTATTATCCATAAATGGGATAATGATGCCTACTTGGTTCCACTTTTGAGCACAAACAAGGTTGTGGAGGAAGAAGTGTTTGGGGGCCCTGGAGAGGGTAGCTGCTGTCCTCAGGGGGGGATCTGGAGCAGCAGGGGTCACAGTGGATGACATGGGAAGCACAGGCACCAGGTCCTGCCTGGAAATGGCCTCCCTGTCTCCTAGGGCAGCCTACCCTCTCTGTGAGCTGAGAAAGGAGGAAGCATTTGAGGGGAGGGGAATAAGCAATAAAGGACCCGCAGGGTGGGGGAGATTGACAGTAACAGTTGCCAGTTAATGAGCATATACTATAGACCAGGCCTAGAACCAAGCACTTGATACAGGCTGCAAATGTCATCTTTCCTCCGCCCCGGCAGGCCCATATGCAGGCCCGGTTTGTGATCCTGAGAGTCTTGCTGGAGGCTGGGGAGGGACTCGTTACCATCACTCCCACCACAGGCTCCGATGGGCGCCCAGATGCCCGGGTCCGCCTCGACCGCAGCAAAATCCAGTCTGTGGGCAAGCCTGCTCTAGAGCGCTTCCTGCGGAAACTTCAGGTAAGCAAAGGCCTCTCACCTGGGGGGCCCCCGCCAACCTCTCCAGGGGCACTGAGTGTTACCATGTGCCAGGCACAGAGAATAAGCTGTGAGCAGTTTCTTATGCTGTAGTGAGGAAAAGTAGCCAGTAAACATGTAAGCGCATCGGGTGGCTCACGCCTTTAATCCCAGCACTGTGGGAGGCTGAGGTGGGTGGATCACATGAGCTCAGGAGTTCGAGACCAGCCCAAGCAACATGGCAAAACCTCATCTCTATAAAAAATTTTCAAAAATTAGCCAGGCTTGGTAGTGCACACCTATAGTTCCAGCTACTCTGGAGGCTGAAGTAGGAAAATTGCGTAAGCCTGAGAGGTCAAGGCTGCAGTGAGCCATGATTGCACCACTACATTCCAGCCAACCTAGGTGACAGAGTAAGACACTCTCTCTAAAA
>NW_016107417.1:1982749-1983866 GCF_001604975.1 Cebus imitator | reverse complement strand
GAGGTTGCGGTGAGCCGAGATCGCGCCATTGCACACCAGCCTGGGTAACGAGCGAAACTCCGTCTCAAAAAAAAAAAAGAAATAGTGTAAGTGATGCTGAATGTAAGGTTACAATATGAACTTTGTACACCAATAAAAATGCTCAATTTGGCTGGGCGTGGTGGCTCATGCCTATAATCCCAGCACTTTGGGAGGCTAGACTCCTTGAGTCCAGCAGTTTAAGACCAGCCTGGGCAACATAGACCTCATCTCTACAAAAAAAAAGTTTAAAAAGCAGCCAAGTGTAGTGATGCATACCTGTGGTCCCAGCTACACAGGAGGCTGAGATGGGAGGATCGCTTGAGCATGGGAAGTAGAGGCTGCAGTGAGCCCCAGTCACGCCACCACACTCAAGTCTGGGCAACAGAGCTAGACTCTGTCTCTAAAAGAAAAAAGATAACTTATTAATCATAAGTTACCGTAAAGAAGGTGCCAAGTCTTACACTAGGATAGGATATTTGCAACATGTGTGGTTAGTCCCCACTTATCTGCAGTTTTGCTTTCTGCAGCTGCAGGTAGCCGCAGTAGAGTACAAGATATTTTTAGGCTGGGTGCGGTAGCTCACGCCTGTAATCCCAGCACTTCGAGAAGTCCAGGTGGGTAGATCACCTGAGGTCAGGAGTTCAACACCAGCCTGGCCAATGTGGCGAAACCCTGTCTCTACTAAAAATACAAAAATTAGCTGGGCGTGTTGGCAGGTGCCTGTAATCCCAGCCCCTCAGGAGGCTGAGGCATGAGAATCACTTGAATCTGGGAGATGGAGGCTGCAGTGAGCCGAGATCGCACCACTGCCCTCCAGCTTGGGCGACAGAGCGAGACACTGCCTCAAAGAGAAAAAAAACAGGATATTTTGAGAGAGAGGCTATATTCACCTAACTTTTATTGTGTTATATTGTTTCAGGTGTTCTATTTTATTAGTACTTAGTGTTATTCTCTTCCTGTGCCTAATTTGTAAATTAAACTTTTCTCATAGATGTGTATATATGACAAAAAAAAAAAAGTGTATATATAGGGCCCTGTACTATCCGTGGCTTTAGGCATCCGCTATATGGTTTTGGAATATATGCTCCATATATGT
>NW_016107417.1:1974191-1976691 GCF_001604975.1 Cebus imitator | reverse complement strand
GGTAAGGAAACTGAGGCATAGAGAGTAATTTGCACAAGCATTATTTCTTTTTAGTAGAGAAGCCAAGAGTCAGATTAAGAGTGGTTGAGTCAGCAGAGCATGGTGGCTCACGCCTGTAATCTAAGCACTTTGGAGGCCAAGGCGGGCGGATCACCTGAGGTCAGGAGTTCAAGACCAGCCTGACCAACATGGTGAAACCCCGTCTTTATAAAATAAAAATTAAAAATAATAAAATAAAATAAAATAAAATAAAAAGAGTGGTTGAGTCAGGTATGGTGTCCCCTGCCTATAGTCCCAGCTACTTGAAGAGGTGAGGTGGGAGGATCACTTGAGCCCAGGAGTTCAAGGCTGCAGTGAGCTATGGTTGTACCATTGTGCTCCAGCCTGGGTGACAGAGCAAGACCTCAACTCTAAAAAAAAAAAAAAAGCATTGTCATGGGCAGTTATGAGGGTTAAATAGAATAATATTTGTAAAAAGTCAATACCTACTGTTGGTAAGGAAAAAGCATTTATTTATTTATTTTTCTTTGTTTGTTTGTTTTGAGATTGAGTCTCACTCTGTCACTCAGGCTGGAGTGTAGTGGTGCAATCTCAGCTCACTGCAACCTCTGCCTCCTGGGTTCAAGCAATTGGCCTGCCTCAGCCTCCTGAGTAGCTGGGATTACAGGCATGCACCACCACGCCTGGTTAATTTAGTATTTTTAGTAGAGATGGGGTTTCACCATGTTGGCCAGGCTGGTCTCAAACTCCTGACCTCATGATCCACCTGCCTCGTCCTCCCAAAATTGCTGGGATTACAGGCGTGAGCCACCGCGCCCAGCTGCCTGTCTGATTCTTTTTGTCCTTCAGGTTCTTGTAAAATGGCACCTTGTGAGAGAGGTTGTCTCTGATCCCCTCAACCTAAAGTAACTGCTTCAGTCCCTCTCTGTTCTGCCACCCAGCTTCATTTTCTTCATGTGCCCATCACACTTGCGCATTTTCTTGCTGGTCACATCTCATGATGGCAGGAGCAGCATACCCCAGTGCCTCATGTACAACCTGGCACACTGGAGCTGCTCAGTGACTGTCAAATGAGGCCGGGCGTGGTGGCTCATGCCTGTAATCCCAGCACTTTGGGAGACTGAGGCAGGTGTTCAAGACCAGCCTGACCAACATGGCGAAACCCTGTGTCTATTAAAAAAAAATTCTTATAAATCCAAATGAGTGCATTAACAAATCATGTCAGCCACATGGACAGTATCATCAATTGCTTTGTTATGTCTAGCCCTGTGCAAGCTATGGAGGAGCCACTGGGGATCCAAAGGTGATCACAGCTTATTGGAGATGATAAGATATGGAAATAAATCATCATACAAGGGAAATGTTAATGAATAGCCAAAAGATATAAACAAAACTCTAAACACTTAGAGGAGGGAAGATCGCATCCATCTTCAAGAGTATCCAGGAACGTTCTGGAGAGGAAGTGGTGGTTCCCACTAGATTTGAAGAACAGTTTGGATTTTCAAAGGCTGCGATGGTGATGTACTGTAAAAACTTTCTTTTTTGAGACAGAGTCTCACTCTGTCCCACAGGCAGTGATGCAATCTCAGCTCACTGCAACCTCCACCTCCTGGGTCAAGTGATTCTCCAGCCTCAACCTCCCGAGGAGCTGGGATTACAGGTGCCTACCATCATGCCTGGCTAATTTTGTATTTTTAGTAGAAACAGGGTTTCACCATATTGGCCAGGCTGTTCTTGAACTCCTGACCTCATGATCCACACACCTTGTCCTCCCAAAGTGCTAGGATTACAAGCATGAGCCACTGCACCCAGCCAAATATTTTATTATTTATTTATTTATTTTAGTTTAATATGTATGTATTTATTTATTTATTTGAGATGGAGTCTCACTCTGTCACCCAGGCTGGAATGCAGTGGCACAATCGGCTCACTGCAACCTCCGCCATCCAGGTTCAAGCGATTCTCCAGCCTCAGCCTCCCATGTAGCTGGGACTACAGCTACATACCACCATGCCCGAGTAATTTTTTTGTATTTTTAGTAGAAACAGGGTTTCACCATTTTGGCCAGGCTGGTCTCAAACTCCTGACCTCAGGTGATCTCCCGCCTTGGCCTCCCAAGGTGCTAGGATTACAGGCATAAGCCACCGCACCCAGCCTAAATCTTTGACTGACTGAATGAATGAATGAAAGTAGCCATGCATTTAATACCCCCTCTGTAGTATTTCCTTCCTCACAGGGTTAGTGTAAAGATTAAATTAAGTAATTAACCTAAAATGTAGAGCAGTTTTTTTTGTTTGTTTGTTTTTTTGTTTTTGTTTTTTTTTGCAGAGCTCAGTAAGAAACAGTTGCTGCTGTGATTGTGATTAAGACTATGATGATGGGGCCGGGCGCGGTGGCTCAAGCCTGTAATCCCAGCACTTTGGGAGGCCGAGGCGGGTGGATCACGAGGTCAAGAGATCGAGACCATCCTGGTCAACATGGTGAAACCCCGTCTCTACTA
>NW_016107417.1:1971087-1974126 GCF_001604975.1 Cebus imitator | reverse complement strand
GGCGGAGGTTGCGGTGAGCCGAGATCGCGCCATTGCACTCCAGCCTGGGTAACATGAGTGAAACTCCGTCTCAAAAAAAAAAAAAAAAAAAAAGACTATGATGATGATTTAGTATCCCAATTCAGACCTTTTCCTGCTGCTGTTTTCTCTCCATCTCCTCCCCAGGCTCAGACGTGCAGCTTCTGGAATACGAGGCCTCAGCTGCTGGCCTCATCCGATCCTTCTCTGAGCGTTTCCCAGAGGATGGGCCTGAGCTGGAGGATATCCTCACACAGCTGGCCACAGCCGATGCCCGATTTTGGAAGGGCCCCAGTGAGGCCCCATCTGGCCAGGCTTGAGGAAGATGTGTGTGGCCTCTCCCCCAACTCCATCAAACCAAGGCTGCAAATGGCCCTCCATTCATGTGTGTATTTAGGGGCTAGGGGAGGGGAAGGGGCAGGAGCATGGACCTTGGTACTACCTCAGCTGAGGGTGGTGACACTAACCGCTTCCATTTGTCAGCACTTTCCAGCTTGCCAAATGCTTCCCCTCTGATCTCATTTCATCTGCACTGCCATGTGTGGGGTGAGCAAGACAGGGCTCACCATCCCGTCTACCAGATGAGGAAATGGCAGTTCTGAGAAGTCACTGGTCTAGATCCCGCAGGAGGCACGTGACAGCTAGGGTTCAAAACCTTCTCACCAAATCCAATGCTCCTCACGTATTAATTTTATAACCAGACAAATAAATATCAGAGACAACCACCATCTTTGCGGCGTGTGTGGCTCCTCCTTGCCTTTGTCTGACTTCTCATTTGCTCCCAGCAGGAGGGTGATGGGCTCAAGGCCTGGGGAAGGGGAAAGCCTCCCTTCCACAAGACGTTGACATTATCTCTAGATGATATACAGTCACAGAGCTGAACACAGCATGATTTTTGCAGCCCTCCTTTGTGGCATTTCTTGCTTTTTTTTTTGAGACGGAGTTTCACCCTTGTTGCCCAGGCTGGAGTGCAATGGTGCGATCTTGGCTCACTGCAACCTCCTCTTCCCGGGTTCAAGCAATTCTCCTGCCTCAGCCTCCTGAGTAGCTGGGATTACAGGCCCAGCTAATTTTTTGTATTTTTAGTAGAGACGGAGTTTCACTATGTTGGCCAGACTGGTCTCGAACTCCTGACCTCGTGATCCACCCGCCTCAGCCTCCCAAAGTGCTGGGATTACAGGCGTGAGCCACCGCGCCCAGCATTCTTGCATTTTTAAATGTTCTGGTAACCTACAAACTCAACTTCAGTCAGAATCCTCTGCATTTGCCCCTTAACCCTCGTGTTTTGTTTCTCTGTGCCTGGACCTCTAGAATAAGGCAGTAAGACAGGACATGGCTCCTCACCGAGTAGCCATGAAGATGGAGACAGGAGTTCGTTTTGCTGCTCATAAATGCTAGAAGGGGCTTCTTTCCAGCTCTGGAAGCCAGAGGGCCCTGTGGCTGACCCAGAGATTGAAGGACCCAGACACCTGGAAAGGTGGCTCTCATTGGAAAGGAACAATGATAAATGAGCTGGGAAGAGAGAGTCCTCAACCCAGGAAGGTGGCCAGCGCGTCCTCCCCAGGGACTCCTAAGCCTGGCTGGGAAAGCTTGACGCCCGGAACCTTTGTACTCGCGCTTCCCAGCGCTCGGGCACTATTGGGCGTTACGCAGCAGCAGGGGCGGGGCTGGTTGCCAGGACGACGCCTGCCAACATGGCCGCTGTGTCCTCATCGGATTCCGACGGCTGCGGAGCTGAGAGGTGAAGGCGGGGCTTCTCAAAGCCTCCTTTTCTACCTGTGTAAAGAGGGTCCCTTGGTCCCTGGGCTCTGGGCTTCTGTTCTCGGGCAGTCTGGAAGGACTCTTAGACGTCAGATAGGAAAACCGAGGCCCAAGATGTGCATATATGTGTCTGGAGGTCGCTCGGTGAGCCATTGGCGGAGCCCCGGACTTGTACCCAGACGTTCTAATCTTATGTTCATGAGTGACCTGTACCAGCTCGCTCGAAGTTTTCTTCCCCTCCTGTGGGACTCACTCCCCAACTCTCTTTCCCCCACTCCCAGCAATGAGGCCAATTCGAAATGGTTGGATGCGCATTACGACCCAATGGCCAACATCCACACCTTTTCTGCCTGCCTAGGTGAGTCTCTGGAACCAGGAACCCTGGCTTCTAGGGAGATGGGGAGTTAGACGATGGTCCTGTAGTGAAGCCTCTGGGATTCTGAGACCCTGGTTTTGGCCCTTTTGTTTTACAGCGCTGGCAGATTTGCATGGGGATGGGGAATACAAGGTAAGCATATCACCCTAGCAGAAGAGTTGGGGGCAGGGGGGCGTACCCAGAAATGAGATTTTCCGACGGCTGAAAAGAGGCCCAGCATACTCTAGAATTCACATACACTGTGAAAAAGCACATTTCGCGTTAAATTTTGCTTTTATGTGGAAAGTGAAGAGAACTTATTGATTTCATAATGCAGACTGCAGAAATTAAAGCAGATCAAATATTTCTGGGGATTCTGCTAAGACAATGCCTCTTAATTTAGTTAACATGATTTTCTTGTTGGAAAGGCAAATTCCTTGGTTGGGGGCGGGCATTAGAATCTGGAGGGAAAGTAAAAGGGAGGGAAGTGAGAGTTTTGTATTTATCAAAAGATTTTAAGATTGGCCATAAGCTGTCAATTGTTGAAGCTGGATAATGGGGTATATGGGGGTTCATTATATGAGTCTCTCCACTTTTGTATATGAATGAAAATTTTCCATAGGAAAAGATTAAATTTTAAATTTAATTTTAAGGCTGGGCATGGTGGTTCAGGCCTGTAATCCCAGCACTTTGGGAGGCTGAGGTGGGTGGAGCACTTGAGCTCAGGAATTTGAGACCAGCCTGTCCAACATGTGTGAAAAATTGTCTCTACTAAAAATACAAAAATTTCCCTGGCATGGTGGTAGGCACCTGTAACCCCAGCTACTTGGGAGGCTGAGGCAGGAGAATCACTTGTGAGCTGAAATTGTGCCACCACACTCCAGCCTGGATGACAGAGTGAGACT
>NW_016107417.1:1968324-1969837 GCF_001604975.1 Cebus imitator | reverse complement strand
ATTAGCTGGGCATGGTGGCACGTGCCTGTAATCCCAGCTACTCAGGAGGCTGAGGCAGGAGAATTGCCTGAACCCAGGAGGCGAAGCTTGCGGTAAGCCGAGATCGCGCCATTGCACTCCAGCCTGGGTAAAAAGAGCGAAACTCCGTCTCAAAAAAATAAATAATAATAATAATAATAATATTGTCAGGCCAAGCATGGTGGCTCATGCCTGTAATCCCAGCACTTTGGGAGGCCGAGGTGGGCAGATCACCTGAGGTTGGGAGTTCAATACCAGCCTGACCAACGTAGAGTAACCCCATCTCCACTATAAATACAAAATTAGCCGGTTGTGGTGGCACATGCCTGTAATCCTAGCTACTTGGGAGGCTGAGGCAGGAGAATCACTTGAACCTGGGAGGCGGAGGTTGCTGTGAGCCGAGATCAGGCCATTGCACTCCAGCCTGGGCAATAAGAGCAACACTCCATCTCAAAAATAATAAGATTGTTGAGAGAGTTAAAGGATGCATGCAGTTTCTGATGTGGTCTCTGGCACATACTACATGCTCAGTATCCAGGCGTTCTTGGGGACCCCCTTTCTGGCTGGAACACAGGAATGGGAAGGTGATAGGAAACGTTGAGAACTAGATTAGAGGGGCCTTGCAGGCCTCATTCAGGGGAATGGGCTTGTGTGGCAACTTCAGCAGCTTGGAAGATGGATTGGAGGGTGGAAAACTGAGAGACCGCGGAGCTTGGTTCCCCTCTCTGTGTCCACAGAGCACATCCTGCCGTGCATTTGGAAACCAGGCTTCGGCAGCCCAGATACAGGTGTCCCCATCCCTTCCCCAACTGCCTCTACCACTGTCCCAGTGTCTCTCTAGAAGTGCCTGGCATGGAAGAAATGTTTGCCAAATGAATAATAAAAACATCAACTGCCACTTACTCCTCAGTAGCACTTACCAGGTTCTGTAACTCATTATCTCATTTTATTTTTACCACATATCATGAGGAAAGTATTCCCATTTTGCAAGCAGGAAACCTGAGATTCAGAAAGGCTAGTCAGGTTTCCCAAGGTCAGGCAGCTTGAAAGCCTGAGGGCAAAGCCTTTGTTGGTGCAGAAATGAATTAATGCACACCAGCAAGAAGGGGATCAAGTGGAAAGGTCTTCAGACCCTGAGCCTAGAATGAGCCACCTTCTCCCTGCAGCTGGTGGTAGGGGACCTTGGCCCTGGTGGGCAGCAGCCCCGCCTGAAGGTGCTCAAAGGACCACTGGTGATGACCGAAAGCCCGCTACCTGCTCTGCCAGCTGCGGCCGCCACCTTCTTCATGGAGCAACATGAGCCCCGGACCCCAGCTCTGGCACTTGCTTCAGGCCCTTGTGTCTATGTGTATAAGAATCTCAGACCCTACTTCAAGTTCAGCCTGCCCCAATTGCCTCCAAACCCTCTCGAACAAGACCTTTGGAACCAGGCCAAAGAGGTAAATAACATGGGAGTTGGGAACCAGAAGGCAAAGATGGCAGCCACTGGGTGAGG
>NW_016107417.1:1965579-1967944 GCF_001604975.1 Cebus imitator | reverse complement strand
GTTGGCCTCCCAAAGTGCTGGGATTACAGGCATGAGCCACCTTGCCCAGCCTAGTGGTGGCACTTCTGGGCAAGATGCTGTGCTTGGCTACTCAGCAGTGGTTCCCAGAGAGGCACAGAGCCAGTCCCCTTGGAGAGTAGAAACCAGAAAATTCCTCTGCACTGCCCACACCCTTGCTCAACTTTGGGGGAGATGAAACCAAAGAAGGTAGGAGCCTATCAGAAGAAGGAGGACTGGAAACACCAGGAGAAGGGGGGAATTTGGGGAGGTGTTGATAAAGGGGATGATATATATGGCCCTGAGGCTGGATTCAAATAAAGGGCATGAGCTTGGGGCTCAGTGCAGAGGCAGGCTGGCAGAGAGGCAGAGAGCAAGAGGTACATCCAGACGTGTGGAGCTCTCTGAGGGCATGGGCTTTGAGTTTCCTGCCTGGCTGGAGCTCACAGGCTCTCCCTTCTTCCCACATTGTCACAGGACCAGATCGATCCCTTAACCCTGAAGGAGATGCTGGAGAGCATCCGGTGAGAGCCTGCCTTCCCCTTCATCCCTCCCCTCTCCTTCATCCCATCTAAGCCCAGGTTCCCATTCCTCCACTTAGCTGCCATGCTGGCCTCTCTCTTTGCAGGGAGACAGCAGAGGAGCCTTTATCAGTCCAATCACTCAGGTAAGGGCCCTGTGGAGGGCCAGGGCTTGGGAGGCTCTAGGGGGAGGAAGCAGCTGCCAGAATGATGGAGGAGGGCAGCCAGGCCGGGGCCTGCAGATGCCAGTTCTGTGTGTGTCTAGTTTTCTGCAGCTGGAGCTGAGTGAAATGGAGGCATTTGTAAACCAACACAAGTCCAAGTCCATCAAGCGGCAGGTAATACACCCTTCTCTTTTTATTTCCCTGTAAAAAAAAAATTTATATATTTTTTAAAAGACCACTTAATATCAGTGGTAAATTCTATAAGGAAACCCAACCAGTGTGTCTGCTATATCCCTTCCAGCCATGCCATGTGTGTATAGTCATAAAGCTGCAGTGCCTTCCATGTTCCAGTTAATAGTGACAGCTTTTTTTTTTTTTTTTTTTTTTTTTTGAGACAGTCTCATTCTGTTGCCCAGGCTGGAGTGCAGTGGCACAATCTCAGCTAACTGCAACTTCCTTCTCCCGGGTTCAAGCAATTCTCCTGCCTCAGCCTCCTGAGTAGCTGGGATTACAGGCATGTGCCACCATATCCGGCTAATTTTTGTATTTTTAGCAGAGATGGAATTTTGCCATGTTGGTCAGGCTGGCCTTGAACTGCTGACCTCAGGTGATCCACCCACCTCGGCCTCCCAAAGTGCTGGGATTATAGGCGTGAGCCGCTGTACCTGGCCAACCACTCACATCTTTGAGTTACCATTAACATCTAGAATGGGAATAGTTACTACTAATATCTGTCCACATTTTTGTAACCTTTCTCCTTCCATTAGGCACTGAAAATCATTCCTCTTTTTAAATCTTTTTTGGGGAAGGGTGGAGCTGGGTCTCCCTCTGTCACCCAGGCTGGAGTGCAGTGGTGTGATCATGGCTCACTCCAGCCTCAAACTCCTGGGTTCAAGTGATCCTGCCCCTTCAACCCCCTGAGTAGCTGGGACTACAAGTGCATGCTACCACACCAGCTAATTTTATTATTTTTATATTTTGCAAAGACGGGGTCTCACTTTGCTGCCCAGGCTGCTTTTGAACTCCTGAGCTCAAGCAGTCCTCCCACCTCAGCCTCCCAAAGTGCTGAGATTACAGGCGTGAGCTGCTGTCCAGCCATCTTTTTCAGTCTTAAGGATAATTACACAATGAGCAGCTTTATCTAAATAAAAACATTTTGTTTCTGCTAATTTCTGTAGGAGAAATTCCTTACAAAGGAGATCTTTTATTTTTTGTTTTCTCTCCAATTATAATTACAAAAGGAACAAGTAGGCCGCCCAGCTAATTTGTATTTTTAGTAGAGCAGGGGTTTCTTCATGTTGATCAGGTGGGTCTCAAAACTCCCAACCTCAGGTGATCCACCCATCCCAGCCTCCCAAAGTGCTGGAATTAGAGGCATGATCCACTGAGCCTGGCCCAAATATTTTTTTAAAATATGACTTAAAAAATGACTGCAGCTGGACATGGTAGCTCACGCCTATAATCCCAGCACTTTGGGAGGCTGAGGCAGGTGGAACACAAGGTCAGGAGTTCAAGACCAACCTGGGCAACATGGTGAAACCCTGTCTCTACTAAAAATACAAAAATTAGGCCGGGCGCGGTGGCTCACGCCTGTAATCCCAGCACTTTGGGAGGCCGAGGCGGGTGGATCACGAGGTCAAGAGATCGAGACCATCCTGGTCAACACGGTGAAACCCCGTCTCT
>NW_016107417.1:1951756-1965303 GCF_001604975.1 Cebus imitator | reverse complement strand
AAAAAAAAAAAAAAAAGACTGCATAGTTTTTGATAATATGGATAGCTCATAATAGACTTAGACAATCCCCTTTTGTTAGAAAGTTAGATTTGTTGCAATAAACACTTCATACTTAAATCTTCTGTCACATCTCTGGTATTTCCTCTTCATCCTCCTTTCCCTCTTTCTTCCCTCCTGTGACATCCTGGGAGTATCTTGGGGGTGGTATGTGGGGGTTCCCTGGGTGACCCCTGGAGTCCTTCTATAGACAGTCATCACCACCATGACCACCTTGAAGAAGAACCTGGCTGACGAGGATGCTGTGTCTTGCCTGGTGCTGGGCACTGAGAACAAGGAGCTCCTGGTGCTTGACCCCGAGGCCTTCACCATTTTAGCCAAGGTCAGTGTCAGGTCTGGCCCTGGGCACACTGGGGACCCAGGCTTCATTCTCTCCCCATGCTCCACAGTTAGTTCTGGGTAATATGTATGTTCATTGTAGAAAAATTAGAAACTAAATAAGCATAAAGAAAGATGTATAGCCAAAAATCCTACCACCCATGGATGTATACTGTTAAGGTTGAGGCATAGGTCCTTCTAGACATTTTCATATTTAGACAGAGATATATAACTTTATGTAAATATTTATCTTTATAAAAGCAGTATAAGCTAGTTGTGGCGGCCCATGCCTCTAATCCTAGTGCTTTGGGAAGCCAAGGCAGGAGGATGGCTTGAGCCCAGGAGTTTGAGGCTGCAGTGAGCTATGATTGTGGCACTGCACTCCAGCCTGGGTGACAGAGTAAGACCTTGTCTCTAAAAACAACAAATAAATAAATAAGTAAAAGCAGGAGGATCATGTAACATGTTCTTTTCATGTAGCAGCATATCATCAGTGTCTTTCTATATCTGTAAAACCACCTGAACCTTTTGTTTTGTTTTGTTTTTTGTTTTTGAGGCAGAATCTCACTCTGTCACCCAGGCTGGAGTGCAGTGGCTCTATCTCAGCTCACTGCAACTTGCACCTCCCAGGTTCAAGCAGTTCTCATGCCTCAGCCATGTGCACCACCATGCCCAGCTAATTTTCGTGTTTTTAGTAGAGATGGGGTTTCACCATGTCGGCCAGGCTGGTCTCGAATTCCTGACCTCAAGTGATCTGCGCATCTCAGCCTCCCAAAGCATTGGGATTACAGGTGTGAGCCACCATACCTGGCCCCACATCAGCCTTTTTAAAGACCACACAATATCTATCATATAGAGGTACCATAATTTATTTACCATGCCACCTATTGTACATTTAAATTGTTTTTCATTTTTTGCCTGTTATACATTTAAATTGTTTTTTTGTTTGTTTTTTTTTTTGCTGTTAATACCAGTGCTACAAACTTCTTTACCCAAATATCTTTGCATGCTTGTTTGTTTGTTTGTTTTTGAGAGAGAGTCTTGCTCTGTTTCCCAGGCTGAAGTACAGTGGTACAATCTGAACTCACTGCAACCTCTACCACCTGAGCTCAAGCAGTCCTCTAACCTCAGCTTCTCAAGTAGTTGGGACCACAGATGCAGGCCACCACGCCCAGCTAAGTTTTTGTACTTTTGGTGGAGACAAGATTTCACCATGTTGGACAGGCTGGTCTCTAACTCCTGAGCTCAAGCCATCCACCCACCTCAGCCTCCCAAATGCTGGGATTACAGTCATGAGCCACCACATCTGGCTGCATGGTTGTTTAAGTACTTCCTTAGAATGCAGTCTTAGAAGTGGCATCGTTTAGTCAAAAGGCACAGACTAAAAGGCTTTTGCTAAATGTTGCCCCCTCCTGAAAAACTGTATGAGTTTAAACTGGGTATGAGTGAGGAGATTGGGACTTTAGACCAGGCATTCATTCAGAGGAGTTACTGTCAGGGCAGGGAGGGACGGGGACTCCAGAGAGATTGGAGTGTTTGCGCCTCTTTTTTGCAGATGAGCCTTCCCAGTGTCCCCGTCTTCCTAGAGGTTTCCGGCCAGTTTGATGTCGAATTCCGGCTTGCCGCGGCCTGCCGCAATGGAAACATCTATATTCTGAGAAGGTAGCCACATCTCTGGTCTCTGGGGCCGGGAGGAACACCTCAGAAAACTGAGGGCTTCAGAGGCTTGCATGATCAGAATGGGCTTTAAGGCTGGAATTTGGAAATGTAAAGAGCTGAGAACTTCATGAAGGAGGCTGAGCCCACAAGCACAGGGAGGCTACCTGTAGGTTTGTGAGATGGGGGCTGGCAAAGTCAGAGACTAGGCTGAGTGACTGCAGTACGGGAGTGATGTGATCAGAAATGAGAAGATAGGCCAGGTGCGGTGGCTCATGCCTATAATCCTAGCACTTTGGGAGGCCGAGGAAGGCAGATCACCTGAGGTCAGTTCAAGACCAGCCTGGCCAACATGGTAAAACTCCATCTCTACCAAAAATATAAAATTAGCTGGGCGTGGTGGCGCGCACCCCTAGCCCCAGCTACTTGGGAGACTGAGGCAGGAGAATCACTTGAACCCAGGAGGTAGAGCTTGCAATGAGCCGAGATCACACCATTGTACTCCAGCCTGAATAACAGAGCAAGACCCTGTCTCAAAAAAAAAAGGAAATTGATGGGAGGAAATAAAATAATTTCCCATATTTGTTACTTTCCAGGGTATATGACACTTGCTTATGCATTAGTTTAACATCACATATAACATGCATTTTTTTAATTCAAGAAATATTCATTTAGCATCTACTATGCATTACGCAGTGTGTGGTATTAGGGATATACTGATGAACAAGATAAATATGCTCCCTGTCCTCATGGGGAAGACAGATGTTTTGAAGTCAAGAAACCAAGATATTACTAAAAATTGGATGAGTGCTATGGAGAAAAAATACAAGCTCAATAGGGAAAAATAATGGGTAAGGATGATCAGGAACACCTGTCTGTGGAGGTGGCTTGAAGGTTAAGAAAAAAGCAATTGGCCAGGCGCAGTGAGTCACGCCTATAATCCTAGCACTTTGGGAGGTCAAGCCAGGCAGATCACCTGAGGTCAGGAGTTCGAGACTAGCCTGACAAACATGGAGAAACCCCATCTCTACTAAAAATACAAAATTAGCCAGGTGTGGTAGCACATGCCTGTAGTCCCAGCTACTGAGGAGGCTGAGGCAGGAGAATCGCTTGAACTCAGGCGGTGGAGGTTGTGGTGAGCCAAGATCGCGCCACTGCACTCTAGCATGGGCAACAAGAGCGAAACTCTGTCTCAAAAAAAAAATAGAAGGAAGCAGTTGTTGAGAAAGTGGGAGAAGAGTGTTGTAGGGAAACTCAAAGAGGGAAAGACATTGGCATGTGCTTCTCAAGTAGGGAGGAATTAACTGTACTTTCTGCATAAGGGAAACTAAAATTGAGAGGCCAGTAAACTAAAACTGCATTGACACAGGGCAAAGCTCTTCATCCTTTTCTCATAAGTTAGAAACTGCCTAAGTCCACTTGTCCTGGCTAGTCCAGCCTTAGGTAAACTCGCTGAAAACTCTGTTAAATGCCAGATGATCATACAAGCCACCATAGTAAAGGTCGGAGGAAGACAGAGTAGGAGAACACACTTGATGTTTTCTAAGGCCACACATTTACTAAGGTGGCAGAGGTGGAAATAATCCCAAGGTCATCTGCTTTGGGGCCAATGTTCCTCCCAGGTGAGTCCATAGGGTTTAGAAAGAGGAGGATCAGCCATGGAAGTGGAGAGAGGATTTCTCGGGGCCGGACAATGTGTCATTTATTCCACAGAGACTCCAAGCACCCCAAGTACTGCATCGAGCTGAGCGCCCAGCCTGTAGGACTTGTCCGAGTACACAAGATCCTGGTGGTGGGCAGCACCCAAGACAGCCTGCACGGTTTTACCCACAAGGTGCAGCCCCCAGGAAGCAGCAGCCCCTCCATGCCTATGTCCTCAGCACCCCCTTGGCAAGACAGCCCTCTGGCTTCCCCACCCCAGAAACCCTTCTTTCCACTGTAAGCCCTGAGCCCACCACAGACACTGGCTGTTCCCTGCCAGGGGAAGAAGCTGTGGACAGTGCAGATGCCTGCAGCCATCTTGACCATGAACCTCCTGGAGCAGCATTCCCGGGGCCTACAGGCCGTCATGGCTGGGCTGGCCAATGGAGAGGTCCGCATTTATCGCGACAAGGCCCTGCTCAACGTCATCCGCACCCCGGTGAGCCCCATCTCCGGCATGTGCCGCTTATTCCTCCTTGCCGTAGTCACCTCTGGGGCTTCTTAGCTGCCTCTCCTGACCATACATTGATGCATTTCAAAAACATTTGTAGACACCGGGTGTACTTGCTCACACCTGTAATCCCAACACTTTGGGAGGCCAAAGTGGGCAGATCACCTGACGTCAGGAGTTCAAAACCAGCCTCACCAACATGGCATAACCCCATTGTTACTAAACATATAAAAATTAGCCAGGCATGGTGGTGCATGTCTGTAATCCCAGCTACTCAGGAGGCTGAGGCAGGAGAATCACTTGGACTGGGGAGACGGAGGTTGCAGTGAGCCGAGACTGCACCATGGCACTCTAGCCTGGGCAACAGAGCGAGATCCTATGTTAAAAAAAAAAAGTGTGTTGAGCACCTCATATGTACAAGTTACCATATTGGTGTGGGAGGAGGTGTCCTTGTTTTCAGGAGGCTTGCAGTCTAAGGAAACAGCCATCCAGAGGCACAGCAAATTTAAAAGCAGGGCCAACTAAAGCCGAGCAAAGTACTAAAAAGCACAGAGGCAGCTGAGTGACAAAGAGTAGGGGGTGAGATAAATGGGGATGGACTTCATGGGATACTTCACAGAACAAGTGACAGTTCAGCTGGACCTCACAATAGAATAGTAAATTCAAAGTATGTCACAAGTGAGGCCCGGGCCCAGTGGCTCACACCTATAATCCCAGCACTTTGGAAGGCCAAGGCAGGTGACCACAGCTCTAGACCAGCCTGGCCAACATGGTGAAACCCTGTCTCTACTAAAAATACACAAATTAACTGGGTGTGATAGCACAACGCCTGTAATCCCAGCTACTCCAGAGGCTGAGGCAGGAGAATTGCTTGAACCCGGGAGGCGAAGGTTTCAGTGAACTGAGATCACTGCACTCCAGCCTGGGCCACAGAGCAAGACTCCATCTCAAAACGAAAACAAAAACAACAAAAATAAATAGCTGAGCATGGTGGTACATGCCTATAATCCCAGCTACTGAGGAGGCTTTGGTAGAACCGCTTGAACCCGAGAGGCAGAGGCTACAGTGAGCCAAGATTGTACCACTGCGCTCCAGCCTGGGCGATGGAATGAGACTCCACCTCAAAAATAAAAATAAAAGTATGTCACAAGTGAAACGTGTGTATGTGTGCATGTGCACCTGTGTGTGTAAATTGTCCCCTATCACAATATAAAATTTGAAAACAACTGGCTTGGGCCATAGGTGCTGGGAGAGCCAGTGGTCTGCTGGTTGAAAGAAGGGTAAAGAGGAGAGAACCGACGGAAAAGGCAGGTTGGAGTCAAATGTGGAAGGTCTTCAGTGTCCTAACAAAGAGGACAAAAGCCATTGGAGGTTTTCTAGCAGAGACCAGACATATTTGTGTTTTTGAAAGGCAGCAAAGTCAGATTGCAAAGGGCAGACTGGGGTGAAAGACCAGAAGGACGAGGCTGGGAAACCTATTAGGAGATTGACCCCAAAAGTGAGGGCTAGTGATATTTGGTCTCGAACTGTGGTAGTGAGTTTGGAGGGGAGATGAGAAATATAGAAAATATTTCAGAGGCAGCGATGCCCCAGGACTATCTCTTATCACTTCTCACCTATTACATCTGGGCTCTTGCTTTCCTCTCCAAGATAGTTCCCCAACTAAACTCCGATGTTTCCACGTAGGATGCAGTGACCAGCCTTTGCTTTGGCCGCTATGGGCGGGAGGACAACACCCTCATCATGACCACACGAGGTGAGTAGAGTCAGACCTGTTAAGGGCTTTGGAGTCAGGACTGAAGGGGCATGCTAGCTTCTGGGGAAAGAGGAGGAGGTGGGTATGAAGCATGCGTGGACCTGGGTGTGGAAAGCAAGGTGTACAGATATGTCCTTCCAGCGTTAGGCTTCCACGGGACAGCTCATCAGATATCTACCCAGCGACTGGGTCCTGGGCTGGATTCTATCTCTCTAGTTCTCCCAGCATCCCCAGTGCCTGCCACAATGCCAACAACATCCCAGTACTCCACAAATAACTGCTGAGTGGATTAATGAATTAATGATGGGAGGCTATTAAGATACACTTCATTCCTTCCAGAAACAGTCTCATTTGGAAGACAGATGTGTACAGAAACAGCTCTATATGAGGCAAATTGGGGAAGAAAGAGTGGGAATGTGGGAAAGAACTGGGGAGAACAAATCTATTTCCACTGTCCACTTCCCTAGGCGGCGGACTGATCATCAAGATCCTGAAGCGTACAGCAGTGTTTGTAGAGGGAGGAAGTGAGCTGGGTCCCCCACCAGCCCAGGCCATGAAACTCAATGTGCCCCGAAAGACCCGGCTTTATGTGGATCAGACACTGCGAGAGCGGGAGGCTGGCACCGGTAGGACTCAGACTGGGTCCTTTCTCTTCTTCCTCCTCCATAGCAAAGCTGAGGGAATGTTGCGCAGCCACCCTGCACACTGGGAGGAAACCTCGGCCAATTAGGCAGGTCACGTGGCTCTGGAAATCGAGGGACAGCCTAGGAGGTACACCTTGCCTGCAATCACTGTTCCTCAGGGTGGAAGATGCTCTGGGTGACGGCAAGAGCCTTAGAATTCAGGGAAGGGAGCAGTCACTTCCAAATGCAGGAATTATCATGAGGAAAGGAGAATTTTGGCCAGGTACAGTGGCTCATGCCTGTAATCTCAACACTTAGAGAGGCAGAGGTGGGAGGACAGCATGAGCCCAGGAGTGCAAGACCTGCTTGGGCAACATGGTGATATTTCTTTCTCAAAAAAAAAAGGGAGAGAGAGAAAGAAAGAAAAGTAGAAATTGACTATGTCGTCTTGTCCAGTTTTTCCTGTTCATTTGTTTATTCGTTCATTCATTCATTATTCAGTACCTATGATTACACCAGGCTTTGTGCCAGGTGCCTTTAATTAGAATAGTCCCTACCGGCCAGGCGCAGTGGCTCACACCTGTAATCCCAGCACTTTGGGAGGCCGAGGTGGGCAAATCATAAAGTCAGGAGTTCAAGACCAGCCTGGCCAAGACAGTGAAACCCTGTCTCTAGTAAAAATACAAAAATTAGCTGGGCGAGGTGGCAGGCACCTGTAATCCCAGCTACTCAAGGAGGCTGAGGCAGGAGAATCACTTGAACCCAGGGGGCAGAGGTTGCAGTAAGCCAAGATAGTGCCACTGCACTCCAGCCTGGGTGACAGAGTGAGAGTCTGTCTCAAAAAATAAAAAAAAAAGAATAGTCCTTACCTTAGGAACTTGGTCTGCCTGGCCAACTTCATGTTCAGGTATAGAAGGGGTTTCTGCAAAGAGCTTTTGGAGCACACGAAGTAAGGACTTCTGCCTGGGAAGCTTGGGAAAGGCTTTAGAGTGAGGTGATTTTGGGCTTTACCCTAAAAGATGATTGCCAGACTCCATCAGGGCAAGGCAGGGTAATGTAGGCAGAGGCACAGGGCGTTGACCTGGAATCAAGAGAGCAGGCCGGGCACAGTGGCTCATGCGTGTAATCTCAGCACTTTAGGAGGCTGAGGCAGGCAGATTACCTGAGGTCAGGGTTCATGACAAGCCCGACCAACATGCTGCTAAAAATACAAAATTAGCTGGGCATGGTGGCACGTACCTGTAATCCCAGCTACTCTGGAGGCTGAGGCAGGAGAATCACTTGAACCCAGGAAGTGGAGGTTGCAGTGAGCCGAGATCGCATCACTACACTCCAGCCTGAGCAACAAGAGCGAGAGTCTGTCTCAAAGAAAAAGAAAATGTACAAAGTCTAATAAAATTGTGAAACTATCTTCAAGAACAGAAAAGACCACCTTCAAGAATGCTTAAGTGGAGAGATATATCAAGTTGTAGGATGGGAAGACCTAATGCTGTAAAGCTGTCGATTCTTCTGAAATTAATTGAGAAGCATGGCAAAGTTGCAGTTAAAATCCCAGTGGGGTTTGTTTTAAGGACATGGCCAGTTGATTCAAAGAGTAAACCCAAGAAGTTTGAGGAAAATAAGACTGAGGAGACTTACCCTATCAGGTAGCAAAATGAACTCAAGCTGTGGGAATCAGCAGCTGTGGTGTGGATGTAGAAATAGACACAGAGAGCAGAGGCAAGTCTAGGAAGTCCAGAAACAGACCCTGAACATGTGGAAAGTCAGAGTGTACAAAAGGTGTTATTTTGAATTGGCAGGGAAACGTGAGACTGTCCAAAAACACAGAATAGGACAACTTGCTTCTAGAAAAGAAAATTAGACCTTTTATTCATACCAGCCACAAAAATTAGTTCTGGATAGATTAAAAATAAATTGTAGGTCTGGGCACGGTGGCTCACGCCTATAATCCCAGTACTTTGGGAGGCTGAGGCGGACGAATCACGAGGTCAGGAGTTCGAGCCTGGCCAACATGGTGAAACCCTGTCTCTACTAAAAATACAAAAAACAGCTGGGCATAGGAGCAGGTGCCTATAATCCCAGCTACTTGAGAGGCTGAGGCAGGAGAATCGCTTGAACCTCATCCAGTTTTGCCAGAGGCTGGGCTCTTTCCCACCTCCCCAGTTCCTTCAGACCCCTCCCGCAGCACCTTCCTCTTGCACCCTCCCCACAGCAGCCTGAGCAGGAGCGCCCCCTGTTCCTGCCTCCTCCCTGCCACCCCCCACCTCCACCGCCAGCCTCTGCCCCTTCTCTGCAGCCATGCACCGGGCCTTCCAGACAGACCTCTACCTGCTGCGCCTGCGGGCTGCCCGCACCTACCTGCAGGCCCTTGAGTCCAGCCTGAGCCCCGTGTCCGCAACAGCCCGGGAGCCACTGAAGCTGCACGCCATGGTGAGCATCTGGGTCAGGGTGGAGTCAGGCCAGGGGGGCAGAGGCTGGGGTGCACGGGAACCCCCCCTGCCATATAGCTAAGCCCCAGAGCTGATTCCAAGCCAACTCAGCCCGTGCCCCCCATCACCTTCCCACAGACCCGGGGACTGAGTCTCATGTTCTCCTTTGTGAGAGTTGCCCTCACCTTCCTGCCCTCCTGTGCCGCCTCTTCCCTCAGCTGGCCATGTGGTGGGACACTCTCCAGCTCCCCGTTCCATGTTGTGCCTCAGACAGGCCCCCAGAGTAGTCACATGGGGACATTTCTTCCCAGGAACCTGGAGGGATCCCTACAGCTATGGTACAGGAAAGAAGGCTGTCACTTTGGTAACATGTTAGGACTGCCTGATACAGGGAAGGGGCCATCCCGACCTGACCCGTAGGCACCGAGACTAGCACAGGCACAAGGAGAGGAGTCCACAGGCTCAGACGCAAATGAGCTTAGGGTCAGCAAGCCTCCGACCAGCTCCAAATGGGTCCCTGAGGTATGGCATCTGACCCAACCGGGCTCCGATTTCTCTTTTCCTAAAGACAGTGGATAGATGCAGAGGAGGACGAGGCTACAAGGTGACTCGAGATCGAGAGAACAATGAAATCATCAAGGCTACCCTAGGATGAGAGTGGGAGGTGAAATAGGCAGGGGTTGGGGTGAGGGGCTCAGGTGGGAGTCGGGGCCTGCAGTGCCACACTGTATGACCTCCCTCAGGCTCTCACCCTCTCTGGCCTCTTCTGATCCCTGTGTTCCATCTGGTCTTCTGTGTGTGTGGGGCCAGATTTAGTAGGAGGAGGGGATATGAGGGCATTAGTGGAAGGCAGGCAGGGCACACTGTACTTTGCACCCAAGGCTGCCAGGTCCTAAGGGCTTTCTCCACCTGCCTCCTCCACAGGTTCAGGGCCTCGGCCCCACCTTTAAGCTCACACTTCACCTGCAGAACACCTCGACAGCCCGTCCTATCCTGGGGCTGCTGATCTGCTTCCTGTACAATGAGGCGCTCTATGCCCTGCCCCGGGCCTTCTTCAAGGTACTAGACTCTCCTCACTTAGAAACAGAGTAGAAAAGGCCAGGGTAGGGGGCCAGTGAGATGCCCCCAGAGCCCCAGCAGGTCAGGGTCAGAGCGTGCGGGTGGCTGGGAGGTGGCCAGCAGACTTACTCTCCCACCACAGACCAGGCCAAGGCCCCAGTAGGGGCCTCTGGAGGGAGCACCCAAGCCCCGCCTCTGCTGCTCTTCTTGCAGCCTGTGAGGGGTCTCCAGAAGCCACATAGAAGGTGCTGGGAAAACCGCCAGAGCCTGAGCCCCAGCCCCAGCTACACCTCCCAGAAGCCTGTTGGAGGCTGGCGGATCCCAGAGCCCACCCTGCCTCCCAGCCGCTCCTGCAACACAAACAGGAGCCTCTATGCCCCAAAGAACATCGCCCAGAGAGTGAAGGGCCTGGTTTTCCCCCAGGGCCCAGGTCTGACCCCAACTTGGGAGACCCCAAAACAGAGAGACTGGAATATGCAGTAAACAGCCCCAGACTTGGTGGAAGTCTAGACATTAGGTTTCTTCACTCACTGTGTGGCCCTGGGACATTTACTTCCCCACCATACCTGCATCCTCCTCTACCCAGCAATTGTCCTGCCCACCCTGCAGGGGCGCTGAGGCTCAGCAGAGACTGCAGGCCTGAATGCACTTGGGAATGTGCCAAACACTGGCATGTGGGCTGGTTTCCTTACTTCTTTGTCCCCAAACATAGGTACCCTTGCTGGTGCCAGGGCTCAGCTACCCTCTGGAGACCTTTGTGGAGAGTCTCAGTAACAAGGGCATCTCAGACATCATCAAGGTAGGTCCCACACCTGTACCACATGGAGGGAGAGCGGGACCCTGGGGAGGACAGTAAGGGTGAGCTCCCAACAAAGCCCTTGAGGGGCTGCCGGGTGGGGATGGGAGTATCTGCACAGTGGAGCCCTGTGGCCAGCGCAGACCAGGCAAGGGGTCAGGGGTGCGTGCCCCCTGCTGCCATGGTCACTCCTCCATAGGTGCTAGTCCTTCGAGAAGGCCAAAGCGCACCCCTGCTGAGTGCCCACGTCAACATGCCCGGGAGCGAGGGGCTGGTGGCCACCTGAGCCCTGGGCTGCTGTGAAAGCCCCTGAGGAATCAGCCAGGGAGAACTGGGCAGGTTCAGTGGCCCCAGGCCCACTCCTCATGCAGCAGCACGCTGGGGTGACAGCTTGTCTCCCCTCTCCTAAGCACCCCCTTTCTTACACCCCCACCACTGGGCCTATAGTAGCAGTTAGTGAGTACCCTAAGCGGCTTGACTCCTCCTTCAGGACCAACCAGGCATTGGTCCACTGAGCTCCTGCTACGCCCTCCTCCTCCCCAGCCTTTTCAGAAACCACCCGGGCTTGGAACAGAGCTCTGAAGTGGTCAAAGTGAGATGAGCAGGACAGGCCCAGTCATTCTCCACTGCCACATCCCTCATGCACATCACTCGTCTCCCGCTGCAGGCCAAGGCCAAAACTGGGCTAGGCCTGGCCAGGGAAATCAGCAGCTCTTCTTAGATGAGATTGTGCCTCCTGTTGCTCCCTGGAGATCCAGAGGCTAGGCTGCAGCCTGCTCAGCTTGCAGGCAAAACACATGCTCTCTTCTCTCCTGACAGCTGAGCAAGCCCAGGGAATAGCCCTCCTCTCTCCAAGAAACTTCTCTGAAATCTTAGACTCAGCTGTTCTTAGGCCTATGATGGTGCACAAAGGTTGTCCAGGGAGAAGGGGGTGTAGGAGGGCAGATGGTGCCCCACAGGGAGCTGGTGGCTTCAGCCCCACTAGAGCTCCTAGAGATCACATAGCAGCTGCTCCTGATGGGGATGCTTATGCCCAGAAAGGAGAGGCAGGAGAGGAGCGAGACAGAGCAGAGCCAGGGCCAGGCGCACCAGGAGAGGCGTTTCTGGGGCTTTGGGGAAGTGCCACAGGAGGCAGAAGTCCAGAACTGCCCATATAGATACCTTCTATGTCCTGGAGCCCAAATCAGTCATGTAAGTGGGAAGTTCCCAGGACAGTGGCCATATCGTGGGAATGAGCAGGAAAGGCTGGGCCCATAGGTGTTTAATAAAGCTGACGACTGAACAAAGGCCTGTGCTGAGACCCACAGAGCCGGCCTAAGCTCCTGGCTAGTCTGCCTGGCCCACCTCACAGGCCACCCTGAGCTCTGCTCCCTAAAAACCTGCATCTTCCCCTGCCTGCCAAGGTGCACCCTGCAGTGTGATGCACAGCTCAGGCTTTTAGGAAGTCACCAGATCCCTCTGGGCTTCAGTCTCCCACATGTAAAATAAGGCGGTTTGACCAGATTGTTCCTAAAACTCTTTCACCTCTAATACACTGTGAGCTTGGCAGCCCCTCTGGAAGAAGGAGGAGTTGACTCCAGAAAGCTGACACTTAACCAGAGTAACTGCAGAGCTTTTGCCCTTGAGGCTAAGGGCCCCAGGCTGACTGCCACTGGCAGCAGCAGCCACTGTGCCCAAGACAAGGGGACCGAGGTGATGCAGCCCACGACCCACTCCTGTGCCTCCAGGGGATGCATCTGAAGTCAGGCTAAAAGAAGCAAGGGACTCTGCAGTGCGTGGCCACTTGCAGACACAGACCAATTGGGTCAGGATGGCAGAGGGTTTCTAGATAAAGCCTGCTGAGCCAGAGCTGGAACAAGCAGGAGTTATAACCCAGAATTGGAAAGACCTGGGGCAGAGGGAGTGTCGCTGTCAGATTTCAACTTAACCTGAAGAACTTAGCAGAGACAGAACGGCCTGCCCTAGAAAGTGATGAGCCCCTTGTTGCTGGAGCTGTGCAAATGGCGGCTGCACTATCACATGGCAGAGTCACAGGATGGGACAGATGACCAGATGATCCCTTTCACCCCAATCAGGCTATGAACTTCCAGAACTGGGAACAAAAAAGTCTGATCTGGGTTCTCATCATAGCTATTTCTG
This sequence comes from Cebus imitator, assembly GCF_001604975.1. NCBI lineage: Eukaryota > Metazoa > Chordata > Mammalia > Primates > Cebidae > Cebus > Cebus imitator. Next base: position 1,952,318 of record NW_016107417.1, on the reverse strand, counting down.
AGGATGAAATGGGAGACCTATGCCCAGCACTGATACCAGTTTATATAATGTAATGCTCTGAACCTACCACTAAGAAACATGAACCGCACCATGTGGACAGTGTGTTCACAGAGCCACATGAAGCAAGAAACAGTGCCAGGTGCCCGGCGCACACACTAGAGAGAAGCTGCAGACATCAGGACAAGGAGAGTTGGTGTCTTTCTAAAACATACTTATTTAAAAACGTGTCGCCACTTGCTAATATGGAATTACACAGTTTGCAAGAGGAAAAGTCTTTCCCATTCTCTAGTACTGCTCCCCCACCCAGCAGTCACTTCCAGTTTTCAGCTATTTTTAAAATGTGCTTATATGACTCCTGCTTGATTTATCAATCTTAGACATTACCTGTTGACTCCATTGTCATACATGAGGCTTTCACTCTTGTACCCCTCCCCCCTCCCTAGTTTTTAGGTTAAAAAAATACTCAGTTTAGAATACTATTTCTATTATTATGTAAAAGTTATTAACTGCAGAGCCAAGAATTGGAATATAATTAAATTCACTTTGTTGTACTTTTTTTTTT
>NW_016107417.1:1947391-1949826 GCF_001604975.1 Cebus imitator | reverse complement strand
GTAGAGACGGGGTTTCACCATGTTGACCAGGATGGTCTCGATCTCTTGACCTCGTGATCCACCCGCCTCGGCCTCCCAAAGTGCTGGGATTACAGGCTTGAGCCACCGCGCCCAGCCAATTTTTGTATCTTTAGTAGAGACAGTGTTTGACCACGTTGGCCAGGCTGGTCTTAAACTCCTGGGCTTAAGTGAAATGCCTGCCTCACCTCCCAAAGTACTGGGATTACAGGCGTGAGCCACCACACCCGGCCACCATGTGTTCCTATCATTTGCTGTGCTGTGGGTGAAGATGTGCGTCCTTCAGCTCCAGGAAATTGTACTGCTGTTGTTTTGCGGGTGATTCCCCCACTTCGTTTTCTCTGTTCTCTCCGGAACTCCAATTAAGCCCCAAAATTACAAAAATTAGCTGGGCATGGTGGCAGGCACCTGTAATCCCTGCTACTTTGAGAGGCTGAGGCAGGAGAAAATCGCTTGAACCTGGGAGGCAGAGGTTGCACTGAGCCGAGATCATGCCAGTGCACTCCATCTCAAAAAAATAATAATAAATATATTTGACATTGGGGCTGCCCAATAATTTAAAAAACTGTAACAAACATTTAATGGTGAAATATTGAACTTATTCTAAAGTGAGAAACAAGAGTGTCTGCTACCTGCAATCCACATTATATAGTAATCTCACCCATACAGAGGGGCAAGAAAAGAGGGACAAAAATTTAAAAAGGTGGCTGGGCTCAGTGGCTCACACCTGTAATCCCAGCACTTTGTGAGACCAAGGTGAGAGGGTGACTTGAGCGCAGGAGTTCAAGATCAGCCTCGGCAACATGGTGAAACCTCATCTCTACAAAAAAAATACAAAAATTAGCCAGGCGTGGTGGCGCATGCTTCTAGTCTCAGCTACTCAGGAGGCTGAGGTGGAAGGACTGATTGAGCCCAGGAGGCAGAGGCTGCAGAGAGCCATGATCACGCCAGTGCACTTCAGCCTTGGTGACAGAGTGAGACCCCATCACAATAAAAAAGTTTTTGGGTTGGCCAGGCATGGTGGCTCACGCCTGTAATCCAAGGACTTTGGAGGCCAAGGCGGGTGGATCACCTGAGGTTGGGAGTTCAAGACCAGCCTGACCAACATGGTGAAACCCCATCTTTAATTACCAAAAAAAAAAAAAAAAAAAAAAGTTTGTTGAACACAAGTTTTGTTTCTTCTGGTTTCTTTTTGTTTTGAGGCAATCTCCCTCTGTCACCCAGGCTGGAGTGTGGTGGCATGATCTAGGCTCACTTTAACCTCTGCCACCTGGGCTCAAGCGATTCTCCTGCCTCAGCCTCCCAAGCAGCTGGGATTACAGGCATGCATCACCACGGCTGGCTAATTTTTGTATTTTTAGTAGAGGTGGGGTTTTGCCATGTTGGCCAGGCTGGTCTTGAACTCCTGACCTCAGGTGATCTGCCTGCCTCAACCTCTCAAAGTGCTGGGATTACACATGTGAGCCACCATGCCTGGCCTGGACACAGATTTTGTTTTTTTTTTTTGAGACAGAGTCTTGCTCTGTCACTCAGGCTGGAGTGCAGCCGCATGATCACAGCTCACTGCAGTCCTGACCTGCAGAGCTCAAGCCATCCTCCCACCTCAGCCCACCACCATCCCCCACACTACAGACACACCACCACACAAGGCTTTTTTTTTTTTTTAAAGACACAGGGTCTCGGCCGGGGGTGGTGGCTCACGCCTATAATCCCAGCACTTCGGGAGGCTGAGGCGGGTGGATCACAAGGTCAAGAAATCGAGACCATCCTGGTCAACATGGTGAAACCTCGTCTCTACTAAAAATACAAAAAAAATTAGCTGGGCATGGTGGCATGCACCTATAGTCCCAGCTACTCGGGAGGCTGAGGCAGAATTGCTTGAACCCAGGAGGTGGTGGTTTTGGTGAGCCGAGACTGCGCCATTGCACTCCAGCCTGGGTAACAAAAGCGAAACTCCGACTCAAAAAAAAGACACAGGGTCTCACTATGTTGTCCAGGCTTGTCTCAAGGGATCCTCCCACCTCAGCCTCCCAAATTGTGGGATTACAGGTATGAGCCACAGTGCCCTACCCCACTAATTTTGTATTTTCTGTAGAGACAAGGTCTGGCTAAGTTGCCCAGGCTCACAGTCTGTTTTCATAGTGCATGTATAATAGCATAAAATACTTAAGAATCAATCCAATCTAAAAAGGCATGATCTTTATGGGAAAATGTATGCAACTTTATTGAAAACACTGAGTGGGGAAATAAACCATGCTTATGAACTGGAAAATTTCAATTTTACATTGATGCTGATTTCATCCAGATTGATCTATAGATTCAACTGGGTTCCATTCTCTATCTGAAGGGGTTTTTTGGGGGAATTTGACAAGCTGATTCTCAAGGTTACATGGAAGAGCAAGGGCCAACACTAGACT
>NW_016107417.1:1938491-1946217 GCF_001604975.1 Cebus imitator | reverse complement strand
TATCTATGTAACAAACCTGCACGTTCTGCACATGTACCCCAGAACTTAAAGTATAATAAAAAATAAAATACAGCTGCTAGAATTAAAAAAAAAAAAAAAACATGTAAATAAGATATTGTGGAGGGCAAGGGATGAAACAGGACAAGGTGAGTCTGCTAATGCGTATGTACAGCCCCAAGTGCCAAGCACACCAAGTTCCTACTGTCATTAAAAAATAGTAACAGAGCATGCCTTTTAGAAAAACAGCCAAGCAGCTAAAATCTTTGTGGGCACGGGCAGAGCTTGGCAGAAGGGTGGGTTTCTTTGAAGGTTCTTGGGGGCCCAGCCTGTTATTTCCTGGGAGGACCCCCCCGGCAGTATCTGTGGACTTTAACTTAACCCCATTTTTCGGTTCAACACCTCACCCTCCCCTTCTCAGGACCCCTAAGACCCGCAGCTTCTCTGGTTCCATTTATCCTTCAAATAATCCTCATGTCACACCACCCCACCCAGAGGGGTAGCTGCTGGCTGCATGGCATAGGTAGGTGTGGGGGGATGTGGGGGAGCGGCACCCACTTATCATTACACTGACTTCCCACCAGTCCCCACTGTTGGCTGAAGCCACACCTCACCCCTCATGGTTCTGGTGGAGTTCTTGAGCTTCTCTGGGGCTCTCACAGGTAATTCCACTTGCCTCTTGGCCCCTCCTTTTGGGAACACATAATTTCAACTCTTAATTTTCCATCCACTTTCGATCTTTGAAAATGTCAGCCAGGCGGCTGGGCGTGGTGGCTCACGCCTGTAATCCCAACACTTTGGGAAGCCAAGGCAGGCAGATCATGAGGTCGGGAGTTGGAGACCATCCTGGCCAACATGGTGAAACCCCATCTCTACTAAAATAAATAGCCAGGTGTGGTGGCGTGCGCCTGTAGTCCCAGCTACTCAGGAGGCTGAGGCAAGGGAATTGCTTGAACCTGGGAGGTGGAGGTTGCAGTGAGCTGAGATCGCACCACTGCACTCCAGCCTAGCAACAGAGCAAGACTCCATCTTAAAAAAAAGAAAAAAGGAAATATCAGCCAGGAGTGGGAGCTCAGGCCTGTAATCCTCGCACCTTGGGAGATGAAGGCTGAGGCGGCGGATCACTTGAGGCCAGGAATTCAAGTTCAGCCTGGCCAACATGGCAAAATCCCATCTCTACTAAAAATACAAAAAAAAAAATTAGCTCAGTGTGGTGGTGGGTGCCTGTAATCTCAGCTACCCAGGAGGCTGAGGCATGAGAATCGTTTGCACCTGGGAGGTGGAGGTTGCAGTGAGCCGAGATCACGCCACTGCACTGCAGCCTGGGCAAAAGAGTGACAAAAAAAGAAAATGTCAGGCTCTTTGTTCTACTGTCTTCCCTCCTGTTTTCTTTCCCTTGGTATACATTTTTGGTTTTCTTTACTATCAACTTAGAGAGATCCTAAGAGAAAACTGAGATGCACCCATGTGTTTAAGCCTGCTGTGTGGAGCTGGCGATCTCTATTCACTCTATTTAGACAGAAACGTGTAACAAGCAGCTCCTGAGGCATCCAGAGAGGTGCAGGCCGAGCCCTCTCAGCACCGCCCTCCACAGGAGCCCAAATAGCCCCAGCCCATTTCTTTACCTTGATTCTTTCCTACTCATTTCCTCCCGCTGTGGAAGGGTAAAGGCAAAAGCACAAAGACCTGGGTTCGAATCCTCCTCCATCTGCCACACCATGGTCTTACCACATTGATTCTTAGCGCGTAACTGTTGCCTCATGGACCAGGTTAGCTAAGAGAGGTTCCATGAAACTGCTGTTGCAGAAATGCTTCTAACTGTAAAATGCCGAACCTGGGAAAGAATGTTTAGATTCTCATAGCCTGGACCACTAGGACACTGCCTTGGCCTGCTGGTACCCCACCCCAATTCACCTAGGCCAGGGGAGGAAGAGCCCCAGCCCCTGAGACCCTCAGGCATTCTGGGGTTTCCAGGCCTGACAGAGGGACCCAGAAACAGTAGCCCCAACAACAAAGTGAGGGGCCAGAAACCATGCAAAGATGGAGGGAGGCCGAGAAGCAAGTCAGTGCTTTATTAATCTGGCAAAGGGGCAGCTAGGCAGCCTAAGCAGCCCCCTGCCAGACCCTCCTCTGCACTCCTCTGCCCAAGTCACAGCCCAAGCCCTGGACCCCTAGGAGTGCAGGCTGGGCAGGGGCAAGGCCAAGGAAGGGGTAGAGTTGTTCAGTGCAGATGTTAAGGTCCAACCCTACTTCCTTCCTAAGTCTGGGGGTGGGTCCCCCTCCCACCCCTTCCTCCCTGTACAGTTCTGGCTCTTCATGGAGTCAGGAGGCTGTGTGTCCCACATCTGCTGTGGTCTGGAAGGTGATGCCATCCCCAGGCAATGGGGAGGCCAGGAAGGGCCAGAGCCAGACGAGGACCCAGCGGGGCCCCAGGGCTGCCTGCAGGTTATGGCAGGGACCCAGGTCATAGGAGTGCTGGCCCCGAGCCCACTCCCATGTGGTCTGGCCCCGCAGCAGCAGCATTCCATGGAAGAGCAGCCCAGCCCCGCACAGCAGCGCACCCGCCACGCACGTGTCCATCACGAAGGCCAAGGCGAACTGTGCCAGAGACACTCTGCCTGCAAGGAGAGAGCAGAGGTCAGGGAGTGGCAATAGAACCCAGCTCTTCTTTCACCCGCTCCCCTCCACCACAACGCAGGGCTTATTCCTCTGCTAAGCAAACCCTGTGTCTGTGTCGATACTCACTGTCCAGCCGGTGCTGGGTGACAAGAACACACTGGTAAACCAGGCAGGCACAGCCCCCCTGCTTGGGATACAGCTTCATTCCTGCATCACCTACTTGGTGAGCACCTCCTTAGCCCCAGAGGCAGTGCCAGGCACTAGAGGGCGTCTCTGCCCTCAGGGAGCTCACAGACATCAAAGAGGCCATTCTCAGCGGGGTGCAGTGGCTCCCGCCTGTAATTCCAGCACTTTGGGAGGCTGCAACAGGTGGATAACCTGAGGTCAGTTTGAGACCAGCCTGGACAACATGGTGAAACTCTGTCTCTACTAAAAAATACAAAAATTTGGCCGGGCGCAGTGGCTCACACCTGTAATCCCAGCAATTTGGGAGGCCAAGGCAGGTGGATCACGAGGTCAGGATATAGAGACCATCCTGGCCATGGTGAAACCCTGTCTCTACTAAAATACAAAAAATTAGCCGGGTGTGGTGGCACATGCTTGTAGTCCCAGCTACTCGGGGGGCTAAAGCAGGGGAATCGCTGAATCCGGGAGAAGTAGGTTGCAGTAGGCCGAGATCGTGCCACTGCACTCCAGCGTGGTGAAAGAGCAAGACTCCGTCTCAAAAAAAAAAAAAAAAAAAAAAAGTCAGTCATCATTTGACTGAGAATCCATGTTGGTATCTATGGTTACATTCTTCTTTAAATGCTTGTAAGCCATCTCTTTTAATAGTCAAAAATTGCCAGGTGCAGTGGTTCACGCCTGTAATCCCAGCACTTTGGGAAGCTGAGGCGGGCAGATTACCTGAGGTCAGGAGTTTGAGACCAGCCTGACCAACATGGAGAAACCTCTGTCTCTACTAAAAATTCAAAATTATCCAGGCGTGGTAGCACATGCCTGTAATCCCAGCTACTCGGGAGGCTGAGACAGGAGAATCGCTGGAACCCAGGAGGCGGAGGTTGTGGTGAGCTGAGATCGTGCCATTGCACTCCAGCCTGGGCAACAAGAGCGAAACTCCTCTCAAAAAAAAAAATAATAAAAATTAGCTGGACGTGGTGGCACATGCCTGTAATCCCAGCTACTTGGGAGGCTGAGGGACTGAGGCAGGAGAATTGCTTGAACCTGAGAGGCAGAGGTTACAGTGAGCTGAGATCGCACCACTGCACTCCAGCCTGGGCAATGACAGAGCGAGACTCCGTCTCAAAAAAAAAGCCAGGCGAGGTGGCTCACGCCTGTAATCGCAGCACTTTGGGAGGCCAAGGCAGGCAGATCACAAGGTCAAGAGTTCAAGACCAGTTCAGACAAAATGGTGAAACCCCGTCTGTACTAAAAATACAAAGATTAGCTGGGCATGGTGGCGCACATCTGTAATCCCAGTTACTCAGGAGGCTGAGGGGCTGAGGCAGGAGAATTGCTTGAAACCAAGAGGCAGAGGTTGCGGTGAACCAAGATCGCGCCAGTACACTCCAGCCTGGGTGACAAAGCGAAATTCCATCTCAAAAAGAAAAAAAGAGAGAGACCATTCTTTGTTACTTAATGTGTGCCACCACAGAAAAGCCAGCATCCTGTGCCATCCTGGCCCACAGTGAGCAACAAGTACCAGCAGAACTAGTAGGGTACGGAAGGCCATGAAATGTTATGCTAAGTTAAAGAAGCCAGGCACCAAAGGTCACATGTTTATCATCCCACTTATGTGAAGCATCTTGAATAGGCAAATCCACAGAGATAGAAAGATGAGTGGTTGCCAGGGGCTGAGGGGATTAGGGTGGAACGTGGAGGGACCCTTAATGGGTACGGGGTTTCTTTTTAGGGTGAAAACGTTCTGGAATTAGACAGTGGTGGTTGCACTATGCCAAAAATGGACTAAAAGCCACTGAATTGTATACTTTAAAATAGTTAAAATGATGAATTTCACCTCAATAAAAAGAGCCCATGGCAAGGGGTGGGGTTTGGGGGATGCCATGCAAACTTATTAAGAGGGTAGCAGCAGTGGACTTCACCTATTTTTTTCCCTTTTTTTTTCTTCAGTAAGTGAACTAGACTTCATTTATGTTTATAAAACATTCTGTTTGGGCCAGGTGTGGTGGCTCAACACTTGTAATCCCAGCACTTTGGGAGGCTGAGGCAGGCAGATCACCTGAGGTCAGGAGTTCGAGACCAGCCTGGCTGACATGGTGAAACCCCACCTCTACTAAAAATACAAAATTAGCCAGGCATGGTGGTGGGCACCTGTAATCCCAGCTACTTGAGAGGCCAAAGCAGGAGAATCACTTGAAGGCAGGAGGCGGAGGTGGCAGTGAGCCAGGATCGCACCATTGCACTCCAGCCTGGGTAACAAGAGCGAATCTCAAAAAAAAAAACATTCTCTTTGAAGGTCCTGAGGCAGGCCAGAGGCAGCTGTGAGACAAGTGGGTGGTCAGTCTGCAGGTCTGCAAGCACAGGGAGAAGCACAGGCTGGACAAGTGGCCCTGCAAGAGGCGTGCAAGGCCCCGAGACCATCAGGTAGGGGTGCAAGGCCCCAAGACTGCGGGCACAGCCAGACCTGCCAAAGTGCAGGTTGACAGGGGAACGGCACCTAGATAGGAGCATGGGGAAATCAGTTATTGGGGATCAGATAAAAGATGACAAAGGGCAACCAGAAAGGAAGGCAGGTGCGCCAAGGTCCCAGCCACCGGTGATGCCAAGCAGAGAACACTTCACAGGGCCTGGAGGCCAGCACTGTCATGAGTCTAAAAGGTCTCATAAAGCACGAACTCGAGTGGGTCCTAAACTACATGGAGACAGATCCCTGGGTGAGTGGTGGTGGCAGAAGTCAGGCTGGAGCAGGCAGGGAATGTGCAGCCATGAGCCTGGGCAAGTCCCTCGGGAAGCTTAGAGCAGGACAAAGGAGAGTTTGTCCAAGGTGGTAAAGCTGGAGGAACCAGCAGAGGCGGCCCAGCCTGCAGGAGAAGCAGACGCCACAGCTCCATGCACAGAGCTGGGCTTGGATAGGATGAGGGGGCACAGAGACTACTCCGAGTGGCTGGGGAGGTTCCACAGATCAAAGTGACAGAGGGAACCATGGAAAGGTCAGGAGGAAGGAATTGGGGCAAGAAAGGCCAAAGCATTCTGGGCGTAGAGAACAAAGAGTAAAAAGGACCAGCAGGGCTTCTACCTGCAGAGGTGTGGGGTAAAAAGAAACATGCGTCATCCAGAACATGGGATCTCAGGGAGCTTCCTGATCCAAGTCTGCCCTCCATAACTGGGCCTTCTCTTGCCTGTCACTTTCACTGGCTCCCCACTGTCCAGTCAAGTAAAAGACATCTCACACCACTGCTCAGGACCCCGCCAGCCAGGCCTCCCCTACCAATCTGGCCTTAATTCTCACAATTCCTGCCTACCCTCCAAGCCTTTGTTCCTGCTGCTTCTCTCACTTAGAAATACCCCTAGAATTGGCTCCCACACCCTGCCACGCAGGAACTCCCGCGGGTCTTTCTCCTCTCTCAACAACTCCTGGAATCCTTCCGATTCTCTGACCAGAACACTGCCTTCTCTTAACACACCAGTTTCTGTTCTGCACCCTCGGGGGAATACCAAGCTGCCCTTACTCACCATAATTGACACAGGGGCTGCGTCCCCCCAGGCTAGAAAGCCCATCTCCCACCAGAATGGGCTGTACTCCCCAGCCCAATACTGGGGCCCGGCCTCTCTGCAGAGGCCTCCCAGGCACCCCACCTGTGAGCAGCATGAGCCAGGGAAGCAGGAGGAGGGCAGCCATGTGGAGGGGCGTGTGGGCTCGCAGCAGAGCCGACAGTGCAGGGCCCAGCAGCACAGAGACGTGGAGCAGGACGCCGGCGGCATGAAGCAGCAGGCACAGGAAGGGCCGGTAGTTGCTGAAGCCCACGCAGCGGCCCAGCAGGCGGCAGTGGTGGTCCCGACGTAGGATGCAGACGCGGCAGGCAGAGCAGTGTCCGCTGCGTGGCGGCACCTGGCTTTGGCACTGGTAGCAGTAACTGCAGGAAGGAACCACAGGGTCAGTTCCCCTAGCAGCTCGAGTGTCCCATATCATGCATGGGGCAGCCCCAGAGCCCATCCTGGGGAAGCAGGAACAGTCATTTACCCGCTTAACCTCAATTTCTTTTTTTTTGTTTCATTTTGTTTTGTGTTGAGATGGAGTCTCACTGTATTGCCCAGGCTGGAGTGCAGTGGCGTCATCTCGGCTCACCGCTACCTCCACCTCCCTGGTTCAAGGGATTCTTCTGCCTCAGCCTCCCAAGTAGCTGGGACTATAGGCGCCCGCCACCGTGCCTGGCTAATTTTTTGTATTTTTAGTAGAGACGGGATTTCACCATGTTAGCTAGGATGGTCTCAATCTCCTGACCTCGTGATCTGCCCACCTCAGCCTCCCAAAGTGCTGGGATTACAGGCGTGAGCCACAGTACCCGGCCATAAGCCTCAATTTCTTTACAGGTAAATGCAGGCTAAACAAGATGTCCTAGGCCCTTCTAGTTCTAGCACCCCAGGTCTGAGGCCTCTTCCAGCCCTAACATTCCCCGTCCTGAGACCTCTCTCAAACCACTAACATCCAGCAGTAAATCTCTCCCTTCCACCATGGACGCTCCTTTGCCCAGGTCACTAGGAACTCCCTGGATTACTGCAATAGCCTCTCAACTGATCTCCGATTCCACCTTTGCCCCACCTCATACAGTCTTACCCCAGCAACCAAACTCACCCACCTCTGCTTAAAACCCTCTGTGGAGGCCGGGCGCGGTGGCTCAAGCCTGTAATCCCAGCACTTTGGGAGGCCGAGGCAGGTGGATCACGAGGTCAAGAGATCGAGACCATCCTGGTCAACAGATCCAGACCATCCTGGTCAACATGGTGAAACGCCGTCTCTACTAAAAATACAAAAAATTAGCTGGGCCGGGTGCGGTGGCTCAAGCCTGTAATCCCAGCACTTTGGGAGGCCGAGGCGGGTGGATCACGAGGTCAAGAGATCGAGACCATCCTGGTCAACATGGTGAAACCCCAT
>NW_016107417.1:1912109-1938171 GCF_001604975.1 Cebus imitator | reverse complement strand
CTGTAATCCCAGCTACTCGGGAGGCTGAGGCAGGAGAATTGCCTGAACCCAGGAGGCGGAGGTTGCGGTGAGCCGAGATCGCGCCATTGCACTCCAGCCTGGGTAACAGGAGTGAAACTCCGTCCCAAAAAGAAAAAAAAAAAACCCCTCTGTGGTTCTCCAATTTATTTCAAAGCCTCCCATGTCCTATAGCATCCTTCCATCTGTGACATCTCTTCCCCTCTCTTACTCCACTCCAGCCACACTAGCCTTCTTGCTGTTCCGGGAACATGCTACATATACAGCTGCCTCAGAGCCTTTGCTTCATCTGTTCCCTCTGCCTGGAACACCTTTCCCTCAGATTCCCACATGGCTAACTCCCCCGCCCCCTCCAAGTTTTTGCTCAAATGCCTCCTTCTTTATAAGGTCTACCTCGACCACCTATTTATTTTTATTACTTTAAAAATTAATTTGGCCAGGCGTGGTGGCTCACACCTGTAATCCCAACACTTTCAGAGGCCAAGGCAGGTGGATTACAAGGTCAGGAGTTCAAGACTAGCCTGGCCAACATGGTGAAACCCCATCTCTACTAAAAATACAAAAATTAGCTGGGCATGGTGGCGCGTACCTGTGGTCCCAGCTACTCCGGAGGCTGAGGCAGGAGAATCACTTGAACCCAGAAGGCAGAGGTTGTGGTGAGCAAAGATCGTGCCACTGCAATCCCGCTTGGGCAACAGAGTGAGATTCCATCTCAAAAAGAAAATTAATTAAAAAAAAATTTTAGTGCTCGCTTCAGCAGCACATATACTAAAATTGGAACGATACAGAAAAGATTAGCGCAAGGATGACACGCATATTCATGAAGCATTCCATAATAAAAATAATAATAAAAAAAGAAAAAAAAATTTAGAGACAGAGTGTTGCTACGGTATCCAGGCTGGAGTGTAGTTGCTGTTCACAGGTGCAATCTGTGAACACATCACTACAGCCTCAGCTTCTCAAGTAGCTGGAACTACAGGCAAAAGCCTGTGCCTGGCATAAAATGTGTGTGTACAGCCTGTTTACTTGGTGTAATTTGTATTTTCTAATTGACAAATTCCAGTTGTATATACTTATGGGATACCAAGTAATGTTATGATTTATTAATACAACTTGGAATAATTTTTTTTTGAGACAGAGTCTTGCTCTGTAGCCCAGGCTGGAGTGCAGTGGCTCAATCTGCTCACTGCAACATGTACTTCCCAGGTTCAAGCAATTCTCTTGCCTCAGTCTCCTGAGTAGCTGGGATTACACGCACACGCCACCACATCCAGCTACTTTTTTTGTATGTTTAGTAGAGACGGGGTTTCACCATGTTGGCCAGGCTTATAAACTTCTGACCTCAAGTGATCTTCCCGCCTCGGCCTCCCAAAGTACAGGCGTGAGCCACCGAACCTGGCCTGACCACCTATTTATTTATTTATTTATTTATTTTGAGATGTTGTTTTGCTCTTGTTGCCCAGGCTGGAGTGCAATGGCACAATCTCAGCTCACCAAAACCTCTCCCTTCCGGGCTCAAGCGATTCTCTTGCCTCAGCCTCCCGAGTAGCTGGGATTACAGGCATGTGCCACCACACCTGGCTATTTTTTTTTTTCTTTTTTTTTGTATTTTTAGTAGAGACGGGGTTTCTCCAAGTTGGGCAGTCTGGGATCGAACTCCTGACCTCAGGTGATCCACCTGCCTTGGCCTCCCAAAGTGCTGGGATTACAAGCATGAGCCACCGTGCCCAGCCTAACCACCTATTTAATACTGAAACTTGCAACCCCTTTACCGTGCTCTACTTCTTATTTCCATATAACTATCACCTTCTAGCATTCTATATGATTTTCTTGTTATTCCTCTAGTTTCTCATCTGCCCCTTAAATGAGCTCCAGATCAGGTATCTGTTCTATTGTACCCTTAGTACCTTGCACCTAGTAGGTGCCCAATAAGTAGTTGTGAGTGAACAAATAACAGTCGTTCTAGCTCTTCCATTCCAGGTTTTAAAAAAATTTCTGGCTCTAACAACCCGGATCCTAATGAAAGCCGGTTCTAACATCTCCAGTCTTGGGGCCCCTCCGCCCTGGCAAAGGCTCCCACTTCTCCCCCCGGATTCCACGCCCCACTCACGCCCAGCCCTGGCCCAGACCGCGGCCGGCCAGCATCACGCCGCGGATGCTGGGATCCGAGCGCAGGAAGAGCCCCACGTTGCCCAGCAGGTTGAGCAGCTGGAAGGCGGCCAGCGCCAGCTGCAAGGCCCGGGCCAGGGGTCCCAGCGGGGGTGGCCCGGGACCGACCACTAGCACGTAAGCCAGCTCCAGACCCACGGCCGTGGCCCACAGCGCGGTGAGCACGAGAGGAAGCCGCGTGGGCGCCCCATCCGCGCCCTCAGCCGCCCAGGGCTGCCCCATGGCCTGGACACCGCAGCAATCGGAGCCGGAGGACTCGGCAGCTTCCGTATTGGGGCGGGAATAGCGGCAGACGGACGTCTCATAACGGCCAATAAAAGCTCCGAAAGGGTGCGGCGAGCGCTCAGACTCTCAGGGAGCGGCCGACCGACTGGGCGAGTTGATTGGGCCGACGGACCAGCAGGAGGCACTCGGAATCCGCGGCACTGGAGCACGGAAGACGCCGCGGAGTGATCGGCCCGCCCACCCTGGGAGGCCCCGCCCCCCCACCCTGGGAGGCCCCGCCCCCCCACCCTGGGAGGCCCCGCCCCCCCACCCTGGGAGGCCCCGCCCCCCCGCCGGAGCCCGGTCCACTGGCGCCACAGGCCAGGCGCGCCCGGGGTATTGAGTTGCAGCCTGGGCGGCGTCGGGATTTCCCGGCTCAGCAAATTCTCCCCTACTCCCCGCAGCCACCCCGATATTAATAGCCCTGCCGCGGCCCATCCAGCTGGCTCAGAGCCGTTCCCCATGCCCGGTGTCTCCCTTCATCACCCCAGAAAACATGCAAAACAGCTCGGCGCCTTCGTGTTCCTGACTGTGAAATGGGCATAGGGCTCCGTGTCCCACCAGCGAGGGGCTGGAAGAGGCTAGAGAGGACCGCCGGAGGGCAGCCGCTAGGACGGCCCGCGGCTACTATTATTATCGGCCTTTCCATTGTGGAGAGGAGGAAACAGACTCAGAGAGGTCCCGTGGATTTCCCAAGGTCACACAGCACCCCCCGCAACGGAGTGGGAACGCAAACCCAGGATCTCCGCCGCGAGATCCATCCCGGCGCCCCCCAGCTCCGCAGTCCCTGGCCCCAGGACAACCCCTTGCCAGCTCCTTCGCCCCATCCGGCCCCTCCCTCCTCCCCCATATTTAGTGCGAATTCGATCCGGGGCTGGATTGGGCCCTACTTAACGGGGCCCGGGTGTCCGAGAGCGCGCGGAGCGGAGCGAAGCCAGGATCCCGAGCAAGATGATGATGGTTATGCAGCCCGAGGGTCTGGGGGCCGGGCAGGGGCCCTTCGCGGGCGGCGGCGGGGGCGGCGAGTACATGGAACAGGAGGAGGACTGGGACCGCGACCTGCTGCTGGACCCGGCCTGGGAGAAACAGCAGCGGAAAGTGAGTGTTCGCCCATTTCCCGACAGCAAAACCGAGGCCTGAGAGGCCGGGCGGTTTGTCCTGGGCATCTCAGCAGGGCAGGGGCAGAGGCTGTCTTTAACCTAGAGTGCCAGTCCCCAGCCCAGGCTCTGCCCATCAGCTGTCTGCTATCCCCAGGGCTGGAGGAGAGGACTGGGAGCCCTCAAGAGGGGTTTAGAATGACAAGAGAGTTTCTGGGGTCCCCAGCCCGCAGGGTTAATTCCCCTGGGCCCACTGCCCCACTTCTACTGGTCAAACAGGTTGGGCAAAGTCCAGAAGATCCAAGTTTCGGGGTTCAGGAAGAAGAATCTTTCTCCAACCACTCTCTAGTTAAATATTCCCAGGCCCCACCCTGAGGGCTTGCAGCCAGGCAGCTAGTGGACTTGGGAGTGTGGTGGGGTAAGGAGGGTCCTCTCAGACCCCACCCCATCTCCAGGGTGGGGTTCGTAGTCGCTGTATCTCATTTAACAATTGAAGAAACTGAAGCCCAGAAAGGAGCAGAGACAGGCCTCAAATCACAGACTGTCAGACTTCAGGACCCCCTAACCTGAGGATCTTTATCCCTTGCCCCACCCCCATTCTTTCCCAAGATACCCCAGGGGCCCTGAGTCTGCTGAAAAGGCCACAGGTCAGGGAGGGGAGACCTGGGTCCCCTTACGCAGTAACCTGACTCTCTGGCCAGATGGACACGTAGTGCTGAGGCAGCACCTCAGGGACCCAGCCCGTTGGGCACTCAGGGCCCCCTCCCTCCCTGAGCTATTTTCATCCCAGACTTTCCCAAGTGGAGGGGGCAGGACACCTGGGTTCCCAAAAAGAAAATGATCCAGGCCAGAGGGAGAAAAGTTTGGGGAGTGGCAGGCCAGGGATAACTAGGAGAGCATCATGAGCCACTGGACCCTGCTCAGCGTGTGCCAACACTGTATGACTCCAGGAAAGGGAAGGGTACCGGGGCACTCAGTGGAATTTGCAGGACCTGAGAATCCTAGAATTTAGAATCAGAACACTTCTGCTGGGTTAGATAACAGGAGATGACCCTGAGGGCCAGGAGGCTCCGCTGACTCAGCTGGGGTTCCCCAGGTGACAAACCTCCCATTAGGCTCCCCTGCACCTGTCTCCAGCCTGGCTGCAGTCCCAGGTTCAGCAATTTCCCAGTGATGTCATCCTTGTCCTTGGCTCCAGCTGCCACCTGTTCTGCAACATCTATCCCTACCCCCTCCCACCCGGGCCTCTCCTCAATCCAGGTCTTCATGCCCCTCATATGACACATGCCAGTCTGTAACTTGCCTTTGTCACCTAACAAATATCAGAAACATCTGTTCATCACAGCTTGCAGTCACCATCTCATCCATTCATTCAACGGCTGCACAGCATAGAGGCTCTGAAAATCAGTCAGCATCCACTGTAGTTGGACATGTGGCTCATGTCTTTCTCATCCAGCGTTGTTTATTGTAAGGTGGTAATAAACATCCTTGTGCTCTGCTTTAGCCCTGCCCTCTCCCTGTTCCTCTATGCTCCCTTTCTCCCCAGTGACTCCTCCGTCCAACGGCTTCCTTCACAGTCTTGGAGCAGCATGCCCACCTCCTCCCACCTGATGACTTACTATGTGCCAGCACCGTTTTAGGTGCTGGGATTCGGCAGCAGACAAAATAAAGCACCTGCCACAGGGAGCTTACATTCCATCATTTCTGTCTCATCCACCCGATCCTGCCTTGTCCCCATCACTGACACCCTTCCTCTCTTGCCCTGGTCCCAGTTACTGCCTCCTAACTTCTCGCCTCTGCCACGCCAAGCCATTTAGCTCCATTCTGCAACCAGCATGGACAGTTCTGCCCACCTCCCTCTTGCCTGAGGCTTCCCTGACTCCCTGTTGCCCTCAAGATCAAATTTAATCTCCCCGGCTTAGCACCCAAGATCATGCATGACCTGGCCCCTGCTGCCCCTCCGGCCCGCCTCTTACCGCTTATGCCCCAACACTCCCAGCTCCATTCCAGCAGTGCCCAGATCCTTGTAATCTGACAAATGTAGCAACTGTTTCTCTCAGCCACCAAGCACTTGCCCGCATGGCTGCCCCTGCCCGAAATGCCCTTGCCTGCCCTTTCCTGCCTGAATAATTCCTGACCATCACAGTTCTGATCAAATACTGGCCTTCCCCAAGAGGCCCCCACCCTGATCTGCAGCGTCCCTCCCATCAACTCCTCAGCAACTTCTTCCAGCACTTCTCAGATCAGCATGACTCTTGGATAGACTATGAGCTCCCTTAGAGCAGGAACCACATCTCATTCAGAGTCATGTTTGGCACCACCTAGACCTGCCTGCCCCCTGCCTTTTCCAGACTCAAAGCATCTCAGACTCCAGAGTTGGAGGGAACTGTGGGAAATCTAGTTGCCCTATTCAGTGCTTGGGTTCCCATCAAGTTGTACTCAGCACCTACTTTAATTACACAAATGAGGCCAATCCCCAAAGAGGGAAAGGGGCTGACCCTAGATCACAGAGAGTGAGTGGCTCAGCTGGACTTGGAGCCCACCCTGACTCTACCAAGGAGTCTCTGGAAAGACAGAATTCAGAACTTGAAGGGCAGCAGGTTGGCAGAAACTTTGTACCAAGTGCCATGTCACTCCTATCCCCAACAGAAGAACAGCCCTGTACCATCCCTCCCATTTCAGATGGAGCCTGAGGCTGAGGCTGACTCTTGAGGAAGGGGTGGGCAGTCACCCTGGGAAATGAGTTCAGACCAGGCATGGTAGCTCATGCCTGTAATCCCAACAGTTTGGGAAGCCAAGGCAGGAGGATCACTTGAGCCCAGAAGCTTGAGACAAGCCTGGGCAACCTAGTAAGACCCCGTCTGTCTCTAAAAAAACAAAATGAGATCAGGCTAGGCCTGACCCTTGCCAGCTGACCCTCCAACAGCCGGCAGAGTCCTTGCACATTTAGGGTCTACTCGGAGGCCAATTTACAACAGCCTTGGAAGGTCAGTGGGGCTAAGAAAATAGAAACACAGAGATAGTCCCTTAGACAAAACCCTGAGGGCCAAATGTGCTTCAGTCTAGGAGTTTTCAGATTTCAGAAGGGCAGTATCACTCTGCACTGGTCCTTATAGTTCAAGATCTCAGAGGGCCCCACACTTTGAATGTGTTAACATTTTCTAGGGCCCCCTCTCGTATTTAAGACCAGCTAAGGCTGAAGTGCTGGTGGGAGGGTGCCCCAAGTCCAAACTGGGACCTGCATAGGTCCCAGACCCCATTTCTCCCCACCCAGGAAAACTAAAGCTCAGAGAGGGAAAAGGGATGGCCCAGGATGCACAGGAAGTCAGTGGCTGAGCTGAGCTGAGCCTTGAATTCAGAAATCCAAGGCTCTGAGACCTACCCTGAGTGAGGAGACAGGACCGTGCCCCACATACCCCAGACCTGGTTGTAGGGTCTGAGTGCTATCCTCTGCCCCCAGACCTTCACTGCCTGGTGCAACTCACACCTGCGCAAGGCAGGCACCCAGATCGAGAGCATCGAGGAAGATTTCCGCAATGGCCTCAAACTCATGCTGCTCCTGGAGGTCATTTCAGGTGAGGATGGGAAATCAGTGCACCTGGGCCCCAGGACCCAGGAACATCTGGACAGCAGGGGCAATAGGGTGGCAGAATGTTTGACGGGACTTGGCAGGGAGGGGAGAGTTTGTGGGCCATGGCTCCAGCTGCCTCTCATGACCTTTGGCCCTTGGACTCTCCTCTTATACCCAGGAGAGAGGCTGCCCAGGCCAGATAAAGGCAAGATGCGCTTCCACAAAATCGCCAACGTTAACAAGGCCCTGGACTTCATTGCCAGCAAGGGGGTTAAGCTGGTGTCCATTGGTGCTGAAGGTGAGGAGGTAGCAGGAAGGGTCGTGGGCAGGGAAAGGGAGCCTCTCTTGATATCAACAAATCACCTCTGTGAGTCTCAGTTTCCTCATCTCAACAATGGGAATAATCCCTGCCTTGCCGGAGAGCCTGTAAAGAGCCAATCTACCAGCCAGGCCTGGTGGCTCACGCCTGTAATCTCAGCACTTTGGGAGGCCGAGGTAGGTGGACCGCTTGAGGCTAGGAGTTCGAGACCAGCCTAGCCAACATGACAAAACCCCCATCTCTACTAAAATTTCAAAAATCAGCTGGTTGTGGTGCTGCACACCTGTAATCCCAGCTACTTGGGAGGCTGAGGCACGAGAATCAAATGAACCTGGGAGGTGGAAGGTTGCAATGAGCCAAGACTGCACCACTGCACTCCAGCCTGAGCAGCAGAGCGAAACACAGAGATAGTCCCTTAGACAAAACCTGACCCCTTCCCTTTGCTTGAACAACACATAGTATTAGGATCAGTTCCTTTGATTCCTTTTTAGTGTGTTGGAGGAAAAATTAAAAAAAAAAAAAAAGGCCGGGTGCGGTGGCTCAAGCCTGTAATCCCAGCACTTTGGGAGGCCGAGGCGGGTGGATCACGAGGTTAAGAGATCGAGACCATCCTGGTCAACATAGTGAAACCCTGTCTCTACTAAAAATACAAAACATTAGCTGGGCATGGTGGTGCGTGCCTGTAATCCCAGCTACTGAGGAGGTTGTGGCAGGAGAATTGCCTGAACCCAGGAGGCGGAGGTTGCGATGAGCCGAGATCGCGCCATTGCACTCCAGCCTGGGTAACAAGAGTGAAACTCTGTCTCAAAAAAAAAAAAAAGAAGAGCAAATATATCTAAAGTACCAGCGCAGCCTCTGAACCCTAGTAAGAGTTCAGTGAAATAATTTCTAAGTAACAAGCCAGGCATGGAGGTGCGTGCCTATAGTCTCAGCTACTTGCGAGACTGAGGCAAGAGGACTACTTGAGCCTGGGAGCTGGGAGACCAGCCTGGGCAACATACCAAAACTCCATCTTGGCCTGGCACAGTGGCTCATGCCTGTAATCTCAGCACTTTGGGAGGCCAAGGAGAGTGGATCACCTGAGGTCACGAGTTCAACACCAGCCTGACCAGCCAACATGGTGAAACCCCATCTGTACTAAAAATGCAAAAAATTGCTGGGCATGGTGGCTCACACCTGTAATCCCAGCTACTCGGTAGGCTGATCCCAGCTCCTCAGTAACCTGGGAGGCGGAGGTTGCAGCGAGCCAAGATCACACCATTGCACTCCAGCCTGGGTGACAAGAGTGAGACTCTGTCACACACACAAAAAAAGAGAAAACTCTGTCTCAAAAAAAATCTCAAAACCAACTAAACAAAAAAAAATTGATATGGCTGCACACAGTGGCTCACGTTTATAATCCCAGCACTTCCGAAGACCGAGGTGGGCAGGTGATTTGAGGTCAGGAGTTCGAGACCAGCCTGGCCAACATGGTGAAACCCCATCTCTACTAAAGATACAAAAAAATTAGCTGGGTTTGGTGGTGCACACTTGTAGTCCCAGCTACTCAGGAGGCTGAGGCAGGAGAATCGCTTGAACCCAAGAGACGGAGGTTGCAGTGAGCCAAGATCGCACCACTGCACTCCAGCCGGGGTAACAGAAGGATACTTCATCTCAAAAGAAAATAAAAGAAAAACAGATGCTTACTGAGCATCTGCTAGGTGCCCACCTACTAGGTGCCAGCCCTGAGATGGGGGACAAGGGCCAGAGGGCTGAGCAGGGGGAAGGTGAGTTGAGGCCAGATAGCACAGGCCTTGAATGCCAGGCAGAATCTGTCCCCTGACCCCTGCCCTGCAGAGATCGTCGATGGGAACCTGAAGATGACCCTGGGCATGATCTGGACCATCATCCTTCGCTTCGCCATCCAGGACATCTCTGTGGAGGGTGAGAAATGGGGAATGAGGTCGGGACCAAGTGCAGTGGCTTGGGCCTATAATCCCCACATTTTGGAAGGTCGAGGCAGGAGGATCACTTGAAGAATCACCCAGAAGTTCAAGACCAGCCTGGGCAACATGGTGAAACCCCATCTCTACAGAAAAAATGCCAAAAATAAAAATAAAAAAAAAATAGCTGGGCATGGTGGCATGTGCCTGTAGTCCCAGACTAGGGAGTCTGAGGGAGGAGGATCGCTCGAGCCTGGGAGGTTGAGGCTGCAGTAGACCATGATTGTGTCACTGTACTCCAGTTGGATGACATAGCAAAAGAAGAAAGGAAGGAAGGGAGGGAGGGAGGGAATGAAAGAAAAGTAGGCCGGGCGCAGTGGCTCACACCTGCAATCCCAGCACTTTGGGAGGCCGAGGTGGGTGGATCACCTGAGATCAGGAGTTCGAGACCAGTCTGACCAACATGGAGAAACCCCATCTCTACTAAAAATACAAAATTAGCCAGGCATAGTGGTGCATGCCTGTAATACCAGCTACTCAAGAGGCTAAGGCAGGAGAATCGCCTGAACCTAGGAGGCAGAGGTTACAGTGAGCTGAGATTGCGCCATTGCACTCCAGCCTGGGCAACAAGAGCAAAACTCTGGTTCAAAAAAAAAAAAAAGTAGGGTGAGAGGGCTGACCCAGACCCATTTCCAATGAATTCTCCCCCCTCCTCCCCACCCAGAAACCTCGGCCAAGGAAGGCTTGCTCCTGTGGTGCCAGAGGAAGACAGCACCATACCGCAATGTCAACGTGCAGAATTTCCACACCAGGTCTGTCAGCTGGTTAGCAAATGTGTCTGGGCCTCTGTGGGGCACTGGGCACAGAGAGGAGTCCTCTCTGGTCAGTGAAGGGCACTGAACTGGTCCCTGTCACAAGCCACCGGGGAGGAAAAGGTCACAGCACAGTTCCTAGAGCAGTATCTGAAAAGAAGACTCAGTAACATTGAGTGGAATGGAATTGAATTCAGGAGGGTTCCAGTTAACTGGTGGAGGAGGGAGTGTTTGAGACATCCCTGGAAGGTCATTCCAGCCAGAGGGAAGCTGGAAGCCAAAAACATGTAGAAATTGGTCAGGCCTAAGCTTGGATATGTGAGGGAATCGTGATGGGCTTGCAGGAGATGGTCCAGATCTGGTCATGGAGGGCCTTAAATGCCAACCTAAGCGGTTTGTGCTTTACTCCATTTTACAGATGAGGCTGTCCTGGGGGGTACTCCTGGGCCAAGGGGAGAACGGGGCCTCAGCTTGAATCCAGGCCTGACCCCCCTCTTCTCTCTGTCCAGCTGGAAGGATGGCCTGGCCCTCTGCGCTCTCATCCACCGACACCGCCCCGACCTCATCGACTACGCCAAACTGCGAAAGGTAGGCCTCCGCCACCCCAGTCCACGACCTCTGCCTTCAGCTGACCTTTCACCTCCCTCCCTTACACCCATCTAGGATGACCCCGTCGGCAACCTGAACATTGCCTTCGAGGTGGCAGAGAAATACCTGGACATCCCCAAGATGCTGGATGCGGAAGGTGAGAGTGAGCTAGTCCCGGGGAGGGCTCCAGTGGGCCTGGTACAAGCTCCACACCTTTGCACTGCCCTTTCCTCCTCCCGAGATGCTCTGACCGCCCCCACCCCACTCCCAGGTCACAGTCCCCCTTCTCCAGGAGTCCTCTATCTTGTCCCCGGCCCCATTCCCCAAGGAACACCAGCCTCTCCTGCCTCTCCCCTATGTAATATACCTTCTGCCTCACATCCCAGTTACCTGGGTCACCTGGGATCATGTTGTCCCCCAACACTGGCAGCTCCCCTGGGGGACGTCCTTCCTGTGGTCCCTATGCTTAGGCAAGGCAATAGTCAACTGAAGCAGCAAACACTTTCTGAGAATCTACTATGCATGATGCCTGGGCTGTGTGGCCACCGCTGGAGGAGAACTTGTTCTGGCCACAAGGAGCTTGTGGCCTGGGGGAAAGACAGACAGAGGAAGGTATAGAATAGTTCAAGGCACGAAGCAGTGTGGATCAGCCCCTCACGAGGGCACAGTGGCTATCCACTCACACTCAACCACTCCTTCACACTTTTCTCGCCTCAAGGAGAGGAGGTGGGGAAGTTGCTGAGCCCTGGAGTAAGGAGAGAGGGCTTCAAGGAAGAAGACAACACTGGGATTGGGTGGCTGGCAGTTGGTGGCCATGACTAGATGCTTCCTACTCTCCCACCCAGAGGGAGTTCTCTGCCTGGGGAGGGACCCCTGCCTTGGCCAGTAGATACGTTGCTGTCCTCCCCCAGACATTGTGAACACCCCAAAGCCAGATGAGAAGGCCATCATGACCTATGTGTCCTGCTTCTACCATGCCTTTGCCGGGGCTGAGCAGGTAAGAGGGCCCATCTGTTGCTGCCGGTGCTGGTGGACCCAAGGTTGGTGCAGCCCAACCTTGGCTGCAGTCCAACATTGAAGGCACCAGGCCACGCGGGTGGGAGTGCCCCTGTCCCAGCTGCACGCACTCAATCCTCAGAGAGCTCAGGAACAGAGGACACTGGTTTGGAAACTCCCTCCCTACCTAAGAGCCATGCTCCCCCGTCCCTTTCCCTATTTGCAGGGACTCCAGTTTGTTTGCTTTTTTGTTTTTTGAGACAGGGTCTCACTCCATCACCCAGGCTGGAGTGAAGTGGCGTGATCACAGCTCACTGCAGCCTTGACCTCAGTCTCCTGCCTCAGCCTCCCCAGTAACTGGGACTACAGGCACAGGCTACCACACCTGGCTAAGTTTTGTATTTTTTATAGAGATGGTGTTTCATCATGTTGCCCAGGCTGGTCTTGAACTCCTGGACTCAAATAACTCACCCACCTCAGCCTCCCAAAGTGCTGGGATTACAGGCATAAGCCATCATGCCCAGCTAGGGGCTCTGGTTTTTAAGGGCTTTACAGAGGCAGCTTACTTTAATGCCAGTCCTCTGCCCACTCCTCCCACAGGCAGAGACAGCTGCCAACCGGATCTGCAAGGTGCTGGCGGTGAACCAGGAAAATGAGAAGCTGATGGAGGAGTACGAGAAGCTTGCCAGTGAGGTGAGGCTGAGCCAGAGAACCCCCTCCCACCATCCTCTCCCTACCCCAGTCCTGCTGGCTCTCCCAACCCTGCTAACCCCAAGCACAGGCCTGCAGAGCCTCCCTCTGCTTAGAGTAGCCCTGGCTTCCTCCCAGCCTCCTCCTGTCCGCCCCCACCCGTCACTTGACCTGCCAGCCCAAGCTCCTGGTCAGTCACTGATTCACTCACTCATCATTCATCTGTTTACTCACACATCAATCCATTCACTTGTATTTAGATAGTCACACAGCCCTTTGCTCTGTACCAACATATACTAGCCCCTGGACTCAGAAATCAACCATCCCCTCCTTCCCTGACTCGTGGAAACTACGCTATTCTGCCCTTCGTAGTTGTCAAAGTCACCCCCACCTACCCTCTGGCCAAGGCCTGAGTGTGGGTGGAGAGGGGTGGGTGAGCTGAGCAGGCTGGCTCAGAGCTCTCTGACTTGCCCCTGCCTGGCCCTGTCAGCTTCTGGAGTGGATCCGCCGCACTGTCCCATGGCTGGAGAACCGTGTGGGCGAGCCCAGCATGAGTGCCATGCAGCGCAAGCTGGAGGACTTTCGGGACTACCGGCGCCTGCACAAGCCACCCCGCGTTCAGGAGAAGTGCCAGCTGGAGATCAACTTCAACACGCTGCAGACCAAGTTACGGCTAAGCCACAGGCCTGCCTTCATGCCCTCCGAGGGCAAGCTGGTCTCGGTGAGCTCTACACATATTCCCTGGGTGACCTTGGGCTCTGTATCCCCATCTGTACAATGGGCGAACCGTGATGGAGGGCACCCCTGCCTGCCCCACAGGACATTGCCAACGCATGGCGGGGGTTGGAGCAGGTGGAAAAGGGCTATGAGGACTGGCTGCTCTCAGAGATCCGGCGCTTGCAGCGGCTCCAGCACCTGGCTGAGAAGTTCCGGCAGAAGGCCTCCCTGCACGAAGCCTGGACCCGGGGTAGGCATACCTACCTCACCGGGCTGGACTGTCTCCTGGGGTGGAGACTGATGTGCAGGAGCAGGAGGGGAGGTTCTTGGCAAAATCCACAGGACAGGGGTAGGTGCTCTGCAGGGAAGCCGGAGACTGGATTTCTAGTCCCACCCTGACGCTGTGGTGCAACCTGGGCCTCTCTTTGGGCCACTGCCCCTCTGTGGGCCACAGTTTGTTTTGTTTTTTGAGATAGAGTTTTGCTCTATTACCCAGGACAGTGCAATCTTGGCTCACTATAATCTCTGTCTCCCAGGCTCAAGTGATTCTCCTGTCTCTGCCTCCCTAGTCGCTGGAACCACAGGCGTGCACCACCACTCCCAGCTAACTTTTTGTATTTTTTTGTAGAGATTGGTTCTCACTTTGTTGACTCCTGGGCTCAAGCAATCCACCCACCTTAGCCTCCCAAAGTGCTGGAATTACAGGCATGAACCACCCTGCTCGGCCATTTCTTTATCTATAAGCTCAGCCTCCCCACTGACTGCCCAGCCCTGCTCTGGTCTTCTGTAGGTTTGCTCTAATTCATCATGTAGCACTTTATATGTATCAGGTGTCCAAAAGTGAGTCCAGTCCTCACATCACTTATGTCATACACAAAATACTGACGCTAAAATATTGCATGAGTCAAGTATGTTACTCATTCATTCGGTGTTCTGTCGAGGATTTTATTGGTGAACAAAGGAGGCAAGGTCAGGGCCTAGGACACGTAAGGCCTGGGCGATCGTCACCTTAACAGATGAGGCTTCACGGTCACACAGCCCAGCCAGCACCCCTGCCCCTGCTGCCACTGCGTGACCAGAGCCGGCCTCTCTTCGGGCAGGGAAAGAGGAGATGCTGAGCCAGCGCGACTACGATTCAGCTTCGCTGCAGGAAGTGCGGGCATTGCTGCGGCGCCATGAGGCTTTTGAGAGCGACCTGGCGGCACACCAGGACCGCGTGGAGCACATCGCCGCGCTGGCCCAGGAGCTCAAGTAGGCGGGGCCTCTCAAGGCCCGCCCCCAATACCGCCCTCGCCCCGCCCTCGCCCCCACTGCCTTCCTCAAGACGCTAGACTCTCCCGAGTTCTGTAACCCCGCTGTGGTACCCAGGTCCTTCCCCTTCACCATTCGCTCCGACCCCTCCTGAAACCCCATCTCCATCTCCGGACCCCGCTCTGATGCCCACACTCTTCCCACTGGCACTCGACCTGTCCCACTCCGTGGCCTGTCCTCTAACCTACCTGCTCCCTTCACCCCGCCCACTGCCCCAAATCCTCCGCATCAGCCTTGGCCTGACCACCCCTTCTCACACAACCCTGCCTCTCCACCCAAGCACCTCCTGGACTGCAGCTAATGATGCGCGGGCACCCACCTGCCCACGTAAATGAGCCAGGACCCCCCTTTCTAGGAAAGCACCCAGCTTTACCCACCACCTGCCCTGCTCCCTCCAACACCTTCGCCCTGACGCGGCGCATGAGTTCCAGCCCTGGGAGTGCAGTTAGGACATCTGGGCTGGTGCTGGCCCCACACTCATCCCACTTTGCTCTCCTAGTGAGCTGGACTACCACGAGGCGGCCTCAGTGAACAGCCGCTGCCAGGCCATCTGCGACCAGTGGGACAACCTGGGTACCCTGACCCAGAAAAGGCGGGATGCACTAGAGGTGGGGCTGGGGGCAGGGGAGCTGGGGGGTGTGTAGGCAGGTGAGGCCAGGTCTGCCAGGGAAGCTGCTGACCCGCTACACCACCCATCCCTAGCGGATGGAGAAGCTCCTGGAGACCATAGACCAGCTGCAGCTGGAGTTTGCCCGGCGGGCCGCGCCCTTCAATAACTGGCTGGACGGTGCTGTGGAGGACCTGCAAGATGTGTGGCTGGTACACTCTGTGGAGGAGACCCAGGTGGGTCCCAGGGTTGCAGGGGACAGATGGGATGGCAGAAAAGCTGGATTCAAATTCTGCCAGCCACAGCTTTACACTCCTGGGGCACAGGGATGGGAGGAAAACCCTTTTCTGAGTGCTGGGCTGGAAGACAGGAAGCCAGGGTTCTTGTGTCAAGACTGCCGAGGACCACTGGGTCGCCTGGGGCACACTGCTGCCCTTTCTGTTGCCTGTGGTAAGTGGGGACACCAGCTGATACTTACTGTCACCCTCAGAGCCTTCTGACAGCACATGATCAGTTCAAAGCAACGTTGCCCGAGGCTGACCGAGAGCGAGGCGCCATCATGGGCATCCAGAGCGAGATCCAGAAGATCTGCCAGACCTATGGGCTGCGGCCCTGCTCCACCAACCCCTACATCACCCTCAGCCCGCAGGACATCAACACCAAGTGGGACATGGTCAGTGCCACCTGTAGCCTTCCTTCCGCCCCTTCCTGCACACTCTGACCACCCTGAAACCTCGGGTGGCCCAAGATATGGAGAATAAAGTCCATCTTCAGATCTGGGGTCTGCCACAGACTCCACAAGGGACTGGGCAAATCACCTTGCCTATCTTGGCCTCATCTGTTGATGATGAGCCATTAACAGCAGCATTTTCCTGTCACAACTGATATGAAGTAGAATTAAGCCTCGTATGTAGACATAGTTTATAAAACCACCCATATTAGTTATAAATTATGCCATCAGCCCCATTTTGCAGATAAGAAAACTGAAACCCGGCCGGGCGCGGTGGCTCAAGCCTGTAATCCCAGCACTTTGGGAGGCCGAGGCGGGTGGATCACGAGGTCAAGAGATCGAGACCATCCTGGTCAACATGGTGAAACCCCGTCTCTACTAAAAATACAAAAAATTAGCTGGGCATGGTGGTGCGTGCCTGTAATCCCAGCTACTCAGGAGGCTGAGGCAGGAGAATTGCCTGAACCCAGGAGGCAGAGGTTGCGGTGAGCCGAGATTGTGCCATTGCACTCCAGCCTGGGTAACAAGAGCGAAACTCCGTCTCAAAAAAAAAAAAAAAAAAAAAAAAAAAAAAAAAAGAAAACTGAAACCCATATAGGTTAGTGACTTGCCCAAGAGCTTTCTCGAATATCCCAGACAAGCTGGCGCAAGGCAACAGGGGCTGAGGTTTGAGGGGCTGGAGCCCATCTCCCCTCAAAGCCATTTCCCAGCCATCAGAGCTAGCTTTGGCATAACTACCCTCCTCCCAGGTCCGAAAGCTGGTACCCAGCCGTGACCAGACACTGCAGGAGGAGCTGGCACGGCAGCAGGTAAACGAGAGGCTCCGGCGACAATTTGCAGCCCAGGCCAATGCCATTGGGCCCTGGATCCAGGCAAAGGTGGAGGTAAGGGCTGGGATAGCACGGCCAACCTGGGGAGCGGGGCAAGGGCTGGGCCACAGGGAGTCGGGAGCTCTCATGCTGCCTGGGTACCCCTGCAGGAGGTGGGACGGCTGGCAGCAGGGCTGGCCGGCTCTCTGGAGGAACAAATGGCTGGGCTACGGCAGCAAGAGCAGAACATTATCAACTACAAGACTAACATTGACCGGCTGGAGGGTGACCACCAGCTGCTGCAGGAGAGCCTGGTGTTCGACAATAAGCACACCGTCTACAGCATGGAGGTGGGATCACACCCTCTCTGCAGAGAAGGCAGGCAGCGCTGGCTCAGGGGGCCCAGGGAGATCACAGCTGGACAGAGCATGTGTCCCCCAGTAGGGTGCCCAGTTCAGCTTGGCCAGGTCGCTTAAGACCCAGCGATGGAAAGTGACCCTTTCAGAGTCACAAAGCAGTCCAAAGCCAGGCCAGGATTGGCCATAGCTGGTTAGCAGAAGACAGGAAGGACTGCTGGGGGGTTACTCAGTGGAGCCTCCAGATGGGGATGGAGGCCCAGTGAAGGGGAGGACTTGCCCAGGGTCATTCAGCAGACTGAGCGTGGAGCTAGAGCCAGTGGCCAGGCACTGGCTGCCCACTGACGGTGGCCTGTCCTTTGCCTGCCAGCACATCCGTGTGGGCTGGGAGCAGCTGCTCACCTCCATCGCCCGTACCATCAATGAAGTAGAGAACCAGGTACTGACCCGAGACGCCAAGGGCCTGAGCCAGGAACAGCTCAACGAGTTCCGAGCATCCTTCAATCACTTTGACCGGGTCAGCAGGAGCCTGGCCCTGTGGGGTAAGACACTTGGGGACTGGTGGGGTCTGGAGACCAAGCCTGATATCCACTCACCCCCTACAGAAGCGGAATGGGATGATGGACCCCGATGACTTCCGAGCTTGCCTCATCTCCATGGGCTATGACCTGGTGAGTACCCCTCCTCTGTGCTGATCACCTACTGCAAGCCTCCCATCTTCACGTACACTGCCCCCTGCACCTTCATCACATCCATACAGGGGCTGGCAAGGTTCAAAGGGGTAAACTCACTTGGACCCAGTTCTGTATGGACCCAAAATCTGAGCTTGTAACATTTTTACCTGTAGAAAAACAGCACTACAGAAACGGGGGGCCCTGGGAAAAAAATCAGGGCCAGCTTCCTGCTGTAGCTCTCTAGAGGAGCAAATGGCTGGGCTTTTTGCAGATTTTGCAAATTTGCAGATTTCAGCCTACCATAAAGGACTTTGGTCTCTGGAGGAAGGGAACACCCTGTCACCGGGGCTCTGCAAGCCAAGGCTGGACAGTCCCCAGGAGGAGACCCCAGGAGCCCTCCTGGCTTTAGTGCTCATGGGCATAATGCCTGGCCTCTATCTCTGCAGGGGGAAGTGGAGTTTGCTCGCATCATGACCATGGTGGACCCCAATGCGGCCGGGGTAGTGACCTTCCAGGCCTTCATAGACTTCATGACCCGAGAGACAGCCGAGACCGACACGGCTGAGCAAGTTGTGGCCTCCTTCAAGATCCTGGCAGGAGACAAGGTAAGTTCCAGGCAGGGGAGGGGCTGGGGGGCTGGGGCAAGGCATGGGACCTGGGGGCCCTCAATGCCTCTTCTCCCCAGAACTACATCACCCCTGAGGAGTTGCGGCGCGAGCTCCCTGCTGAGCAGGCCGAGTACTGCATCCGCCGTATGGTGCCCTACAAGGGATCCGGGGCCCCGGCTGGAGCCCTGGACTACGTAGCCTTCTCCAGTGCCCTCTATGGGGAGAGCGACCTGTAACCCCAATCACTGAGGTTCTCTATGCAAGATGGAGAGAGGGTGCAGCCTGTGGTTGTTGATCCCATCCATCCCTCAGGGCAAGGGCCTGAGAGTGCGACCAGCCAAGTGCTTCTGAATAAAGATCCCTTCGTGGGCCTCTCCCCATCTCCTTTTGATTCCTGAAGCAGAAGCCGGGCCCTCACGCTCCTGGGCAGAACCAGGATAGCTGGGATATCCCACCTTGACCCTCCAGGAGTCCCTGCCATCCCTCCTCACCTTGGGAACTGAGCATTCATACCACATTGGGGACCAGGACACCTCTTTATTGCTGTTAGAAAAGGGTGGTTACAAGTTTCCTGGACGTGGAAGGGGGACACTATCCCTAAATCCAAGGGAACCAGAAAATTTATAGTATCAGAGGAAAGCGGGGGCAGGACAGAGCTGGGGTGAGATTAGAACATTTTCTTCCTGCTCATTACCTGAGCCCAGAGTTCTTGCCCAGCCTCAACTGCCAAAACACCACCCGTCACCCCGAGAGCTTCACCCTGAGCTACCACAATTCAACAAAGGTGCAAGTGCAGAACTTCAGGTTGGGAGTGGGGTGCAGGGAAGCAGGGACTGTGCCCCAGCCCAGTGCCCTCTGCTCACCCTGAGGTACCCAGTGCCTGTCCCTCAGCCAGCTGTACCTCCCAAGGAGGGGCCTGGACACATGTCAGGTTGGAGCAGCAGCCACTCTGATCAGCACCAGGTCCTGAGCTGGGGGCCCCTCCTCAGTCCACCACCGCCGAGCTGGCCATGGTGTTCACACCACAGGCCCCAGACCCGCGATGCAAGTAGTAGTAACCCTGGGGGAAGAGTGGGAGCTGGTGAGGGCACCACGGTAGGATGGCAGCCTGGAAGGCCAAGGGCCAAGCCGGCAAGACTCACCTTCTCACCCCAGTCAGTGCCCCAGCTGTTCTTGATGGCCCAGAAGGGAACGTCAGAGCCTGGGGTGCGGTGCAGAGCAGAAGGATCAGGGCCCTGAATTCTCTAGGCAGAGCCTCAATCACTTTACACCCTTCAAATACTTGCACTGGGCCTACTGTGTGACAGGGACAAGGAAAAGAGCAGAAAGCGAGGGCCCCACCTACCAGCCTCAGGGAGACCTGGTCCAGCCCTGGGGCAGGGAGGAAGCACCCACCCACCCACCTCTTGCAGGGTACTAGGCCATCAATATTCAACCTACCACAGTTCAGCTTCCCTTCCATAAAGGACAGATGATGCCCACCTGGCACCACAGCCCAGGTAGCAGATAAAGAATATGGTTCCTTAGGCACTCCCCCGATTTCCCCTCTAGAAGACCTAAGATGCTGTGGTCCCGCCCCTGCCTGTGACCTGGCTGGATGCAGGACAGGCAGTGCAACTCACGGTTGCCATAGCCCACAAGCAACACCGCATGGTCGATGAGCCAAGGGCTGCAGAGAGGCCGGAGAGGGCGGGAGATCCCGTGGCGGTAAAACTGGAGGTGGAGGAGGAGTAGGGGATCAACTCCAAGAAGAGGTCGAGGAGGTCAACAAGAGGTGGGGCAGGGGCAGTGGGGCTAGGGCCTCACCTGCATGCCAAAGGCATTGATGGCAACAGAGATTGGGCCTCTCTTGGCCAGCCAGGCCGCCAGCTCTGAGAACAGAAGGGGTGACATCAGAGGGTAGCCAGGCCCCAGCCCCACCTGGCCTTGCTTCACTCTGCCCCTCACTCACTCTGCTCATTCTGGCTCAGCTCCACAGAGTCATTGATGTAGACCTTGGCCTTCTCTGGTGAGAAGTTGCAGGCCTGCATGTGGCCCCGGTAGCTGTAGTCATCCTCTGTCTCCAGCCCTCCTGGGAAACAGTGGGGATGCGTAGAGGAGGAGGGGCTCCCATTTGCCATTGACAGCCAAAAGTGGACTAAGCTCCCTACACAAGGTCTCACATTCCTCGTTTACCCCAGGCCACAGGCCATCCCCTCTGAAGAATGTCTTCATTCTAGAAATAACATATCTGAGGCTGGGAGAGGTAGGGAGGAGGGAGCAGTAGCCAGCAAGAAAAGGAGCAGAGACAGAACTGAATTCCAACTTCTGACTCCTCACCAAGGGCTCGGCCTAGCAGTCTTTCACCCAGGCTGGAATACAGTGGCACAAACACGCCTCACTGCAGCCTCAACTTCCTGGGCTCAGGCGCTCCTCCTGCCTCAGCCTCCCAAGATGAGACTACAGATGCACGCCACCATGCCCAGCTAATGTCTTTTTGGAAGAGATGGGGTCTTGCTATGTTGCCCAAGCTGGGCCTGAACTTCTAGCCTTAAGTGATCTTCCCACCTTGGCCTCCCGAAGTGCTGGAAATACAGGCATGAGCCATCGTGTCTAGCCAGGTCAGCATTAAGACTTGAACCCAGGCCGGGCGCGGTGGCTCAAGCCTGTAATCCCAGCACTTTGGGAGGCCGAGGCGGGTGGATCACGAGGTCAAGAGATTGAGACCATCCTGGTCAACATGGTGAAACCCCGTCTCTACTAAAAATACAAAAAATTAGCTGGGCATGGTGGTGCGTGCCTGTAATCCCAGCTACTCAGGAGGCTGAGGCAGGAGAACTGCCTGAACCCAGGAGGCAGAGGTTGCGGTGAGCCGAGATCGCGCCATTGCACTTCAGCCTGGGTAACATGAGTGAAACTCCGTCTCAAAAAAAAAAAAAAAAAGACTTGAACCCAGTGTTGTGTGTTTCTCATGGTCATGTCTCCCCCCATCATAAACTAACTTCTTGCAGAGGGAGAAGTGGCTCCTGTTGCCCCTCCTGACCCCATGAATGCATACCCAAATTCTTTATGGCTGAGTAGGCACTGGAGGGCAAGCCACCCATGCAGGCCTTGTCAATCTTGTCACAGTCCAAGAGCTCTAGGAGACAGAAGGCTGGTCCCAAGAAGCCCTCCTGAGGGGCTAGGCTGGGGACACACGGGTAGAGCGAGATGCTCACCCTGCTCAGAGAGGGACAGCAGGGTCCCCTGGTTCAGAAACCACTGGCCCTCCACGTTGCCTGTGACTGAGAAGGCCCAGCAGGAGCCGCACATGCCCTACGAGAGATGGGTGGAGTCAGAGCTGGATCCCTGCGCCAGCCCCAGTGCTGTGCCCGTGTCCTGCCCTCACTTCTAGGAGTCCAACCTGGTCCTTGACTTTTGTGACAGCCCCCTTACTCCTCCAGTCCCATTCAGGTGGGGCAAGGTCACCCACAGACTTGGCTTGTTTCATCTTGCCAGGTTCTTCTCTCAGGAGAGGATTCAGGTAGATAGTACGGAACTCCTCCTCTGTGGGCAAAGGTGGACAGGGCAGGGGGAAGAAGAGTGTTCTAAGCCAGATCTGACCAGAAGCCTTGCGAGCAAGACCCTATCCCTTCTTGACTCCATGAGGACTCTGGTCACTCCCCCCTACCTGTGAGATCACTGAACTTGGTGACTCCATACTCAGCTGTACCTCGGTCCAGAGCCTGGATCTTCTGGGCTCGTACCATGTTACGGACAAAGATGGACAGGCGCCACTGGGCTTCTGAAGACCAAGGAGCAGAAAAGGAAGGGCTCGGCACCAGGCAAATAAAAAAAGGGGCAATTGGGGATAGCAGGCAGGGGTTTCCCTGGGGAGCAGGTAGGAGTGGGGCCCAGACGTGCAAGTGATGGAGTGGGAGGTCTGATCAACTTTTGGGGCCAAACTGACTTCCCAGGTGCAAAAGCAATAAATGGGGTCTAGAGGACACCACCCAAAAGAGGTGGTGGGGAAAGGCCGTGTTGTCAAGGACTCTCCAGCACAAAAGATCTGGCCTCTGTCCCCGTCCTACCCTGCCCAGAGTGATGAAGACCCATGGCTGCTTTTTTTTTTTTTTTTTTAAAAAAAAAAAAGGGTTTTCCCTCTTGTCACCCATGCTGGAGTGGAGTGGCAAAGTTCAAGCGATTCTCCTGCCTCAGGCTCCTGAGTAACTGGGATGCAGGATGTGCCACTACACCCAGCTGATTTTTGTGGGGTTTTTTTTGTTTGTTTGTTTTTGAGACGGAGTTTCACTCATGTTACCCAGGCTGGAGTGCAATGGCGCGATCTCGGCTCACCGCAACCTCCACCTCCTGGGTTCAGGCAATTCTCCTGCCTCAGCCGCCTGAGT
The DNA here is from genome assembly GCF_001604975.1 of Cebus imitator. Taxonomy (NCBI): domain Eukaryota; kingdom Metazoa; phylum Chordata; class Mammalia; order Primates; family Cebidae; genus Cebus; species Cebus imitator. The sequence continues at coordinate 1,915,546 of NW_016107417.1, read as the reverse complement.
AGCTGGGATTACAGGCACGCACCACCATGCCCAGCTAATTTTCTGTATTTTTAGTAGAGACGGGGTTTCACCATGTTGACCAGGATGGTCTCGATCTCTTGACCTCGTGATCCACCCACCTCGGCCTCCCAAAGCGCTGGGATTACAGGGTTGAGCCACCGCGCCCGGCCTGTGGGGTTTTTTTTTAGTAGAGATGGAGTTTCACCATGTTGGCCAGGGTGGTCTTGAACTCCTGACCTCAGGTGATCTGCCCACCTTGGCCTCCCAAAGTGCTGGGATTACAAATGTGAGCCATTGTGCCCAGCCAAGACCCATGGCTTCTGACTGGGAAGATAAGCGGGAGAAGGGACCAGGTAATCAGAGTGGCTGCCCAGGCCAGGAAGGCTAAAGGAGAGCTCAGGAACTACAGGGTACTGGAACAGGTGCACTGCTTCTCGTCTTTCCCCTCCCGCAAAGTGCCAAGTTGGGGAGAAAGTCCTGTTCTGTTTCTAACAGGTACAGCCAAGGCTGGGTTCTCACCTTCCTTTGACTCGTATGTCCGGTTATAGGTAATGACAAAGTTCCTGAAGATTGAAGCCATCTTCACAGTCAAGTCCTGGATAGGCAGACAGATCTTTAGCCTGACCAGGGAAACCCACTCCAGGAGGAAAGGGGGAGAAGGGCGATGAGGCAGCGGCTGGCTCCCCAAGCTACAGGAGCCTCACCTGGGGCAGGGGATCCTCATTCAACAGTGAAAATACTGGGCTGAAAGTCTCGTTTCTATTGTCTGGATGGGGTTGGGACAGAGAAGAAATCATGACTGAGCCCTGAGTAAAGGCTGACTTGGGCTTCCCAGCAGCCTTGGGCTCTCTCAGCACCTGGAACCTTGGTGTCCACCGGGTCACAGTCTTTCCGCAGCAGCACGTGTTTTCCAAGCTCATCTAGGACTTCGAAACTGCAGAGCTGGAGGGAGAGAAAGAAGCTACCCTGCGGGCCTGGATGGGAGCAAGGTCTGGGCAAGACGGAGCTGGAGGCTTCTCAGATGAGGGGCACTCCTAAGGCAATCACCCCCACAGCGGACAGTGAGGCACGGCCTGCACCGAGTCATCCTCCCACCGCTTCAGAGCATCTTGGTTTCTGGCCCTTGAGGCCTGGGAAGGGGTTCAGGGTGGGGCAGCGGCTGCCTCAGATCCCTGCGTCTTGACCTGAACTGACATCATCCAACTGCTGCCTTACTCAGCCTGGGGGCGGGGAACCTCTAGAGCCCCATCACTCACCAGGGTTTTCTTGGACACGGGGAGCTGGCACACCATGGGGTCGTTGCAGGGTGGCTCCTCCAGGGTCGCCTCCAGGGAGTACAGCGACCCTTGGCCCGCCTGGAGAGAGGAGCGGGTGAGGTGCGCACGGTCGGCCCTTCATGGCGCCCACGGCCTCGCCCGTACCGCGCTGCCCGTTCCCCATTGCCAGAGATCCGCTCCTCCAGAGGACAGGCCCCATCCCAAGGTTAGGCCAAAGCTCCCAACCCTTGTACCTCGGCCCGGCGCCCCCGCCCCCGGTCCGTCCTCACCCGGCGGACGCGGCCGCGCACAGCGCCCAGCACAACCCGCGTCCCCGCAGCCCGGCCGCGGTTGAACATCTCCAGCGCAAAGCGGGCGGACGCCAGCAGCTCCGGGGACAGCTGCCTCCAGGCCTGAGCGCTGACGGCTCGGGGCTGGGCAGGGGCGGCCGCCGCGCCCGGGAGCAGCCCCAGCAGCGACAGCAGCTGCAGCCAGGGCGCCATGGCAAGGGCGAAGCCTGCGGCCCGGACGCGCACACCGACGGACACGCCACCAACCGACCGGCAACCAAGCCTGCAGCCAACGAGGTCTGCGTCCGCCACCCTCCTCCCCGCGGGCGCTCGGGCCAATGGGCGCAGGTCGGGGACGCCTGCGCGCTCGCTTGTTTACAGGAGGCACGTGGGGCGCGTGGGGTCTGGGGATCAGGAGGCCACTGGCCTGAGGCTACGCTAGTTATTAACCTCAATCGCTCGCTTGTTATGTGTTAGACGTGATATGCCAGCTCCCTTTATTTGGCGTAGCAATATCTGAAGTAGGTGCTGTCTCCATCGTACAGTCGAGAAAACAAGGCTTGGAGAGATTTAGTGGCGTGGCCCTGCGCAGTGGCTCACGCCTGTAATTCCAGCCCTTTAGGAGGCCAAGGCACGTGGGTCACCTGAGGTCAGGAGTTCGAGACCAGCGTGGCTAACATGGCGAAACCCTGTCCCTACTGAAAATATAAAAATTAGCTGGGCGTGGTGGCAGGAACCTGTAATCCCAGCTACTCAAGGAGGCTGAGGCAGGAGAATTGCTTGAACCCAGGAGGTGTTGTAGTGAGCCAGTATTGCACCACTGCACTCCGGCCTGGGCGACAGAGTGAGACTCCATCTCAAAAAAATAAAGAAAGGAAAAGATGAGTCGGAGGGAGGGAGCAAAGAAAGAAAAATAAAGAAAAAAAAAAAGATGTGAGTGGTTGGCTGGGCACAGTGGCTCACATCTGTAATCCCACCACTCTGGGAGGCCGAGGCAGGTGGATCACCTGAGGACAGGAGTTCCAGACCAGCCTGGCCAATATGGTGAAACACCGTCTCTACTAAAAATACAAAATTAGTTGGGTGTGGTGGTGGGCGCTCCTAATCCCAGCTACTCAGGAGGCAGAGGCAGGAGAATCACTTGAACCCACGAGACAGAGGTTGCAGTGAGCTGAGATCAAGTCATTGCATTCCAGCCTGGGCAACAAGAGCGAAGCTCCGTTTCCAAAAAAAAGAGAGAGAGAGAGAGAGCAGGCAGTTGAATTCTGAGCCTGGGTTTGCCGCTTGATTGCCTCTTTCAGCCCCTGTTCTCAACAGCGAAATGGCGGGTAATATTCCAAGTGCTGGCAGTGTCTCAGGCAGTTGTGAGGCTCAAATGCAATCATGCAAGCATTCAGTAACCACTAAGGCAAGGTGCACAGGGTTGGGACTATTCCTTCAAGCATTCACCTGCTGTGTTCCAGGGTCTACCAAGGGAAAGCATGCACAGACGCATTACAGGCATAGTGCTACATTGTTGGAGCTCACAGTCTAATGTGAGAAAGGACAGATGAGAAAAACATTTTCCTGCAAGGTGTTCCCACCTAGGAAAGAGGAAACAGAGAAAAGAAACTTTGTGGGAATTTGACCCTGGGTGCAGTGGCTCATACCTGTAATCCCAACATTTTGGGAGGCTGAGGCGGGTGAATCGCCTGAGGTCAGGAGTTCGAGACCAGCCTAGCTAATGTGGTGAAACCCCACCTCTATTAAAAATACAAAATCTGCCAGGCGCGGTGGCTCAAGCCTGTAATCCCAGCAATTTGGGAGGCCGAGGTGGGTGGATCACGAGGTCAAGAGATCGAGACCATCCTGGTCAACAGGGTGAAACCCCGTCTCTACTAAAAATACAAAA
>NW_016107417.1:1910074-1911709 GCF_001604975.1 Cebus imitator | reverse complement strand
AAAAAAAAAAAAAAAAATTGAAACTGCCTTTGCAAAATTATGACAGTAAGAGAAATCTGACGTGGCTGACTGCATCTTGCTTTCTAGCCTCACAGGCTGGCTGTCTTCGCTCATTCCTGGGAATGGTGCAAGCTAACTTTTGGAGAAATTTAGTTTATGCTTTAAATGATACCCCTTCCCCAAAACTAAACCATCCTTGTAAAACTAATGAAAGGCCACCAAGTTAGAAAGATGAGAGGAGGCTGAATTCTGCAAAGATGTAGGTATAGTTTTTGGGGTTTTTTTTTTTTGAGACAGAGTCTTGCTCTGTTGCCAGGCACGAGGCTGGAGTGCAGTGGCGCAATCTCAGCTCACTGCAACTTCTGTCTCCCAGGTCCAAGCATTTCTCCTGCCTCAGCCTCCTGAGTAGCTGGGACTACAGGCGTGCGCCACCAAGCCCAGCTAATTTTCGTATTTTAGTAGAGACAGGGTTTCACCATGTTGGCCAGATGGTCTTGATCTCTTGACCTCATGATTCTCCCGCCTCGGGCTCCCAAAGTGCTGGGATTACAGGTGTGAGCCACTGCGCCCCCCAGATGTAGGCATAAAGGACTACCAGCCATTGTTCTGGAAGTTACAAGATTTGCAAATTCCCCAATTACTCCTGTAAATAACATCACTATTGTGGAACCTAAGGTTGGCCTTTTGAGCTATCTCTTCCAGGCTTTTGCATTTCTGACTATGGAATGCCACCACACTGATGTGTGACTCAACCAGTCCTGTGGCCCCCGCCCAGAAGCAGACTCACTGCGAGAGGGCCATTTTCCACACTACTGTGATTTCAGACCCAAGCAATCAGTGGCACCCATATCCTAGCCCCATGCTCGCCAAACTATCCTTGAAAAACTCTAACCTCCGAGCCTTCAGTAAGATTGATGCAATAACTCTGTCTGCCGTGTGGCATGGAAGGTCTTGTGTCAATTAAACTCTTTCTTTACGGCAATGCTATGGTTTCTGTATTCATTGTTTGTGCAGTGGGTAGGAAGAATCCATCTGGGATTGCAAGATCATCTAGTTCAAACCGGAATTGGCTACAGCGTCAGAGGTCTAGAGAGACAAAGCGACATTCCAGCTACTCAGAAATTAGTGCTGGAGCCAGAGTGGAGCCATCTCAATGCTCCCAGTTGCCAGCTGAGGTCTGAGAGGAGAGGACCTGAGAGATTCCAGCAGATACTTGTCTCTTCTTGATTATGCTCTTCCCTGTGTAAATTAAAAATAAAATCCTAATACCCTCCAACCATCTGAATGACCCTTTCTCTCAGCAAAAGGCATTCTAAAGTTAACCTCAAGAACTATCATAGTTCAGGCCATAATGGGAAGTGAGAGTTGAGCATGTCTCATTATATTCTCCTCCCTGTGGAATTCAGGGACAACTGACCAGAATTAACATTAAAACTGAGATTTTAGGCTGGGCATGGTGGCTCATGCCCATAATCCCAACCCTTTGGGAGATGGAGGTAGGAAGATCACTTGAACCCAGGAGTTTGAGACCAGCGTGGGCAACATGGTGAAACCCCGACTCTGTAAAAATACAAACACTGGCTGGGCACGGTGGCTCACGCCTATAATCCCAGCACTTTGGGAGGCCGAGGTGGG
>NW_016107417.1:1907110-1908800 GCF_001604975.1 Cebus imitator | reverse complement strand
CAGGCAATTCTCCTGCCTCAGCCTCCTGAGTAGCTGGGATTACAGGCACGCACCACCATGCCCAGCTAATGTTTTGTATTTTTAGTAGAGACGGGGTTTCACCGTGTTGACTAGGATGGTCTCGATCTCTTGACCTCGTGATCCACCCGCCTCGGCCTCCCAAAGTGCTGGGATTACAGGCTTGAGCCACCGCGCCCGGCCACAAATGTGTATCTTGACTTCTGTAAACCACTGAAGTAACAAACAGAATGACAAAAGTCCCCTGGCCCTTGGAATGTCCGGGCACCCCCGCCCTTGTCTCCTCCCAGGAGGTGAATCACAGCATCCCCTAGCCCTTGGAATGTCCGAAACCTTTTCATCCCCATCCCCGCCCCTCACCCCCACTCCCAAGGTGGTTTTTCGGGTATAAAAAATCGTGGCACCCTCCTTTTGGCACCACAGGTTGGAGAGACGTGAGTCCTCTGTGGTCGCCGGCATAATAAATGACCCTGCAATCTGGCATACTTTTGTCTTGGTAATAACTTTCTACGCTCCGGTCAAATACAACACAGGCAGATCACCTGAGGTCAGGAGTCTGAGACCAGCCTGGCCAACATGCCAAAACCTTGTCTCTACCAAAAATACAAAATTAGCCAGGCATGGTAGTGCATGCCTGTAATCCCAGCCACTCAGGAGGCGGAGGCAGGAGAATTGTCTGAATCCAGGAGGTGGAGGCTGCAGTGGGCCAAGATTGTGCTTTTGCACTCTAGCCTGGGTGACAAGAGTGAAACTCCGTCTTAAAAAAAAAATACAAGGAGCCAGACAAGGTGACTTACGCCTGTAATCCCAGCACTTTGGGAGGCCGAGACGGGTGGATCAAGAGGTCAGGAGTTCAAGACCAGCCTGGCCAAGATGATAAAACCCCGTCTTAACTAAAACTACAAAAATTTGCCAGGCGCTGTGGCAGGTGCCTATAATCCCAGCTACTTGGGAGGCTAAGGCTTGAACCCAGGAGTCAGAGGTTGCAGTGAGCCCGGATCGCCTGGCCAAAATGGCAAAACCCCGGCCAAACCCTATCTCAACTAACAATACGAAAATTAGGTGGGCAAGATGGCACATGCCTGTAATCCCAGCTACTCAGGAGGCTGAGAATCAAGAATCGCTTGAACCCGGGAGAGAGAGGTTGCAGTGAACTGAGATGCCGCCACTACACTCCAGCTTGGGTGATAAAGCGAGACTCTGTCTCAAAAATAAATACATACATGTCAGGCCTCCATGCGCAAGCCTGCACCCAGAAAGTCTGAAGACCTGATTGCCTTGGCTGATTGCCCCCCACCCCCTGCCTGCGTTTGCCATTATCCCTGATAGCCCAGTGGAGCTTCCCCCGGGAAAGTTAAGATGGCTCACCCCACCTGGCCATCTTAACTGTTATTATGTTTTTATTTTTTTTATTTTTTAATTTTTATTTTTATTTATTTATTTATTTTGAGACGGAGTTTCACTCATGTTACCCAGGCTGGAGTGCAATGGCGCGATCTCGGCTCACCGCAGCCTCCGCCTCCTGGGTTCAGGCAATTCTCCTGCCTCAGCCTCCTAAGTAGCTGGGATTACAGGCACGCGCCACCATGCCCAGCTAATTTTTTGTATTTTTAGTAGAGACGGGGTTTCACCATGTTGACCAGGATGGTCTCGATCTCTTGACCTCGTGATC
>NW_016107417.1:1898070-1905065 GCF_001604975.1 Cebus imitator | reverse complement strand
CTCAAAAAAAAAAAAAAAGCATGTTTCTTGGCAAAACCCCATCTCTACTAAAAATAAAATAATAATACAAAAATTAACTGGGTGCAGTGGCAGGCGCCTGTAATCCCAGCTACTTGGGAGCCTGAGGCAGTAGAATCACTTGAATTCAGGAGGCGGAGGTTGCAGTAAGCCGAGATTGTGCCACTGCACTTCAGCCTGGGAGACAGAGCAAGACTCCGTCTCAAAAAAAAAAAAAAAAAAAAGCATGTTTCTTACATCCATTTCAGTGGGTCAGGAGCTGGCACAGCTTACCTGGGTCCTCTGCAGGGCAGCACTCCGAGCTGGCTAGGGCTGCTGTCTCCTCTGAGACTCAGCTAGGAAATGAACTCAAACAGCATTCAGCTTCTGTGGCTACCAGACTGTGGTCCTCAGCCACTTGCAAGCAAGGCTGCCCTCAGTTCCTTGACACATGAGCCTCCCAGCATGGCCACTTGCTTCCTCAAAGCCAGGAAGGGAAAAACACAGGTTATGGCAATCTTACATAACATAATCACATCCACGTCATCACATAGATCAATCACCTCTGCTCTGTCCTGTTGGTTAGATGCAAGTCACAGCCCCACTCACACTTAAGGAGAGGGGATTAAACCAGGGTGTAAATATCAGGAGGTGGGGATCACGGGGGCTATCTTAGTGCCTGTCTGCCACAGGCATTCCCCAGAAGAGTACCTAGCACACACAAATATTAACAGCAGCAATAATAATGGCTAACGTTTTATGTGCACTCACTACCTGTGAGGCACTCAGAGTTCTCGACTTGTGCATTATCAGCTCATGTAACCCCACACAGCCCTCTGAGATAGTTGTGATGCATGTGAGGAAACAAAAGCAAAAGGAGATTTGGTAATTTGCCCAGAAATTGGTAAATACTGGATGCAGAGTTTGAATCCAGGTTTGTTTTTTTTTTTTTTAGACAGGGTCTCACTCTGTCACCCTTGCTGAAGTGCAGTGGTACCATCTCAGCTCACTGTAGCCTCTGCCTCCCAGGTTCAAGTGATTCGCCTGCCTCAGCCTTCTGAGTAGCTGGGATTACAAGCATATGCTACCACACCAGGCTACTTTTTGTATATTTAGTAGAGACAGGGTTTCCCAATGTTGGCTAGTCTGGTCTTGAACTCCTGACCTCAAGTGATCCTCCCACACCAGCCTCCCAAAGTGCTGGGATTACAGGTGTGAGCCACCGCACCTGGCTAACTTAGATAAATCCAGTTCTTTGTTTTTTTGTTGTTGTTTTTTAAGATGAGTCCCACTGTGTCACCCATGCTGGAGTGCAGTGGTGTGATCTTGGCTCACTGCAGTCTCCATCTCCCAGGTTCACACAGTTCTCCTGCCTCAGTTTCCTGAGTAGCTTGGATTACAGGCATACACCAATACGCCCAGCTAATTTTTTTTTCTTTCTTTCTTTCTTTTTTTTTTTTGAGACGGAGTTTCGCTCTTGTTACCAAGGCTGGAGTGCAATGGCACGATCTCGGCTCACCGCAACCTCCGTCTCCTAGGTTCAAGCAATTCTCCTGTCTCAGCCTCCCGAGTAGCTGGAACTACAGGCGTGCGCCACCATGCCCAGCTAATTTTTGTATTTTTAGTAGAGACGGGGTTTCACCGTGTTGACCAGGATGGTCTCGATCTCTTGACCTCGTGATCCACCCACCTCGGCCTCCCAAAGTACTGGGATTACAGGCTTGAGGCACCGCGCCCGGCCCTAATTTTTGTAGTTTTTAGTAGAGGCAGGGTTTCACCATGTTGGCCAGGCTGGTTTCGAACTCCAGACCTTGTGATCTGCCCGCCTCGGCCTCCCAAAATGCTGGGATTACAGGCATGAGCCACCATGTCCGGTCTAGATAAATCCAGTTCTAAGACCCATAAAGACTCTTCTTAAAGTAGCCTCTACAGACCCTTGGGTGCATGGAAGCACGCCATTGAAAGCTAGAGGACAGAGGCACTGTTCCTCCAAGCATGCTAATGAACTGAATAAATTAGTCACCCAGTCACCACCCAGTAGTAGACAATGCATAGTCTGCGCATCTGCTTCAGTAGGCCTAGATCAGGAGCCTAGAATATGCTAGGGAAGCTTAGGAACTGAAAAGTCTGCAGCAGACTGGATATGGTGGCTCACACCTGTAATCCCAGCACTTTGGGAGGCCAAGGAGGGGGGATAACCTGAGGTCAGGAGTTTGAGACAAGCCTGATCAACATAGTGAAACCCCTTCTCTATTAAAAATACAAAACTTCACGCCTGTAATCCAAGCAATTTGGAGGCAAAGGCAGGTGGATCACCTGAGGTCGGGAGTTCGAGACCAGCCTGACCAACATGGTGAAACCCCGTCTTTAAAAAAAAAAAAAGAAAACAAAACCCCAGGTCTCTCAAAAACTAAAAAAATCGTCTTTAAAAAAAAAAAAGAAAGAAAGAAAAAAAAATACAAAACTTTGGCCGGGCGTGGTGGCTCACGCCTGTAATCACAGCACTTTGGGAGGCCAAGGCAGGTAGATCACCTAAGGTCAGGAATTCGAGACCAGCCTGACCAATGTGGTGAAACCCCATCTCTTAAAATAAAAAATACAAAATTTAGCCGGGCGTGGTGGCAGGCGCCTGTAATCCCAACTACTCAGGAGGCTGAGGCAGGAGAATTGCTTGAACCTGGGAGGCAGAGTCTACAGTGAGCCTCAATTGCACCATTGCACTTTAGCCTGGGAGACAAGAGCGAAACTCTGTCTCAAAAAAAAAACCAGGGTCACACCTGTAATCCCAGCTGCTTGGGAGGCCAAAGTGCGAGGATCACTTGAAGCTAGGAGTTCAAGACCAGCCTGGGCAACATAATGAGATTCCATCTGGAAAAAAAAAAGGCAAGCAAACAAACAAAAAAGAAAGCAGTCTCACTTCACAATGATGATTTCAGATGTCTTCTACTATGATCCCAATCAAGTCTTCACATATGAAAATGCAGATTTTTCTTTTCTTTCTTTTTTCTTTTTTGAGACAGAGTCTCACTCTGTCAGCACGCTGGAGTGCAGTGGCGCAATTTCGGCTCACTGCAACCTCTACCTCCTGGGTTCAAGCAATTCTCCTGCCTCAGTCTCCCAAGTAGCTGGGACTACAGGTGTATGCCACCACGCCTGGCTAATTTTTGCATTTTTTTTTTTTTTTTTAGACGAAGTTTCGCTCTTGTTACCCAGGCTGGAGTGCAATGGCGCGATCTCAGCTCACCGCAACCTCCGCCTCCTGGGTTCAGGCAATTCTCCTGCCTCAACCTCCTGAGTAGCTGGGATTACAGGCACACACCACCATGCCCAACTAATTTTTTGTATTTTTAATAGAGATGGGGTTTCACCATGTTGACCAGGATGGTCTCTATCTCTTGACCTCGTGATCCTCCCACCTCAGCCTCCCAAAGTGCTGGGATTACAGGCGTGAGCCACTGAATTTTTGCATTTTAGTAGAGACGGGGCTTCACCATGTTGGCCAGGGTGGTTTCGATCTCTTGACCTCGTGATCCCTGCCTGCCTCGGCCTCCAAAAGCACTGGGATTACAGGCATGACCCACCACACCCGGCCTTTTTTTTTTTTTTTTTTTTGAGATGGAGTCTTGTTCTGTCTCCCAGGCTGGAGTGCAATGTCACAATTTTGGCTTGTTGGAACCTCCATCTCCCGAGTTCAAGTGATTTTCCTGCCTCAGACTCCCTAGTATCTGGGATTACAGGTACGCATCACCACACCTGGCTAATTTTTGTATTTTTAGTAGAGACGATATTTCACTATGTTGGCCAAGCTGGTCTCGAACTCCTGACCTCAAATGATCCACCCGCCTCAGCTTCCCAAAGTGCTGGTATTACAGGCGTGTGCCACCGCGCCCAGCCTACGCCTTTCTTTTGAGGTCACTCCTTTCTCCCACCTCTAAGTGTTCTAGAATCCACAATGATTTTTGTCTAAAAGAGCAGGGCAGTGAGGGAGGCTGGTTTCTGAGGGTGCTGGCAGAGCAACTTGAGACCAGGGGTCCACTACGGTCATGACTCCTTATCGACACACAGTGGCGCTGTTGAGGTTTGGTCCTGCGCATTCCTGAGTGTCAGGAGCCCTGGAAGAAATTGCAGGGTTCTCACCTCCTACGCAGCCACTGCACTCTGAAGCGCAACCACCGAGTCAAGGAGGCAGGGCCAGAGAGGAATTTGGCATCACTGGATAAAAATCAGCCTTCATTTACATCCCCTACGTGCAGCTAAAAGTTAAAATGGAGAGATCTGGGCCCTTCGCTTCACACCACCTACATAGCATCTACGCCTGGATGACAAGATTAACCTGGGTATTGTTTTCATCCTTACTCGTCCTCAGGAATCTCCCATCCCAGCATATGGCATCACTATTCCCCCAGCTCTTCAGTCCAGAGAACTGGAAGTGTCATTGATTCTTTCCTTGCCTTCATCCTGCGCATGTAGCACATCTCCAAGTGCCCTGGAATCCATCCCACACCGAAATATCTCCCCAATCTGTCCATTTCTCCCCATTCCCGCGGCTGCTGTTCATGGCCAAATCTCCACGATTGCTTTCCTGAATCCACTCCTGCCTCCAATAAGCTCCTCTGCACATAGCTGGAGGGACCTCCAGCACAAGTAGGGACCTTCAATATAAACCTGCCGGGCACAGTGGCTCATGTCTGTAATCCCAGCACTTTGGGAGATTGAGGCGAGTGGATCACCTGAGGTCAGGAGTTCAAGACCAGCCTGGTCAACGTGGTGAAACCCCATCTCTACTAAAAATACAAAAATTAGCTGGGCATGGTGGTACACGCCTGTAATCCCAGCTACTGGGGAGGCTGAGGCAGGAGAATTGCTTGAACCCAGGAAGTAGAGGTTGCAGTGAGTGGAGATTCTGCCATTGCACTCCAACCTGAGTGACAGAGCAAAACTCCACCTCAACAACAACAACAACATAAACTGGACCAGGTGTGGGCTGTGATGTGCAAACAGGATCCCCCTTCGGAAATGGACTTGGTGTCCACCTACTGGGAGTGTAGCCCTCAGCTGTCAGCCGCCAGGGGGGTGGCCTCAGCTGGGGAGTCACACCCCCTTCCCCAAGCAGCTCCATTTAGTGACAAACCTGAAGCGTCATCCCAGCTTCGGAGCTCCCTGCAGGATCCGGGGAGGCATTCACTGAGACTGCTGAGCAGCTCAGGTTTTCCGCTGCTCAGTTTCACTTCCTTCCCTTCTCTTCCCCAGCCGTTGATCCTGAGAGGTCTCCCTAGCAGACCTCCTACCTGCTAATCTCCATCTTGGAGTCTGCTTCCTGGGGAGCCCAACCCATGACAGCTCATGGCATACCCTGCACTTAGAATCAAATCCAACCTCCACGGCCTAGACGGCTGTGCACGATCTGGTCCCAGCTTTGCTGTCTGAAATCATTTCATGCCTCTCTTGCTGTCCCGCGTTATTCCCTGCTGCAGTGACTCCCTTCCCATCCACAAACTCAGTGGTTTCCTGTCTCAGGGCCTTTGCCCCAGCTATTCCCCCTGCAGAGATTTCCTCTGCTTTATGGGGGTCAGGTTCCTTCTTAGCTGTCCAGTCTTGGTCTAAATGTCATAGGATCACCTCATCTTGAACCCGGAGGCAGAGGTTGCAGTGAGCTGAGATCGTGCCATTGCACACCAACCTGGATGAAAGGGTGAGATTCCGTCTCAAAAATAATAATAACAACAAAATAAAAATCACAGAATTCATAAATGAGTTAATGTGAAGTCAGATAAATACTAAAAAGTATTATAGTATCATCAGGGCACGGTGGCTCATTTCTGTAATCCCAGCACTTAGGGAGGCAAGGCAGGAGGATCACCTGAGGTCAGGAATTTGAGACCAGCCTGACCAATATGGAGGAAACTCGTCTCTACTAAAAACACAAAATTAGCCAGGCATCGTGGCACATGCCTGTAATCTCAGCTACTCGGGAGGCTGAGGCAGGAGAATCGCTTGAACCCGGGAGGCGGAAGTTGCGGTGAGCCGAGATTGCACCGTTGCATTCCAGCCTGGACAAGAAGAGTAAAACTCCCATCTCGAAATAAAAAAAAGTAAAAAAATTTACAGTATCACATTACTTAAGGTGGGATATAGGTGAATTTCATCAGGTATGATAAGGTTGGGGCTCCCAAGGAGGGACTAAGTCTCAACAAGTGGTACGGCTTGGCCCTTAGTTGGTTTGCCCTAATATTTGTTGAATGAATGAATGAATGAATGAATGAATGGATGGATGGATGGAAAGATGGAATGATGGATGGAAGGACGGATGGATGGGCATATGAGTGGACAGAAGGATGGATATTCTGGTCCCCAAGTCTCGAGACCAGACTTCTTTCCTGGACTGAAGTCATCTCAGGGGCTGTCGCTCAGCCTTGGGCAGCTCTGATGCACCTGCAGATCTTCCTGCTGAATCATGCCCAGAGTTAGGATACTGACTTTCCCCACCCTCACTCCCACCCCTAAAGGCCCCAGGGCCTCCTGCATAAATTGATTCACATCCTCCTCATTACTTTCTTTGCCAAGATCTCAGGATATAGCAGTTTAGAGCTTTCTAAAAGCTTCCTGTTACACCCTAATCCCAGAATGACCTCCAACTCACCTCACCTTTGCATAACTCAGAGGAGATATTCAACAATTATAATAATAGTCAGTGCTTGCTTTGAGCTCAGTGCTAAACCCTTCTTAGGAAATAACTTAATTTAAAAAGGTCATCTCAGGTGGTCTGAGGCCTGCAGACCTAGGAGGGCCTGACATCTTAACACTTAAATCCCTGCCTTAACCAGCTGGCAAGTAGTCATTTGGAGGTTTGGTCAGATTTACGTATAGTGATTTAAAACCTGAAACTAGCCGGGCGCGGTGGCTCAAGCCTGTAATCCCAGCACTTTGGGAGGCCGAGGCGGGTGGATCACGAGGTCAAGAGATCGAGACCATCCTGGTCAACACGGTGAAACCCCGTC
>NW_016107417.1:1895486-1897341 GCF_001604975.1 Cebus imitator | reverse complement strand
ATCTTGGCTCACTGCAACCTCTGTCTCCTGGGTGCAAGTGATTTCCCTGCCTCAGCCTCCCGTGTAGCTGGGACTACAGGTGCATGCCACCACGCTCAGCAAATTTTTGTATTTTTAGTAGACAGGGTTTCACCATGTTGGCCAGGATGGTCTCGATCTCCTGACCTCAGGTGATCTGCCCGCCTCGGCCTCCCAAAGTGCTGGGATTACAAGCGTGAGCCAATGTGCTCAGTCAATTTTTGTATTTTTAGTAGAGACTGAGTTTTGCCATGTTGCCCAGGCTGGTCTCAAACTACTGACCTCAAGTGATCCATCCACCTTGGCCTTGCAAAGTGCTGGGATTATAGGCGTGAGTCACTGTGCCCAGTCTACAAAAATAAAGCTTTTTTAAAAAATGGAAAAATTACAAATTCTCTCTCTTTTTTTGCCATATCTGCAGAGTCCTGATAAGATCAGTAAGCAACAAGAAAGGGGCTCCAGGTTGGGGAGAACAATTGTTCCAAGAGACAGCTAATCACAGACAAGTCACTGGCACACCTTCTGTTCCCCAGTACCTCACTTCCCATGTAAGCCACTGCACTCAGCCCCATTAAAAATAATAATAATTGGCCAGGCGTGGTGGCTCACATCTGTAATCTCAGCACTTTGGGAGGCCGAGGTGGGCGGATCACCTGAGGTCAGGAGTTCAAGACCAGCCTGGCCAACATGGTGAAACCCTGTCTTTAAAAAAATAATAATAATTATTATTATTATTATTATATAATTATTATTATATAATATTATAATTTATATTATAATATATAAATAATAATAATTATTATATAATATTATAATTTATATTATAATATATAAATAATAATTATAATAATTATTATTATTACCAAAAAATCTCAAGGGCTCTGCACTAACAGAGCATGCCTCCACTACCCCAGGTTCTGGCCCAGAGCCTTCGGGGCTGAATTTCCTTGTACATTCAAGAATGTCTCAATTCAGCCTCCTCACCCCTTCCTGGGACCCCTCCAGCCATGCTCCTCCCTGCCCCACTTCCCAGGCTGATGCCAAACTCCACCCAGCAGGTTTCCTTCCCTAGGGCCAAATCTTGGTCCTCAGCAGGTATCTTGCTATAGACAGCTCTCCAAAGAACACCTGAACGACCCTAGCCTTTGGTTTGAGCTCACTAGCTTTGTCACCAGAGCCTAATTTCTGGTGGCCTTTATGACTCTGAGAGATTAAGCAATGTCTTAGGTCTATAGCAAGTCTACCCCAAAGTCTTTCCCCTGCCCCACACCATCTCCCCTTGAGCCAGGGAGGCTCCTGGCCTTTGGGGCCTTATCTCCTCATCTACAAAAGAGAGGCTAACATTAGTCCCTCTGTGGGTTGCTGTGAAGAATAAAGGAGTTAATGGCTGAAAAACCCTCAGCCCAGGGCCTGGCATAGAGAAAACCCTTTGAAATATTAGTGGACGTGGTTATGATTATTATTATTTTGAGATGGAGTCTCAACAATGACATCAATAACAACAATGGCTGGGCGCCGTGGTTCACGCCTGTAATCCCAGCACTTTGGGAGGCTGAGGTGGGCAGATCACACGGTCAAGAGATCGAGACCACCCTGGCCAACATGGTGAAACCCCGTCTCTACTAAAAATACAAAAATTAAGTAGTTGTGGTGGCCTGTAATCCCAGCTACTTGGAAGGCTGAAGCAAGAGAATCACTTGAACCTGGGAGGCGGAGGTTGTAGTGAGCCGAGATCACGCCTTTGCGCTCCAGCCTGGACAACAAGACTGAAACTCCATCTCAATAAATAAATAAATAAATAAATGGTAGAGATTGGGTGACTTTAAATCCTGCGTCT
>NW_016107417.1:1892855-1895016 GCF_001604975.1 Cebus imitator | reverse complement strand
AAGTCTTGCTCTGTCACCCAGGCTGAAGTGCAGTGGCACAATCTTGGCTCCCTGCAACCTTTGTCTCCCGGGTTCAAGCAATTCTCCTGCCTCAACCTTCTGAGTAACTAGGATTACAGATGTGTGCCACCATGCCCAGCTAATTTTTATATTTTCAGTAGAGATGGGGTTTTGCCATGTTGCCCAGGCTGGTCTTGAACTCCTGAATTCTGGTGATCCACCTGCCTCAGCCTCCCAAAGTGTTGGGATTACAGGCATGAGCCACTGTGCCTGGCCAGGAGATCCTTTTTAATATTGGTTTCATCTCACCTTCTGTTATGGCCCTTTGACCAATGCCTATTGATAGAGCCCACTGCCCACCTCTGCTCCCACCATTAAAGTCTTCTGTCCTGTAGACTCCTAATTGATTTCACTTATTAACCATAAGACCTGAGCAGGCCAAATGTGGTGGCTCACACCTGTAATCCCAGCACTTTGGGAGGCCAAAGTGGGAGAATGACTTGAGCTCAAGAATTCTAGTCTGCAGAGAGCTGATTGCACCACTGCATTCCAGCCCAGATGACAGAGAGAGACCTGGTCTCTAAAAGATTTTGAGCAAATTGCTCTGCTTCTCTGAGCATTTCTGTTATGTAAAGTGAGCATCATGATGTCTTGTAAGTATAGGATAAAACTATAATGAGATGAGAAACACAAAGTCCAGATTACAGGGCTTGGTTAGGCTCAGGTAGAATCTATACTCAGCTGAGACTCTCATGGGAGGAAAGGAATGTCTCTGAGGCTACAGGTCATGGGTGATCCACAGGTCTCCCCATGCCTCTTTCCCCCATTATTTCCACTGTATATGTTTATTGGCTCTGTCTGAATCTGCTCCTTGAGGGCAGAGATTTCTCAGCTTTCCTAATTGCTGCTTCCTCAGTGCCACACCCATAGACAATGTACATCAAATATATGATGGATGAATGAATGAAAAGGAAATGAAATCCCCCACCCAAGGTCGCACTCCAGCCTAGACAACAGAGCAAGACCCTATCTCAAAAAACATATATATATATATATACATATATATGTGTGTGTGTGTGTGTGTGTGTGCGTGTGTATGTATGTATATATTTTTTAAAGACGGTTTCACCATGTTGGTCAGGCTGGTCTCCGCCCGTCTTGGCCTCCAAAGTGCTTGGATTACAGGCGTGAGCCACCACACCCGGCTCTAAAAAACATATATTTTTATTTTATTTTATTTTATTTTTGAGACGGAGTTTCACTCTTGTTACCCAGGCTGGAGTGCAATGGCACGATCTCGGCTCACCGCAACCTCCGCCTTCTGGGTTCGGGCAATTCTCCTGCCTCAGCCTCCTGAGTAGCTGGGATGACAGGCACGCGCCACCATGCCCAACAAATTTTTTGTATTTTTAGTAGAGATGAGGTTTCACCATGTTGACCAGGATGGTCTCTATCTGTTGACCTCGTGATCCTCCCGCCTCAGCCTCCCAAAGTGCTGGGATTACAAGCGTGAGCCACCACGCCCGGCTACATATATTTTTAAAGAAACTTCAAAAATTAGCCAGGCGCGGTGGTGAGCAGCTGTAGTCCCAGCTACTCTGGAGGCTGAGGCAGGAGGATAGCTTGAGCCTAAGAGTTCAAGGCTAAAAGTGAGCTATGATCAGGCCACTGCACTGCAGCTTGGGCAGCAGAACAAGGCTCCATCTCTAAAATTAAAAAAATAAAATAAAATAAAAAGGCCCAGGTGCTGTGGCTCACACCCATAATCCCAGCACTTTTGGAGGCTGAGGCTGATTGATAGAGCTCAGGAGTTTGAGACCAGCCTGGCCAACATGGTGAAACCCTGTCTCTACTAAAGATACAAAATTTAGCTGAGCATGGAGGCATGCACCTGTAATTCCAGCTACTCAGAAGGCTGAGGCAGGAGAATCATTTGAACCTGAGGGACAGAGGTTGCAGTGAACCGAGATCGTGCCACTGCACTCCAGCCTGAGCAACAGAGTAAGACTCTGTCTCAAAAAATAAAAATTAAATTTAAAAATTGTACAGCTGAGGCCGGGCGCGGTGGCTCAAGCCTGTAATCCCAGCACTGTGGGAGGCCGAGGCGGGTGGATCACGAGGTCAAGAGATCGAGACCATCCTGGTCAACACGGTGAAACCC
>NW_016107417.1:1887206-1892215 GCF_001604975.1 Cebus imitator | reverse complement strand
ACTTATCCCCACAACAGGAAACTGAGATACTGGAGGTAGGCATGGGAAGATTTACTTTTCAGTACACATCCTGGTATAATTTGTACCATATGCATGTAACTGGTAACATTTTAATTAATTTTAGCTTCCTAATAGTGTGTGAGAACTAAAAGAGGTGACAATTTAATGTAGTGTGATAGGAATGCTAAAGTGAGTTGTTCCAAAGATCAACTTTGCCTGTCTGACCTTTCCCACTACAATGAACTCCAAGGTCTCAGTTCTTATTTTATTTTATTTTTGAGACGGAGTTTCGCTCTTGTTACCCACGCTGGAGTGCAATGGCGCGATCTCGGCTCACCGCAACCTCCGTCTCCTGGGTTCAGGCAATTCTCCTGCCCCAGCCTCCTGAGTCGCTGGGATTACAGGCACACGCCACCATGCCCAGCTAATGTTTTGTATTTTTAGTAGAGACGGGGTTTCACTATGTTGACCAGGATGGTCTCGATCTCTTGACCTCGTGATCCTCCCGCCTCAGCCTCCCAAAGTGCTGGGATTACAGGCTTGAGCCACCGCGCCCGGATATTTTATTTTATTTTAAAGATGGGGTTTCACCATGTTGGTCAGGCTGGTCTTAAACTCCCGACCTCAGGTGATCCACCCGCGTTGGCCTCCAAAGTGCTTGGATTATAAGCATGAGCCACCATGCCCAGCCCTCAGTTCTTTTGAGGGTAAGAGATTTGGATTATATTGTGCAATGCTTGACATAATGGGACTACCAGGCTTGGGGATTCTTTTATGAGAGTTTCACTGTGACAACAATAGTTTTAGTCCCAGTCCCTTCATAGTTGGAAGCATAATGTTCCTGAACCCTGCACTCCCAGATATAGACAAATATTTCTTCTTCCAAAGCAGTAAAGAGGTCTAGATGAGCTGCTGGCCATTTGAGGGTAAGGGAGGCATTTGAGGACACTGGGCCTGGTCAAGGGATAATATGGGTATTTCTAGGAGCTACCAAAGGCTGGCTGCTGAGCTCTTGAACAGGGCTGACTGGTGGGGGGGCCTTCAGGGCCCACACCAAATGGCGAACCCGCCGCTGCTGCTGCAGCCAATAGAGCATCTCCACTTTGTCGCTCTTCATCTTGTCCAGGTAGCGCCGCCCCTTGAAGATCACTGGCTCGCCGAAGATTGACTCAATCTCCTCCAGGAGGGAAGCCAAAGAAGACTCCATGAAGTTCAGCTTCCTGTGGAGATGGCTTCGGATCTGATTCTCCTCCAGGAAGTGACTGGAGCTCAAGTTTGTCTTTTTGAAGAAGCGGTTGGGGTTGGAAGCTCGTCCCTCAAACCACTCTAGTCTCGCTAGCAACGCCTCCCGCAGCTGAATGGGCTTCAGGGCCTGCTCCCAGGCATTCACCAATGAAGGCAGCTGTCTCAGACGGGCTTTGGAGCTGTACTTAATGACCATGTCCACCCGGTCTTTGTCGGGGACCTCAAGCACAGACCACAGTTGTTGCAGACGCTTCTGTAGGCTCAGGGTATTGTGTGATTCTCCCAGGTGGGGGGTTTTCCCAGCTCCTAGCCTGTGCTCTAGCACAGTGTTCCAATCCCATTCTCCTGGCACAAAGTCTGGTTCTTCATCTTCTAGCAATGGGGGAGGGTGCTGAAACTCTAGGGACTCACTGACAGGGGCCACAGTCTCCCCAGGAACCTCTTCTTCATACATTTGAAAGATTACATGAAGGAAATCTGTTTCATGGTTGGTAAGGTACTTGAAGTAGTCATCCACAGACAAGGTGGTTTTCCACCAGTTCAAGGAGGGCTTGTTTGACCACCTCTCCCAGCTTTTGGTAGCTTGGGGTGATGGGAAGGGGGACGTCTTCTCAGCATCGGACTGTAAAGTGTTTGCTCTTTGGGAGTAAAGTCCAACCAGCTCAGGGTTGATGATTCGAGACTGGTTTTCTTGACGTAGAAAGGCTGAGGACAGGAAGGTTGACCAGTCTTTATCTGACGCAGGCTCAACTAGGGGCCCTTGATCAAAATGTAAGTGGTCAGCAGAGACCCGGCTCATCAACTCCTTATAGACCTCCCTGGTACTACTGCCAATAAAGTTATCAATATCCATTTTTTCAATGGCTTTAGGATCCAGTTCACCAACCAGATGGTTATATAGGGCTCCAGCCCCCTCAACGTGGAAAGAGTCTAAAAAGTTTCTATCAGACACCTGTACGGCAGCCACCTGGACCACAACCTCCTTTCTAAGCTTCAAAGTAATGGTCACTGGCTGTGGGTGAAGTGGAAAGGAATTGGGTGGCTGGGGGTCCCACTGCCCAGAGGTCTCTTCCTCCTGGAGGTTCTTCAGTATCTTCTCCAGCTCCTCCAGGTGATGCCCTGCAGCTGGGGGACGGGTCACAACCCCCAGGAGAGGAGGCAGGCCCAGAGGTGGGTAGCGAGTCCCCTCCAATTTCATGTTCTTTATCAACTGCTTCAGATCCTCAGCCACGATGTACCCAGTCAGCTCTGGTTTGCTCTCTGTAGCCAAGACCAGCGGGGTTAAGGGGCAAGATGGGAGTGGAGGAAGGCCCAACTCATCTGCCAGTCTCCAGCCCTCACGCAAGGAGGGCATGGATTGGCTTCTCTGGAGCTCGGAGTACAAAGGCGACGGGGAAACCCTGCTGGTAGGAGCCACAGGATAGCTGGGCATCGACACCATCGGTGAGGAACTGATGTCGATTTCTCTCTTCTTTCCTAAGGAGGGCAGCCAGTGAAGAGGCTTTTTCTTCTTCAGCGGAGGGATGGACTTCAATTCCTTCACTGGATCCATCTTTCCTTGCTCACTGAGAAACTCTGGTGGACGACTGAGTTGGATGAGGTAATTTAGGTTGAGGTTAGAGCACTGCACTTGGGCGAAGCCAGTGCTGTGAGGCCAGGGGATGGGACACAGCTTGAACGTCCCGGCGGGGCAGACGGGGTGAAGCTTGTCCACACCTCCAGAGGCCTGCTCTGCCTTCAGCAGGGCCTGGAAGTCGGCGAGCAGGCCACGGTAGACGTTGGGACTAGTGAGGAAGAGTGTGCAGTCCCTGGCGAGGCTGGCGGCCAACCGGGTAAGGGTGGCTGATTCAGTGAAGACCCCTCTGGAGGTCGACATGGTCACCAGCAGGTGCAGGTAGCGCAAGAAGAGCTGCTCGCTGCTCAGCAGCACGTAGGCCTCGAGACGCTTCCGGAGCTTCAGGTTGTTCTTGTGGCTCAGATTAAGTTCGGCGGGCGGCTCCCGCCAGCTGCACTTCAGCTCATCCAGGATGACCTTGATGAGACGTAGTCGGGCTTCAGGAGGCACTCGCGCTGACATCCCGCTGCTGGCCAGCAGCTTGGCCACCTGGCTGCATAGCGACGCCACCGTCAGCTTCGCGAGAGGGAAGGACTGCAGAATCCGGCCCTCCTGTCGGGGGCGCTTCTGAGGCTCTGGGGACGTCGCGTTAGTGGGGAAGAGAGACAACGGACGCAGCAGTCGGTGGTAAAACCGCTGGAGCTGACGCTCCGGCTTCGCGGGCTCCATCTTAGCGCCGGCGGCAGGTGCCACTGGTGAACAGAGAACCGAGTGGTTACTAAGGCAACCAGGGACCCTGCGGCCCGAGTGCGCCTGCTCGGCCGCTACCCTTTGGCAGACAGGGGCAGGGCCTGGCGCGCGCACGCACTAGGAGGCGGAGCTAAGGAGTGGGTTTCGAGGCTCCGCCCCCGCGACGCAGCGCTGGTTGTCGCTCCTGCGCCGGAGGCGCTGTGCATCTCGAGCTGGTGACTGGGTCCGGAATGGCTTCGGACTCGGGGACCCAGGGGACCCTCTGCACGGTGAGGGTCGAGGCTTCCTGTGGAGCCTCACCAGGCAGAGAGCTTTGGCCCCTGGGGTGATTGTTCCCTTAGGAAGAGGGGATGGAGTGGGCACCTGGGGTGGGGCCTGGGGCCACGGGGTGAAACTAGGGTGCCAGGGTAGCAGAGGGCCTGCGTGAGTGTTGGGGAGGTGACACTACGGTCCTGGAATGCTCATGAGTGATCATGAAGAAGGTGCTTGAAGAAGGGTTATGTGGGGCTTGTTCCCAGGCCCAGGGGGTGGTCATAGGGTAGGTGGTGAAACAAAGTCATACCAAGGCGCTTCCCCAGTGATCATCGGTTGGTCCGTGCTGCCTTTGCAGTTGGAGTTTGCGGTGCAGATGACCTGTCAGAGCTGTGTGGACGCAGTTCGGAAGTCCCTGCAAGGGGTGGCAGGTAAGAACAGGGTAAAATTTTCTGCGGACAGTCAAAGGCCTCTGGGAGGGACCAGGTGAATCTATTAGTTGAACCCTACTCCCACTTTACAAATGCAGAAACTGAACCCCCGAGAGTGGAAGGAATGTTCTCAGAGTCACACACAGACCTGGAGGCAGAGCCTAGACTACAGCTCTCCAGCTTGCGCTGTGACAGGCTCTAACTGCCTGTCTTGCAGTCCTGAACCTCCTGTGCCCCCGGAGACTGAGCAGTTAGACTGAGGGAGTTCCTTGGAAAACAGGCAGTTTCTGTTTGGGAAACAACCATAATGTCGACAAAGCAAACAGTAGCACTGGTCCTATGCCATCCTGGGTAGCTTCTGGTTCTTAAAAGGCCAGCTGGTCTGGAGGTGACCTGGCACAATTAGAAATATCTGGAAAGGTAAAGCCACTAGCATGGCTCTGGGAACTGGCTTCCTTTGATTCTGTTAAGTGTTCACCCAGCCCCAGCTCAGTGGCTCACACCTATAATCCCAGCACTTTGGGACGCTGAGCTGGGTGGACTGCTCAAGTCCAGGAGTTTGAGACCAGCCTGAGCAACATGGCAAAAACCTTTCTCTACAAAATATACACAAATTAGTTGGGCATGGCAGCATGCTCTTGTAGTCCCAGCTACTGGGGAGGCTGAGGGAGGAGGATCACTTGAGCCCAGGAGGTCAAGGCTGCAGTGAGTTGCGATTGTGCCACTGCACTCCAGACTGGTGACAGAGTGAGAACCTGTCTCAAAAAGAAAAAAAA
>NW_016107417.1:1884250-1886036 GCF_001604975.1 Cebus imitator | reverse complement strand
TTTTGAGATGGAATCTTGCTCTGTCACCCAGGATGGAGTGCTATGGTGCGATCTTGGCTCACTGCAACCTCTACCTCACAGGTTCAAGCGATTCTTCTGCCTCAGCCTCCTGAGTAGCTAGGATTACAGGGATCCACCACCACATCTAGCTAATTTTTGTATTTTTAGTAGAGATGGAGTTTCACCATGTTGGCCAGGCTGGCCTCCATCTCTTGACCTTGTGATCTGCCCACCTCGGCCTCCCAAAGTGCTGGAATTATAGGCATGAGCTACTGTGCCCGGCCTTTTTTTTTTTTTTTGAGACAGGGTCTCACTCTGCTCTGTTGTCCAGGCTGAAGTGTAGTGGCACATCTCCACTTACTGCAACCTCCGCCTTCCAGGTTCAAGTGATTCTCCTACGTCAGCCAACCGAGTAGCTGGGATTACAGAAGTATGCCACCATGCTGGCTAATTTTTTGTATTTTTACTAAAGACAGGGTTATGCCATGTTGGCAAGGCTGGTATCAAACTCCTGGCCTTATGTGATTCACCTGCCTCTACCTCCCAAAGTGCTGGGATTACAGGCTTGAGCCACCACACCTGGCCATCTGACAACTGACTTTTGAACTTGACCCTTGTGAACCTCACAGAGCATTTGCCCTCACAGAGCTGGCAGCCTAGGCGTGAAACAGAGGATTGTAGTCAGCACAGTGTGAATTACAGGAGGGGGAGCATGAGCCGCTACAGGACCACAAGGGGTGTGGTCCTAACCCAGCCTAGAGCCTAGGGGCTGCTTCCTACAGTAAGCAGAATATCTGGGTTAAGTGCTGGACTTTGGAGCTAGGCTGCATGGGCAGAGGTCCAGTTGCACAGCTTACTACGGTGTGACTTTGAGCAAGTTTCCTCATCTTTCTGTGCCTCAATTTTCTCATCTGTCAAATAGGGATCATTGTACCTAACTCTCAGGCTTAGTAGAAGTACCAAATACGTCAAGACAGGTCAAACACAGGCCTTGCTCACAGTCTGTGCCGAGTAAATGTCAACACTACTGATGATGGCTATAGTCCCTCCCTTTTATGTGTGTAACAGGTTTATTAAGATATAATTGATAGGCTGGGCACAGTGGCTCACGTCTGTAATCACAGAACTTTGAAAGGCTGAGGCAGGCAGATCACTTGAGGTCAGGAGTTTGAGACCAGCTGGCCAAAATGGTGAAACCCCATCTCTACTAAAAATACAAAAAAAATTAGCTGGGCATGGTGGCACATGCCAGTTGTCCTAGCTACTTGGGAGGCTGAGGCAGGAGAATTGCTTGAACCCAGGAGGCAGAGGCTGCAGTGAGCCAAGATCACACCACTGCACTCCAGTCTAGGTGACAAAGCGAGACTCTGTTTCAAAAAAAAAAAAAAGATATAATTCATGTACTGTAAAAATCACCCATTTAGGCCAGGGGTTGTGGCTCATGACTGTAATTCTAGCACTTTGGGAGGCCAAGGTGGGCAGATAACCTGAGCTTAAGAGTTTGACATCAGCCTGGGCAACATGGTGAAACTCCGTCTCTGCTAAAAATACAAAAAATTGCCGGGTGCGGTGGCTCACGCCTGTAATCCCAGCACTTTGGGAGGCCGAGGCGGGTGGATCACGAGGTCAAGAGATCGAGACCATCCTGGTCAACAAGGTGAAACCTCGTCTCTACTAAAAATACAAAAATTAGCTGGGCATGATGGTGCATGCCTGTAGTCCCAGCTACTCGGGAGGCTGAGGCAGGAGAATTGCTTGAACCCAGGAGGCGGAGGTTGCGGTGAGC
>NW_016107417.1:1871758-1882750 GCF_001604975.1 Cebus imitator | reverse complement strand
TGTACAGGCAGCATATAATATATGTGGCGTTTGTGACTGCCTTTCATGTAACATGTTTCAAGGTCCGTCCATGTTGCAGCATGTATCAGCATTTAATTTTTTTTTTTTGAGATGGAGTCTTCCTCTGTTGCCAGGCTGGAGTGCAGTGGCACAATCTCGGCTCACTGCAGCCTCCGCCTCCTGGGTTCAAGGGATTCTTCCGCCTCAGCCTCCCGAGTAGCTGGGACCACAGGCACGTGCCACCATGCCCGGTTAATTTTTGTATTTTTAGTAGAGATGGGGTTTCACCATGGTCAGGATGGTCTCGATCTCTTGACCTCATGATCCGCCCACCTCAGCCTTCTAAAGTGCTGGGATTACAGGCATGAGCCACTGCGCCTGGCAGTATTTCATTCTTGAATAGTATTTCATTGTATGGATACCACATTTTATCTGTTCATTAGTTGATGGGCATCTGGGTTATTTTTACCTTATGGCTATTGTGAGTAATGCTGCTATGGATAGCCCACTTAAAAAACACCACTTTAGGCCAGGCGCGGTGGCTCACGCCTGTAATCCCAGCACTTTGGGAGGCCGAGGCTGGGGGATCACAAGGTCAAGAGATTGAGACCATCCTGGCCAACATGGAAACCCTATCTCTACTAAAAATACAAAAATTAGCTGGGCCTAGTGGCACATGCCTGGAGTCCCAGCTACTAGGGAGGCTAAGGCAGGAAAATCACTTGAACCTGGAAGGCAGAGGTTGCAGTGAGGTGAGATCATGCCACTGCACTCCAGCCTGGGTGACAGAGCAAGACTCTGTCTCAGAAAAAAATTATAATTTTCAAAAGTTATAAATAATGCCTGGCATGTATTAGGACTCACAGAAATCCTTAGGGCAAGGTGGCATTATCCTTATTTATATGAAAAGAAGCAGACTCAGGGCGAAGAGGCTTACTCAGGGTTACACAGTTGCAAGGTAGCTTGCCTCTGGCCATGGGAAGGTTGGTGGATATGGGGATGGAGAATCGCTGTCTGTTTCTCTGTTCCCTGCTGCCAGCAGTGGGTACCAGCCTCTATTGTCCTCTCCCCTCTCTCTCTTGCCAGGTGTCCAGGATGTGGAGGTGCACTTGGAGAACCAGATGGTCTTGGTACACACCACTCTGCCCAGCCAGGAGGTGCAGGCTCTCCTGGAAGGCACGGGGCGGCAGGCGGTACTCAAGGGCATGGGCAGTGGCCAGTTGCGTGAGTGACCACTATGGCTTTGGCCTTGGCCTCTCTGGGAGGGAGGTGGCTCAGAGCTGGTACAAATCTAACCATAGGAGTCTCGGGCTCTGGGTTGCAGTGGCTTTGAGAAAGGTGTGAAAATTATGTGAGACTCCCTGCCCTTCCCGAGCTGCTGAAGAGGTGTGCTGGGTGAGGTGGCAAGGCAGCCCAAGTGTTTTAATACCTTGCAGAGAATCTGGGGGCAGCAGTAGCCATCCTAGGGGAGCCTGGCACCGTGCAGGGGGTGGTGCGCTTCCTACAGCTGACCCCTGAGCGCTGCCTCATCGAGGGAACTATTGACGGCCTGGAGCCTGGGCTGCATGGACTCCATGTCCATCAGTACGGGGACCTCACAAAGAACTGCAACAGGTGAGTGGTCTAAAGTCTCCCCAGTAGCATCCTCAGCTACGCATTTTCACACTTGGCCTTCGTGAATACCCTGTGAGGCACATATACACAGGCACAACCTCCAAATGTGGAAACTGAGCCTCAAAGAGGTTAAATGACTTGCCAAAGGTCCAGAGAAGGTAAAAGGTAGAGTTGGGATTTGAGTCAAGATCTGACCTTGGCTGGGCACAGTGTCTCACGGCTGTAATCCCAGCACTTTAGGAGGCTGAGGCAGGCAGATCACCTGAGGTCAAGAGTTCAAGACCAGCCTGGCGAACATGGTGAAACTGCAACTCTATTAAAAATACAAAAAAAAAGGCCGGGCGCAGTGGCTCAAGCCTGTAATCCCAGCACTTTGGGAGGCCGAGGCAGGTGGATCACGAGGTCAAGAGATCGAGACCATCCTGGTCAACACGGTGAAACCCCGTCTCTACTAAAAATACAAAACATTAGCTGGGCATGGTGGTGCGTGCCTGTAATCCCAGCTACTGAGGAGGTTGAGGCAGGAGAATTGCCTGAACCCAGGAGGCGGAGGTTGCGGTGAGCCGAGATCGCGCCATTGCACTCCAGCCTGGATAACAAGAGTGAAACTCCGTCTCAAAAAAAAAAAAAAGACGGGGTTTCACCATGTTGGTCAGGCTGGTCTTGAACTCCCGACCTCAGATGATCTGCCCGCCTTGGCCTCCAAAGTGCTTAGATTACAGGCGTGAGCCACCATGCCTGGCCCGACTGTGCTATTTTCTTTTCTTTCTTTTTTTTTTGAGATGGAGTTTTGTTCTTATCACCACAGCTGGAGTGTAGTGGCACAATCTCCACTTGCTACAACCTCTACCTCCCTGGTTCAAGCAATTCTCCTGCCTCATCCTCCCGAGTAGCTGGGATTACAGGTGCCCACCACCATACCCAGCTAATTTTTTCTTTTTTTTGGGGGGGGATGGAGTTTCGCTCTTGTTACCCAGGCTGGAGTGTAATGGCGCGATCTCGGCTCACCGCAACCTCCGCCTCCTGGGTTCAGGCAATTCTCCTGCCTCAGCCTCCTGAGTAGCTGGGATTACAGGCACGCACCACCATGCCCAGCTAATTTTTTGTATTTTTAGTAGAGACGGGGTTTCACCATATTGACCAGCATGGTCTCGATCTCTTGACCTCGTGATCCACCCGCCTCGGCCTCCCAAAGTGCTGGGATTACAGGCTTGAGCCACCGCGCCCGGCAGCTCTTGGAATTTTTATTTTTATTTTGTTTTTTGAGACGGAGTCTCTCTTTGTTGCCAGGCTGGAGTGCAGTGGTGCAATCTCAGCTCACTGCAACCTCCGCCTTCTGGGTTCAAGGAATTCTTCTGCCTCAGCCTCCCAAGTAGCTGGGATTACAGGCATGTGCCACAGTGCCTGGCTAATTTTGTATTTTTAGTAGAGACAGGGTTTCTCCATGTTGGTCAGGCTGTTCTCAAACTCCCGACCTCAGATGATCAGCCCGCCTGAGCCTCCCAAGGTGCTGGTATTACAGGCATGAGCCACCATGCCTGGCCTGCACTTGGGATCTTAACAGTGGGATTCTTTTTGGTGGAGTCTTTTCCTCTCACTTTATTATGTTCAGTTTGGAATCGTTTGTTGCCACTTCCTGTGATCAAGGCCCAGGGGATACAATAGATTGCAGCCCCAGTTCCTGACCCAAGGAGCTCACAGTCTGGGGGAGATCACTGAATTCCATGGTTTCTGGGCAGTGAGATAAACCTTGCAGGAGCCTGCAAGAGACCCTGGAGCCGGAGCCCAGAGCGAACACTTCATCTGCCTGAGGGGCAGAGGCAGCGGGAGGAAGTGAAAATACAGAAGTTGAGGGTTTTACCTAAATTGAAAAGGCTGTCCCTGGTGCTATCTAACACCCCTAGTCCTAGAGTTTCATTTTTCAGCAGAGAATCTTTTCCCAGTCTTTAGGGAATTGCGTGTGCCTTAATGATTTTTGCCTTATCTGAGTGCTAGTTGTACTGTTATTTAATTATTTGATTTTTAAATTTTATTTTATTTTTTGAGATGGAGTTTCATTCTTCTTGCCCAGGCTGGAATGCAGTGTCGTGATCCCAGCTCACTGCAACCTCTGCCTCCCTAGTTCAAGTGATTCTCCTGCCTCGGCCTCCCTAGTAGCTGGGACTACAAGTGCACACTACCACACCTGGCTAATTTTTCTATTTTTAGTAGAGACAGGGTTTCACCAGCTTGGCCAGCCAGTCTTGACCACCTGACCTCAAGTGATCTACCTACCTCGGCCTCCCAAAGTGCTGGGATTACAGGAATGAGCCACTGTGCCCGGCTCTGACTGTGCTATTTTCTTTTTTTTTTTTCTTTTAAAGACGGGGTTTCGCCAGGCGCGGTGGCTCAAGCCTGTAATCCCAGCACTTTGGGAGGCCGAGGTGGGTGGATCACAAGGTCAAGAGATCGAGACCATCCTGGTCAACATGGTGAAACCCCGTCTCTACTAAAAATACAAAACATTAGCTGGGCATGGTGGCGCGTACCTGTAATCCCAGCTACTGAGGAGGTTGAGGCAGGAGAATTGCCTGAACCCAGGAGGCGGAGGTTGCGCTGAGCCGAGATCGCGCCATTGCACTCCAGCCTGGATAACAAGAGTGAAACTCCGTCTCAAAAAAAAAAAAAAGACGGGGTTTCACCATGTTGGTCAGGCTGGTCTTGAACTCCCGACCTCAGATGATCTGCCCGCCTTGGCCTCCAAAGTGCTTAGATTACAGGCGTGAGCCACCATGCCTGGCCCGACTGTGCTATTTTCTTTCTTTCTTTTTTTTTTGAGATGGAGTTTTGTTCTTATCACCACAGCTGGAGTGTAGTGGCACAATCTCCACTTGCTACAACCTCTACCTCCCTGGTTCAAGCAATTCTCCTGCCTCATCCTCCCGAGTAGCTGGGATTACAGGTGCCCACCACCATACCCAGCTAATTTTTTCTTTTTTTTGGGGGGGGATGGAGTTTCGCTCTTGTTACCCAGGCTGGAGTGTAATGGCGCGATCTCGGCTCACCGCAACCTCTGCCTCCTGGGTTCAGGCAATTCTCCTGCCTCAGCCTCCTGAGTAGCTGGGATTACAGGCACGCATCACCATGCCCAGATAATGTTTTGTATTTTTAGTAGAGACGGGGTTTCACCATGTTGACCAGGATGGTCTCGATCTCTTGACCTCGTGATCCACCCGCCTCGGCCTCCCAAAGTGCTGGGATTACAGGCTTGAGCCACCGCGCCCGGCCCTAATTTTTTCATTTTTGGTAGAGAAGGGGTTTTGCTATGTTGGTCAGACTGGTCTCAAACTCCTGACTTCAGGTGATCCACCTGCCTTGGCCTCCCAAAGTGCTGGTATTACAGGCATGAGCCACCGCGCCTGGCTGTGACTATGCTATTTTCTATCTTGATGAGTCTGCAGTTTTGTGCCACAAAACAAATGAAACCATGATACGTGTTTCTTAATGCATGTAACTGATTTTTTGGACTTTTGACAGTTCTGTCACTTATCATGTTTTTCCTTTCTTCTCTTTCTTCCTTTTCCTTCCTTCTTTCCTTTTCTTTCTTTTCTTTTTTGAGACAGGGTCTCACTCTGTTGCCCGTGCTGGAGTGCAGTGGTGTGATCATGGCTCACTACAGTCTTGAATTTGTGGATTCAAGCAATTCTCCCACCTCGTCTTCCTGATAGCTGGGACCACAAGCATATACCACCATGTCCAGCTAATTTTTGTTTTTGTTTTTTTTTTTTTTTTATGGTAGAAATAGGGTCTCACTATATTCCTCAGGCTGGTCTCAAACTGCTGGGCGCAAGTGGTCCTCCCACCTTGGCCTCCAAAGTGTTAGGATTACAGGCATGGTCTTGAACTCCTGACCTCAAGTGATCCACCTGCCTTGGCCTCCCAAAGTGTTGGGATTACAGGTGTGAGCCATCACGCTCAGACACTGGTCAAAAGTTTTTTACTCCCTGCCCTGGGAAATTGGAGAGTCATTTCTATAGAGTCCATTGCATAGTGCCATGCTTATGCTCACAGAATTAGTAATCTGCTACTGCAAACCAAATGATTTCCAAAATTAGGAGTTTAAAACAACAAACATTATGGGGTGGGGTGCGGAGAAAAAACATTTACTGTCTCTGGGGTTAGGAATTTGTGTGTGACTTAGCTGGGTGCCTGCAGCTCAGGGTCTCTCTTAGGGCTGTAGTCATCTCAGTGCTCCAGGTGGGGAGAATCTACTTCCAAGTTTTTTCATGTTGCTGTTGGTAGGCCCTGGGTCCTCCCTGGCTGTTGGCCAGAGACATCAGTTCTTTGCCACATGGGTCTCTCCCTAGGGCAGCTCACAACACAGCAGCTGGCTTCCCTCAGAGTGAATGAGCGAGAGAGAGAGAGAAAGGGCATCCAAGACTCAAGCCACATTCTTTTGTAACCTAATCTTAGAAGTGACACTAAGTCCAGCCCACACACAAGGGAGGTGCATCATAGAGGCGATTCACCTCCTGCAGCCTTGAAAGATGACGGGCAGGAAGTAGGCAGGTGGAGAGGCTGAGAGTGGGAACGACAGGCCCAGCAAAAGAAACTGCCCAGGCAAAGCCCTGGAGACATGGATTGGCAGGGAGTGAGTGTTTCTGAAGGGCAGGAGACTGCCTTGTGAGCTGTGTTTTCTTCCTGGGCCCCAGGTGGGGCAGCAAATCAGAAGGGGCTGGCATCAGTAGCTGTACCTCACCCAACCCCTTAATATAGATGGGGAAGAATTGAGCAGGAGCTGAGCGGCCAAGGCCACAGTGACTGGCAAGTTACTGTTGGGTTTCAGCATCTGCTTTTCCCAGATGGAAGATAATCCCATCTGGGAATTTATATCCAAGCTTGGTTGTCCCTTGCACTTCTCCTTTCTTTTTTCTTTTTCTTTTTATTTATTTTTTTTAAGATGGGGTTTCACCATGTTGGTCAGGCGGGTCTTGAACTCCCAACCTCAGGTGATCTGCCCGCCTTGGCCTCCATAGTGCTTGGATTATAAGCGTGAGCCACCACACCCGGCTGCACATCTCCTAACTGATCTCTAAGCTCCCTTCTGTTCTCACCTGGCTCTAGTTCTTCCTTTTCATAGACTGTACTAGAGGATTTTCTTGACGCCTGGAGTAACCAGGCCATGCCCTTACCTGAAGCCTATCTTGGCTCCCAGTGCCTGAGAGTACAAGCTGGGCCTAACTTCTTGGTGTGGATATTCAATGCCCCACCCCCACCCTCGGCCTATTGCCCCTGCCTGTGTGCTGAAGGAAGATCCTGGAAAGGCTGCCTCTCCTTGACCTGCTGCTGGGTCATGCCTCTAGCCACACTGTGCAGGCTGCCCCCTTTGCCCAGTCCCCAAAGCACTCCTCAGGCCAGGCATAGTGGCCCATGCCTGTAATCCCAGCACTTTGGGAGGCCGAGGCAGGTGGATCACTTGAGGTCAGGAGTTCGAGACCAGCCTGGCCAATATGGTAAAACCCTGTCTCTACTAAAAATACAAAAATTAAGCAAGGTGTGATGGCTCACGTGTATAATCCCAGCACTTTGGGAAGCCAAGGTGGGTCAGTCACATGAGGTCAAGAGTTCGAGATCAGCCTGACCAACATGGTAAAACTTTGTCTCTATTAAAAACACAAAAGTGAGCTGGGTGTGATGGCATGCATCTGTAGTCCCAGCTACTCAGGAGGCTGAGACAGGAGAATCGCTTGAACCTTGGAGGTGGAGGTTGCAGTGAGCCCAGATCACGCCACTGAACTCCAGCCTAGGCAACAGAGTAAGATTCTGTTTCAAAAAAATAAAAAATGCAAATACAAAAACTAGCTGGGCATGGTGGAGCGCACACCTGTAATCCCAGCTACTCAGGAGGCTGATGCAGGAGAATTGCTTGAACCCGGGAAGAAGAGGTTGCATGAGCCAAGATTGCACCATTGCACTCCAGCTTGGGCATCGCAGTGAGATTCCATATCAAAACAAAAAAACAAAAAGCCACTCTTCAGGGCTCTGTATCACCTCCCCTTCCTTGATCTTTCTACTATTCAAGTCCCCAACATAGGGTGTAACGAAAAGTACCAGGGGCAGGCAGCAGATGTCTCTCTGGAAAACAAGATAAAGGAGAACTGCCGCTTCTTCCTGCCCTTCAGTTCGTGGCACAGTGAGATGCCTGGTTACTCAGCAGCAAGGTCACGGGAGCCTACCCACATTGGCACAGGCACTTGCTTCTGCCCTAAATGTCAGGTTGAGGACACAGATGCAGGTTTCTATGGCTCACCAGTAAGGCCTTGTCACCCCAAAACACATCAACTGTTGTATTCATCCTGTGTCTCATGACACCTAATTTGTTCTGTATCTGTTCTGGGTCCCTTGAGGATGGTGACCCTGCATACTCCCGCCATTCCTGGTAGAGTGTGCCTGACCTAGGAGGTGCTCATTGGTGTGTTATGACAATTTTTATTACCTTCAAGGGCGAAGGAGGGCAGAGCCAGCTTCTAGGGGCCAGGACAGGCCCTTTGCCCCTTGCGTTTCTTTCTGTTGCTGGAATCTGGGAGTCAGGGAAATGACATAGGCTATAATCATCAGGGAAGCTAAGCTTGGCCAACTTACCCCTATGGGAATTAAAGACAGCCAAGGGCTCACAGATCCATCAGGAAGCTGGAGAACTGGGCTAACTGGAGACTGAGAAGCAGAGCTGGGCAATGGCCTCACGGGAAAAACTGTCTGGTCCAATGGGATGACTGCACAGGCAGGGGAATCTTTCACCAGCTCTTTTCAGCCCGCTGTCAGTCTGCCCAGGATTTCAGTTCCAGGGAGGGAGTGACCACTTTCTACTTCCAGAGAGGGCCAAGGGGACCTTGCCTGCCCAGTCCTTGGAGAGCTCAGATTCTACCAGACTGGTACCCACAGGAGGAAATGGGTATTTTGGGGAAGCAGGAAGAGGCATTGGAATCAAGAAGTCAGAAGACAACAGCTTGGCATCACATGGCACACACCCCCTATACACACACTGGGTCTCATTCCAGCACCGTGGAGACCTGGGCAATGTCCGCGCTGATGCTGATGGCCGTGCCATCTTCAGGATGGAGGATGAACAGCTGAAGGTAGGTGGAAAAGAAGGTGGGCACCCTTCCTAACAGGGTCCATTGTCTGAGGCTGTCGTCTCCCCTGAAAGGTGTGGGATGTGATTGGCCGCAGCCTGATTATTGATGAGGGAGAAGATGACCTGGGCCGCGGAGGCCATCCCTTATCCAAGATCACAGGGAACTCTGGGGAGAGGTGAGTGGTGTCAGCCCCTGTAGGAGGCCATGCTCTGCGGATGGTGCATGAGGAGCCCAGGGGTGGAGGTGTAAACAAGTACCCACTCCTAACCACACATTCTTCTGCAGGTTGGCCTGCGGCATCATCGCACGCTCCGCTGGCCTCTTCCAGAACCCCAAGCAGATCTGCTCCTGCGATGGCCTCACCATTTGGGAGGAGCGAGGCCGGCCTATCGCTGGCAAGGGCCGAAAGGAGTCAGCCCAGATCCCTGCTCACCTTTGAGCAGGGCCTCACCTTGGCTCTGTTGCTGTCGTCCAGGGCAAGCACTTTCTACTTCCAGAGGGGGCCAGAGGGATCTTGCCTGCCTATTCTTTGGAGAGCTCAGTACAAGGCAGGAGCTACTGCTTTTTCCCTTTGCAAATGAAAGTTTTATTTTCATATGGAACTTGGTGTTTTGTGCTTGTTTCCATGTCCCGTATGGGCTTGGTGAACACAACTCTGCCTCTGCTCTTTGCATCAGGGCCAGCCCTTAGCATTGGAGCCAAACAAACCTGAATTCAAATGCATACACACACTGAAGTCCCCATCTTCCTCCTTGGAGCCATCATGAAGAGCCACCACAGTCAAATTTCTGTTTGTGGCCTGCCCTCTCCCCTCACTATGGCTGATTGGAACCAGAATGGAAAATACAAAAATCAGCTGGGTGTGGTGACGGGCACCTGTAATCCCATCTACTCAGGAGGCTGAGACGGTAGAATCTCCACCCGTGAGGCAGAGGTTGCAGTGAGCCGAGATCACACCACTGCACTCTGGCCTGGGCGACAGAGCAAGACTCCATCTCAAAAAAACTATTAACTTAATAAATGAAGTGCTTAGCACAGAGCCTGGCACACAAAGTTAAGGGAGCAGCAGCTGTGGTTCTGAGGCTGCATGGGACACTTGGAGGCAGCCCTAGCAAAGCTCCCCTTTCCTATGGGTGGATGGGCTGCTAACCAGAGAAGAGTTTGTGGGGCCTTGGGTTCAGAGCCTCCCTACTCATCTATTATGTCCCTGTTCCCCACTCCCATGGGGTGGTTTGCTTGTCCTTGATAAAGCTACTTTTATGACAGAGTGAGCTGACAGACTACAAACTTTGCCCCTATGCTGCGTGCTTGGAACCGGGTGGGTGGTTTCACAGTTAGTTGTCCTTGGATTCCAGGCACAGCCCCTGGCTCTGCTCCCATTCCCCAGGCCCTGCCTCTTTTCCCTTTCAAGGCTGTGGGTTCCACCTCTAGCGTCAACCCTTGGACTCTGCTCTTTCTGGCTAAACCTATGCTGGTTGTTTTCCAGCTTGCCATGGTTGCTGGGAGCCAAACCCTTTTTAACCCAGGCTCAGGCTGTCTTTCCCCACTTCCAGGTCATTGCAGAAACTCATCCTGGATTCTGCCCACAGCGAACCCCTAACAACCTCTCATCTCCATTCTGGAATATCTGAGTTTTAACCTTTTTTTTTTTTTCCTTTTTTTTTTTAAATTTATTTATTTATTTTTTAAAGGCTAGTCAAGTGAAGCAGTGGGAGTGGAAAAGGAACAAAGGGTTTTAAGCTTTTTAAGGCTAAACAATTCAGCATAACACCACTCTATTAACCTCTTTTTCTTTTCCTTTTTGTGAGACAGACTTTCACTCTGTTGCCCAGGCTAGAGTGCAGTGGCGCAATCAAGACTGATTGCAGGCTAGAGCGCAGTGGCTCACGCCTGTAATCCCAACACTTTGGGAGGCTGAAGTGGGTGGATCACTTGAGGTCAGGAGTTCAAGACCAGCGTGGCCAACACGGCGAAACTCCATCTCTACTAAAAATACAAAAATTATCCAGGTGTAGTGGCACGTGTCTGTAATCCCAGCAACTTAGGAGGCTGAGGCATGAGAATTGCTTGAACCCAGGAGGCAGACGTTGCAGTGAGCTGAGATCGCACCACTGCACCGCAGCCTGGGTGACAGAGTGAGACTCCCATCTCTTTTTTTAAATTATTTTTTTGGCCGGGCGCAGTGGCTCACGCCTGTAATCCCAGCACTTTGGGAGGCCGAGGTGGGTGGATCACGAGGTCAAGAGATCAAGACCATCCTGGT